>NC_051275.1:13793078-14102578 GCF_015220745.1 Sebastes umbrosus
TCATTTATTATGGCAAGATTTGTTTTTTTCTGCCACACAAAGTATTCATTAACATGTCAGATTTTACATACTTACCGTCACAATCTGTTTTCTGTTTGGTTTAATAAAAAACATATTTTGTATAGAAAAAAAAAAAAATGAAGGCACTTTGAGTCAGCGATATGGCAAAATGTTATCTTTTTAGTTTATCTTTCTTCCAGTGCTGCAACTAAACTAATGATTAAACTAGATCTTTTCTCGATTAATTGATTAGTTGTAAAAAAAAAAATTAAAAAATGTTGATCAGTGTTTCCTTAAGCCCAAGATGACGTCCTCAAATGTCTTGTTTTGTCCACAACTCAAAGATATTCAGTTTACTGTCATAGAGGAGTAAAGAAACCAGCAAATATTCACATTTAAGAAGCTGGAATCAGAGAATTTTATTTTTCTTAAAAAAAATACTCAAACCGATTAATCGATTATCAAAATAATTGGCTATTAATTTAGTTGACAACTAATCGATTAATCGTTGCAGCTCTACTTTCTTCAATTATGCATACTTAATTTTTGGATCCATCTAGTTACCACCTTAAAATGAATATTACATGCAAACACTACATTGAAAAAGGGAAACAGGAAAAGAAAATCTTGCAGTTAGTTTATTTTTTTCCAGATTTTCAGCAACATCATCAGCCATTTCCTCCACATGGAACAACAATAGGTTTGATGCTCCATCCTCTGGAGTTTTAACTTGGTATATTTTCTGGTCATGGCAGCACAGCAGAGGTTAAACCTCGTCTCCTCCCCCCTCTCTGCTGGTCCAGACGGTGACGAGCTCAGGTGATAGTTCACAATGCAAACTCACAGACCTCTCACAGGCATCATCAGGAAGCATCACACACAGATGTGGGTGTGGTCGCTTTGATGCGCAACCAGAACAGGCAACGTGCAACTCCAACAGCAAAAGTCCATTTAAACTTGAGAGTATAAGAACAAAATAGCCTGCAGGAGGAGAGAGAGAGAGATAGAGGGAGGAGTAGGGGGATCTACTTTTCCTCTTTAGTCTCAGCTAGAGAATTACATCAAGCTTTAAGGAGGAATAACCCTGACTGGACACAAACTGAGAGGGTATAACAGGGTGAGGAGCAAGTCTTCCTGAGTCGTGAGTATTTATTTATCATCCCTCATCTAGAGTTGTTTTTTCTGCGCATCTTTTTTTTTTCTTGCACCTCCTTTAGTATATTTCTCATCACCACCACCATGGCATGGCCGTGCATCACGCGTGCTTGCTGCATCAACCGCTTCTGGAGCGAGCTGGACAAAGCGGACATCGCGGTGCCTTTGGTTTTCACCAAGTACTCGGATGTGGCCTCGGACTTGCAGCATCAGCATCTTCACCCGCAGCCCAGACAGAAGAGAACCGGAGGAGCCGTCGCCATAGAAACGCAGCATCCCGGAGAGCAGCACCAAGAGCCCGGTAAGGCGCCGCCCGGTGCCGGTGCCGCAGCGGCCAAAGATGGCTCTGCTGCGTCCGTCATGCGTCAAGACTTCAAGGCGTGGAGAGTGCGACCCGAGCCCAGCTGCAAGCCCAGGGACGAGTACCAGCGCTCTGCGGCGCCGTTCAACAACGAGACGCAGTACCAGAAGGATTACAAGCCGTGGCCTATACCGAAGAAACACGACCACCCGTGGATCCCCAAAGCTAGCCCCACCACCACCACAGGAGGAGGAGGAGGTGTATGTAAAGTGGAGCATGCAGAGGCCGAGAGCGGCGTGGAGAAGAGCGAGATCGAGGAGAAGACACAGGAGAAAGAGTTAAAGGAGCCGGTGAAGAAGGTGAGCGTGAAGAGGGAGAAGTCAGCAGAGAGGCAAACTGTGGAGAAGACAGAGGTGCAGATGCCTCCAGATGTTGTGACTGCAGAGGAGAAGAAAGGCAGAGCAGCTGCAGACGCTCTCAACAGACAGATCAAGCAGGTTATGTCGACTTCTAGCAGCTACAGGTATGTCTGAACTATGAGTCTTTAGATACAAGACTTTAGATATACAACTGAGTCATTTATTTACAGTGCTGCATACAAGTACAGCATTTCTGGAAGCATACAGATGTGGCCTCTGTATATGCCACACTGCTGTCTACTGGTAAAAACATTTAGAGATCATTATGTTGACTTCTAGCAGCTACAGGTAAATCTAAGAACTTGAGTATGAGGGGGTGATAAGTTTATTCTAAGCCCTACTTTTGCTTTTCTGTGACTTTAGATGCAACTGAGTCATTTATTTCTGAATGGTAAAAAAAAAATGTGGATCAGTGTTTCCTTAAGCTGACAAGATGAGGTCCTCCAATGTCTTGTTTTGTTCACAACTCAAAAGATATTCAGTTTACTATCATAGAGGAGTAAAGAAACCAGAAAACATTCACATTTAAGAAGCTGAAATCAGAGAAATTTAATCGATTATCAAAATAATTAATTGAGTTGACAAGTAATTGATTAATCGTTGCAGCTCTACTCTCTTTTATTATGCATACTTAATTTTTTTGGATCCATCTAGTTACCACCTTAAAATGAATATAACATACTAAGCCCCTGTTGCTTTTCTGTGACTTTAGATATACAACTGAGTCATTTATTTACAGTGCTGCATACAACTATCCCCAGTTACACAGCATTTCTGAAAGCATACAGATGTGGCCTCTGTATGCCACACTGCTATGTCCACTTTTGCACAACTCAAAGATATTCAGTTTACTGTCATAGAGGAGTAAAGAAACCAGAAAATATTCACATTTAAGAAGCTGGAATCAGAGAAATTTGTTTTTCTTAAAAAAAATACTCAAACCGATTAATCGTTTATCAAAATGATTGGCGATTAATTTAGTTGACAACTAATTGATTAGTCGTTGCAGCTCTACTTTCTTCAATTATTAATTTTTGGATCCATGTAGTTACCACCTTAAAATTAATATTACATGCTAAGCCCCTTTTGTTTTTCTGTGACTTTAGATACAACTGAGTCATTTATTTACAGTGCAGCATACAAGTATACACAGCATTTCTGAAAGCATACAGATGTGGCCTCTGTATATGCCACACTGCTATGTCCACTGCTATAAAATATTTAGAGATCATCAAGGGATATTTGTTATTGCATGGCCTCTTGTTACAATCTCCAGTGATTTCCCAAAGAAAACTGATATTGCCACAGATAAAGGTTGCATTATTGATTCGTTCCCTCCCTAAGAGTACTACCAAATCAATGCAGTAGAGCCCATGAATGGGCACGGCCAGTAAAAGGGTCTGAATGTAATCATGTGTCTATAACGTGGTTTCCTCTGAATTGAATTAGGGATGTATGATGCATGCAAGTTAACAAGACGTGCAGGCTTGCTGGCTGCTGCGCCTTCAATTATGTGTTCAGTTTTGCTGAAGAGAAACTTATTCCAAATGATTATGAACTTATGAACCTACCAATAAACTGAATGTGCTACTACTTATTAAAGCATATAGTTTACAATGTCCTTTGTGAGCAGTAAAACAAAACTGAATCTGATTTCGTAATTAATTAAATGCTATATTAATAATTGGCAGCTGTACAAAAGAAGACGTGTGCAACAAGAATAAACAAAGAAACATTGATAACATAAAACCTTGTTCCTCAGACTTTCTGTTGATTAAAGCAGGCTTACCTGTTTGAAATTGCCAATGAAATATTTTCTTAATCGCTGAATAGAATCAGCTTTGATTTCAGCAAATAATAAGAAAATACACAATTCAGTATACACTGCAATACCAGTTATTAGAGATAAAACAGTGGAGCATTAATAATCATTTCAGTATGCAGCAACAAGAATAATCTCTTAATATCTAGTTGCTGATTTTATAAAATGCATACGATTTCCTGAAGTGGAGAAAACTCCTTATTATCCATAACGGGTTTGTTTAAAGGTCCGTGAGCCTTGATTTGAGCTTTTTAAAGAGTACACAAGTCCACTCTGTAAAACAATACATGTTGCCTTAGAAAGTACATCTAAATTCAAATTTTGACTTAAGTTGTTGCAAGGCAGTTTGGAAACCATGCAACGTTAATTTTCAACAATTTCAGTTACATTAAACCTTTTAGAGTTGAAATGATCAGTTAATTTAGTCTGTACCAAAAATTGATCAGCAACTACTTTGATAATCGATTAATCCTTAACTTAACATTCTCTGGTTCCAGCTTCCCCAATGTAAGGGTTTGATGCTTTTCTTTTTCATCTTTAATCAAGAAAATTACAGGCCAAAGCCCAAAGACATTCAATTAATCTGGAAAATAATTGTCAGATTAATCGATAATGGAAAATAATCATGAGTTGCAGCCGTAAAAACCTCTCTGTTTGCTTTTTCCCATTGTTCTCAGGACTGAGTTCAAGGCGTATAAGGATGTGAAACCAGCGAAGCCCATTAAAGCTCCATCTCAGTATAAACCCCCAGTGGAGGAGACCAGTCTGGAAACCAGCTACAGTGCCACATACAAGGGGGAGCAGGTGAAGGCTCACCCCACTGACAACAAGCTGACGGATCGCAGGAGGATACGCAGCCTGTACAATGAGCCGGGCAAGGACGCTGCCAAGGTGAGAGCATGCCCACACACAGATCCACTGATGTTAGTTTACCACCATTTACTATTACAAGAGTTTCCTTTAAGTACATTGAGTTATAGTCATGTCTAAAGCTTTATCAGCCCTGCTATACCATAGGTTTTAGTACTTTGGGATTAACACACTGTTTTACTTTGTTTTGAACTTGAGTTGTTACTCACTGGAAGTGCTGCTGCGTAAATGTTATTTTATTTTTTACACGCCATCCAAGTCACACTGTGACCTGATGGGCCGGTTCTCAGACTCATTAAACACCAACAAAATGGCTTAAATTTTAAGACATTTTAAATGACAAAATATGTTATTGTTATATTATTCCATCCTGCATATAAATCAGCCAGTGAAATGTTTAAATAGCCAGTCTGTGTACATTTTTAACTGAACAAACAATAACATACCACAACAGAAAATATTTATTGCATCAGTTTGACATTTACATTAATATCACATTTTTGGATTATAGCAGCAAGTGACGTCATCTCTTTATTTGAAGATAATCTTATCACAGATTGGTATCTGCCTGCATGTTATCGACAGCTCAGACAACAACTGGTTAATAATGTGTCTATAGTAGTGTGTTCATATGGCCACTCCCTCTCTCATTCTCGTAGGACATCTCAGAGACTGAGAGCAGCTCTGTTCTAAACCTGCTGTAGTCAGGTGTGTTCTCAGTTTCTTCTAGAAGGCATGGAGGCTGACCTCAAATTGATCAGACGCAAGCGTGCATACTGTACACACATACACACATGCACACACACACACACAAAGTATGTGCCGTGGCCAGTACGAGCCACAGTCACATGTATCACCCAGCTGCCAGATGCAATCCTGCAAAAAACTATCAGCCACATCTTCACTGTTTGCCCACCTCTCAGCCTGCACCACCCACCACCTTTTACGCAGTTTAGTAGTTTAAAAATAATGACCATGTAAATTCTGTGGGTTTATGCAAGAGGGTGGATTCATTATTAAATGAAAGAAACAAAGAAGCTTAAATTATATTTCCAAGTAACAGATAAGAATCAAAACAAAAGAGATGGATTTATTGCATCAGTGGAGGCCAACAAGACAAAAAACCTCTTCACATGTGATTAGTATACATTTAAACAGATCTTCGCTGTTTAGGGCTCTATTTTGGTGACAATGTATGGTGCAAAATGGTATTTTTCAGTTTCAGTTTTCACATGTCTGCACACAATTGGCTCACCATCAATTTCACTGCACACAAGTGGGAAGAGAGGCAGAAGCATGGTGTGTGCCGATGGCAGTGGCAAGTGGTATCAACTTGTTTGCAGATGATGTTATCCTTTTGGCTTTTAATGTCTGATTTGCATAGTAGCAGTTTGCAGCCATGAAGATTTAACTTTATTCTTCAAGGTCCACAGCAACAAGAATGTGTGCTGAAATGTTGTAAATGTTTTAAATCTAATTTGGACTATTGTGGAAAACACCAAGGTGTAGAGTACACTGCTTTTAATGTATTATTTGGCCATGAATTACGCAATCCCCTACCACACCCAATGTCAATATATTCCACCTTGACTAATGTGTCTGTGGCAACAACATTTACACAACATATTTGCCATACCCTTTGCACCACAACCCTTTTATTCACAGAAATAGAGCCCTTCATTTTTAATGTCAACATTTGTCATCTCTTACAATATACAAGTTTTTAAGGTTTATTTATTCAGCAAAAGTTGAGCATGTTTGCAACTTTTATTGCTGTACACCAACTCATTTATAAAAATTTAACATCTGGGAGCTTCAGTCTTTTACTGCTGTGGCAACTCCACAAGAGCAGAGAGAAGCTACGTGCCTTGCTTAATTTTCCCGGTTGGTATGGGAATTTGAACCAGCAATCCTCCAGTCACATGCCTGCTTCCTTAAACATCTAGGTTTAGCCACCACTACTAATGGTTGAATGTTACTAAAATGTTCCTTCTTGAAGGCCTAAGGCTAACATCATACATGTATACTAATATAAACCATTAACGTTGTTTGTTATGGTTTCTTTAAAACTTTAATGGAAAACTGCACGAACCACTGTTCTATAAAAGGAGAGGCACAAATACACCTTTTGTGCTGCGTTTCTTTTTTCTTTTATCTTCATTGCACTAACCACATAATGCAAATATCACCTATAACATATGGTGTCATTTGCCTGCCATTATATTAAGTAAAAGGATAAAACAAGGTAACGTATTGCATGCTAAAATAGGACCTTGACATGATTTAGAGTCTTCTTTATTTAAGCAGTCGTTTAAAGGAATAGTTTGACATTTTGGGAAATGCACTTATTTGCTTTCTTGCCAAGATGAGAGGATCGATGCCACTCTCTGCTACCAGTCTTGCCCGGCCAAGAACTAGTCTGGCACATAACCCACCCATAGATTTTTGGATAGAACCAGGCTAGCTGTTTTCCCATTTCCAGTCTTTTCTGCTAAGCTAAGCTAATCGGCTGCTGGCTGTAGCTTCATATTTAATGGACAGACAGACATGGAATAGTATCAATCTTCTCGTCTAACTTTAAAGTGACTAAGTGCATTTCCCAATATATCTAGTTATTTCTTTAACATCAGTTTAAGTTTAATTGACTATTTTTGTCTTTAATCTCAGTATTTTTCCCCTCTCTTCTCTTTCAGGTGGATAAACCAGTGTCTCGCACCAAACCAAAAAAGACACCAACAACAACAACAGGGAAGATGGTGAAAAAATCAAAAGAGAAGCAGATTGCTAGTTCCCAGTCAGCCAAGAAGAAACCATCTTTGGGCACCCCAGAACCCAAATCAGATGGAGTTGTCACAAAGAAGAGCAAAGAGATCAGCAACAGACTGGCTGAAGCGAAACAGTAAAAGTAAAAAAATCAAAGGCGACTTGATGAATTAGGCCAATTTCTTCCATTTGGTTTATTTCCTTACCTGTTGTTTTTGCTGTCCTGTCATATATTGTTCACCTTTGAATGGGCACTGATGTTGAGCTTTTAGAATAATGCAAATAATTTCACTGTAAAATGTGCGAGTGTGTGTGTGTGGGTGTAAATGTATGAAAGTGTGTAATTCCCTGTATTTTGGTGCACAGAACCGCTTTATATTATTCAGCACATCATTTGCACATCATTTGCACATCATTTGCACATTGTTTATATGAGTTCTGTTGGGCATCGAACTATAAAAAAGAGCCATCGATACACATGTAGTATGTGTATGAAAGGGCATTTTTACCTTTATCTGAATGGATGACAATTGAGATCAATATGAAAATGATTGTATAAAATGTCAAGGGGATGCTTTTTCTCCGAGACTGTATCACATAAGAGGTTTTGTGAAAGTGCAAAATCTGTTTTACGGTTGCGTTTCCTAGTTACAGTGCCTCCGCTGTATGGTCCTGGTTTTCATTTCATTGTTCTGGATGATATCTGGTTTTATCAGTTTGGTTGCTAAGAAACCAAATGAACTGTAATATAATTGCCACAGCTTGCATGCAGGACCCCGTTTTTGGTTGAGTAGCAACATTTTAGCAGACTATGTGTCACAGTCACATTTTAGCTTGTAAATTGAGCCATTAAAGATAAATGTGTAGGGGCAAATATAATGCATGTGTAGTAATAGATTCTGGTCACACCGAAAAACAAAAGTACACACACTAAGTAAAATCATAGTCTAGTGGCTGTTAAAGCTATGAACTAATCACACCAGCAATATGGTTTCACCCACAAACACATTTCTTGCAATATAAATGAAGATCCACTCCTTCGATTTAATGGGAATACGGCAGTTCTTATGATGACTCAATATTGCACTCCATCTTCTAATCTGAGCTGTAACGCTGTAATTGTGCTAAATAAGAAAAAAAAAAAAAAGTATGCATATAGGCCTGAAAAAGGAGAACGTATTGTATTTACTCAGAAAATGTCACTCTGAATGGGCTGATCTCTCCAGGTGCTGAAGGACAAGGAATGGGCCAGGACTTGAACTTCAGCTCTTTAAAATGCTGCCTGTCTGAAAAAATGCGCAAATCACATCTGTTCATTGTGAGCATGACATGAGGTGTTTTTTACTAAAACCCTTAGCGGCCAACATGGCTGCAGTGTGTGAGAGCCCAGTCGAGCACTACCCACCGTGAGTCTGCTTCCAGTTTTAGCATCAGTGTGAGTGTGAGTGAGAGAGTTTTTTGTGTATGACCTCTACAGCCTGCTGCCTGCTAGCATCAAGTCTGACCCAACCACTAGACGTGCTGCTGTGCACTCCATCACCCTGGTGCTATATCTCATCGTATGTGCTGTCTGGTTTGGACTGCGTGTGGCGTCAGACCAGAGTGAAATGATGATACGACAACGTCATACCGCTGCAGACATGTTGTGATGTTGTGCTTGTACTCTCAGCTTGCTCCGAATGAACTCTGATTAAAATGACGATACAGAATCATGTGGTGTTGTACTTATTGTACCCTTTGTGTTAGGCATTAATGTTTCTTTAATGTGTTTTGTAAATTTAATAATAGTATTCACACCCATAATCTCACATATTGATTTTAAGTTGCATACTTGTTGCAAAAAAAATGTTAAATGTGAATAAGTTTTGAATTAATAATTGTATTTTATATTCTGTTTGCATTTGATGCAGCAGCCTTTGAATGCTATACAGTGATTAGGAGAAATTTAACTCATCAAAATATATTCTATATAATTTTCTAAATAATTAGAAAAATATTGAGGCATTAAATTAATTGCACAGTAATATTGCAGGAGATATTGGCTGTGTTGCAGAGATTACAAAATTAACCTAACCTAGCATTAAAAAAACAGGCCTTTCTAGGTCTGGATTGTATTCCCACAGCACTCCTAGAGGGCACCATATGTTAAGGTTTTTTATAGAGAAGGCATGTTGTGCCCTGCAGATGTTTTAATCCTCAAAACCGAGGCAACATATAGTACAATTTAAAGGGTGATTTCTTAATATGAAATGTTATTGATGCATTGTTTTCTCCATGTTTCTCACAGTTCAGGGATTAAATAATGAAGAGATGCAAAATTGCCTTGTCATAAAACAAAAGATTCAAAATTCAAATGGAAAATGGAAACAATAATTTTTCAGTTCCATCACTAGCAGGCTCTTAGATGCTTGTAGTCATTTTCCTGTGAATCAGTCATCCTGACATAAACCTGCATGAATAATTCAGTTGTTATGGGCCCTTATGTTTGCAGAGCAGCATGAAATATTGAATAACAGATCAGCGATGGCACGGGAGCTTCCAAAGCTCTGTCCCCTCTTAACAGACTTGTCTGGCTGGTAACAGTCTCACCTACATAGCTTATTATATTGTGTTGAAAGGGTAGAATTGAGATTTCATACACTTGTTTCACTATATGAAATATACTACAGTATATGAGTGTTACTGTCAAAAAACAAGGCCCTAGCCATAAAATGTGTATGCAGACTAAATGTTCAGCCAAGTAACCGCAGCATCATAGTTTGAGGGTCTGCACCAGACCGTTCTTTGACACCCAAATTCACATTTGAATGAAATGTGCACTACAATATAAATGGGATTTTAACATCTGCATTGTTGATATCACTGTACAACATTGTGTGACTTAATTTTAATTGTATCGACTGCACATCAGGAGACATGCAGCCTCATGAAAATATTTTATTTCTTAGACAGGCAAGGCATGGCATAGTGTGGTGCTGATAGTCAGCAAATTATGACCTCTAGTGGATAAGATCTACTGCACAATCTCATAGCATCATTTAAACTGGATAGAAAGTGATGTCGCTGTATGCTAAGAAAAGTAGGTTAGATTTCCTCCTCTTTAACATCCAGTTCTTGAAGGTGTGTCCAGGCTGGATGGGATATGTAATTCTCTCTCTTCCTCTGCTGATGTCATGGACATCTGAACACTTGCCAACAGAAACCTATTCATACAGTGTAACGTCCATGGTCAGGGTTTCTGTCTGGATTATTAACTAGGCTACACATAAAAAAACTGCAGTGATTATTAAACTACACATGAAAAAACTGTTGTGATTATTAAACTACACATGAAAAAACTGTTGTGATTATTAAACTACACATGAAAATATGCAGTGATAGCGGTGATGTTGGCTCACAAAACATCTCTGAGTTGTTCATGATAACACAGGGATTCAACTGTTCCAACAATTTCTTAGTGGCAATCAAGGAAGGTTGGATGATGTTTTCTACATGAAAAGGAAATAACAAAGAAAATATTACACATCAGAACACCAGTATTAAACAAATGATTGAATTAATAGCGTAAATCAGGTCATCACATGATACATCCACAATCTTGGGACATAATAATAATAATATGAATGCAATAGAAACCCTTTAAACACAAAAAAACATGGAATATTAACTAGCCTAAATAAAGTAAGATTATACAAATTTAAAAAGTCCTTGTGTTCATGTTAAGGTTGTTTCTTTGTTTCGGCACTCAAAATGGAGAATTGTGTATATAAGGAGTAACTTTTTCCTGGGAGGGTTCAGGGAGTTTGGTGTGGTGGTGCAAGGTCAAATTAGACATAAAGACCTGTGATTTAACACCTGTACGGCAAAACAAACAAATGAGGAACAAGTTCTCAGCATTGGCAGAAATGGCAGTGTTGCAATTTATTCTTGGCACAATTAATAAGATAAGATAAGATAAGATAAGATGAACCTTTATTAATCCCCGGAGGGAAATTCAGGTGTCAAAGCAGCAACATCAGCAAACAAGAGTGAAACACAGGAGAGGTAAAGATATACAAAAATTATAAAAACAATAATAGAGATATAAAAGATACAGAGTGAATGGGTGAACATAGTGTGTACAGTCCGTCAATAAATAAATGTAGTATGCATAATAAATAAATGTAATATATACATATGTGCAGTCTATAAAGTGGTATATAGGATGTATATTGTAAAGTAAGTGTAAAGTGTCAGTGGTTAGAGTCCAAGATGGTTGCAGATAGTGCATGTTAAAAGTTCTAATAAAACCTCAATTTCACTGCACACATAAAGATAAACTCTTCTCATTTTTTTTCACTCTAAAATTGAATAATAGTTTGGATTTCTCTGTTTTAACTGAGTCAGTTGCTGGATGACTCCCACTACAAGGTCTTTCCTACCAGTGGCCATCAGACTTTATAACTCCTTCCCCTTCTGCAGAAAGGACAGCTGAAAACACCGGACACTGAGGACAAATATAATATCAATATCATGTGCAATACTACTTGGACAGCTGAAAACACCGGACACTGAGGACAAATATAATATCAATATCATGTGCAATACTACTTGGACAGCTGAAAACACCGGACACTGAGGACAAATATAATATCAATATCATGTGCAATACTACTTTTTACATTCTCATGTGCAATATCACTGTTCATTGTGTGCAATATTAATGTCCAACATGTGCAATATTACTTATTTTTCTGCGTGTTAGCTTACTTTACCTTTTTTATTTTACTTATCTTATTTACTCATTTTACTAAATGTATCTTACTTAATTGTTATTCTATTAGGCACTGGTGCTAGAAATAGATTTATTTTATGCACTTGTATTTTATACACTTGAACTTGTTGTAATTTTGTTGTATTTTTGAGCAATCTCTGGCACAATAATTTCCTTCGGGATTAATAAAGTTCTATCTTATCTTACATTTTCCACCCTTGCTAGTCACAGCGTAGGTGTTATAGGTGAAAAATCCTCACACTCTTATTGTCTTGCCAAATAATTAAGTTTTTTCTGCATGAATCCACTGGGATAACCATGAGGGGAAGTTTTATTAGAGTGAGAATGACATGATGAAATAATCCAGTGTGTTTTTACATTCTCATTTGCAATATCACTGTTCATTGCGTGCAATATTAATGTCCAACATGTGCAATATTACTTATTTTTCTGTTTTTTAGCTTACTTTACCTTTTTTTTTTATTTTACTTATCTTATTTACTCATTTTACTAAATGTATCTTACTTAATTGTTATTCTATTAGGCACTGGTGCTAGAAATAGTATTTTTTTTTTATTTTATACACTTGAACTTGTTGTAATTTTTTGGTATTTTTGAGCAATCTCTGGCACAATAATTTCCTTCGGGATTAATACAGTTATATCTTATCTTATCTTAATAATAATAATAATAATAATAATAATAGGCAGTATTCTGCTTCTTCTACTGTTTTTTAAATAACAGACGAAGAAGACCAACTTCCGGCCCTGACCGGAAATAAACAACAGCAGACAAGCCCAGAGGAGGGAAGCAGAACTAGCTGAGATAAGAAGAGCTGCTGGAGCAAAACACATTCATACCTCGTAAGAAGCATCTTTAACATGTTAAACAATATACATAATCAGCTGTTATGTTAGGTAGTGACTGGTGTCGTCACAGTCTGAGATAAAGAGGATTGTAAATGTGTTAGTGTTGAGTGTAACCTTCAGATTAACACCTCTCAGCTAACCTGAGCTAGCGTCCTTAAAACATGTTTATAACATAAAGTTAGTCAGCCTGCTTTACATTATCTACCCACCTCCATGCCTTTCCTCTCTGTTTACATGTCTGTCGCGGGTTTCACTGTTTTAGGTTGGTTGTTTAGGTGTTTTGTGTGCAGCAGCTGAGCACACAGTGATCATCTCCATCATCATGATGACGACCAAGAGACTGGACAACTTCGAGGTGGTGTGTGAGTGGGCTTCATGCAACTACAAGGGCCACACCATGGAGGAGCTGAGCGACCATATGTCAGTGCATTTAAAGGATTACCTGGGAGATAATGATGCACTAGAGGAGCTGGGTGAGTGAGGAGGATACAAGACAAACACACAATGAGTTAGGTTATGTCACCTGTAGGGTGTAGGAGATGTAGAACCTGGCTGAGGTCTATGTGACAGTTAAGATAAGATAAGATTAGATAAGATATTCCTTTATTAGTTCCGCAGTGGGGGAGTTTGCAGTGTAGGGGATAGTGCAACAAACAAGATGCATCAGCTAACACAGTAAAAAAAAGAGCTAAACAAAGTGTAACAAAATATGAACCATTTAAATAGAAGGAAGTATACAAATAGGAGCAGTATATACAGTATTGACAATAAATAGACTATTAACAAAATTTCACAAGTGGAAAATGATATTGCACAGTGATAAATGAATGAAATTCCACCTGAAAATATCAGGTTGTTGTCAGTGTTTTGGTGTGTGAGTGTATGTGGTCTACTGGGAGCAGTGCTGGTTGTGGAGTCTGACAGCTGCAGGAAGGAAGGACCTGTGATAGCGCTTCTTCACACACTTTGGGTGGAGCAGCCTGTTGCTGAAGGAGCTCAGAAGGAGTTCAGTCTAGTGATGGGAACTCCGGCTCTTTTTAGTGAGCCAGATCATTTGGCCTCAGCTCACCAAGGAGAGCCGGCTCTTTCGGCTCCCAAACGGCTCTTTGTTTTACCACTTCTGCCTTTTATAATTCAGCCAAATTTAGCGCTGTTTTGAGCTATGATTAGTATGTGTGCACATATCACTTAAATTATTCAATATAATTATACTAAACCTTATAGTTTCCAGAATATCATAATTTTACATGCTGCTTTGTTTCCGACTGTCACTCATCTTGTCTGCTATTGGCGCACCGCACTCCTCTCTCTTTCTCTCCTCCTCTCCCTCCTGCTCTGTACCTGTAGACCGTCCTCCGCCCCTCCCTTCTTGATGGTATGATACTTGTCTGTCATCACCTTATTGGTCGCACGGACGTCATTAACACAACATTCAGTCACAGTCAGTGCATGGAGTGCCCGTGGCGCGGAGAAGATCGTCCTATCATTCTGCCTCGAATTAATTAAAGAAAAAAGAAAATAAACGTCTCTCGGACGGGAGCCGGCTCTTATCGTTCACTTAAAAGAGCCAGCTCTTTGAGCGACCGACACATCACTAGTTCAGTCATTCTAACCTTCCTGTAGGGTCAGGACATCTAATTTGAAATCCAGATCTGTTTTGAAAAAGAGACCTTAGCACAGTAGAATAAATAAGTACACTGAGGAGACATCAGAAACAATCACAGACATCTCTAGAAGTTCCCATGCCTGTGCAGTATCAAGATTTTGTCAATCATGGGATCTCATCTGTGATCTGTAGTTTTAGATTTGAGAAGAGATGTGACACACAGAAGCACCTTTAGTAAGATACATTTAGTGTGTAGTCCTCCTGTTGTTGGTTCAATGATGACTAGGGGTGTAAGAAAATATCGGAAATATCGAATATTGGGATATAATGTTTTGTGACACTGTATCGATTCTCAAAGACACTGTAATACTTTATTTCTGTTGCAAAGAGATGCGCCCTCTCAGTGTATATGCCCTCTCAAAGTAGTGCTATGATGTTGGATGTTTCAGGGACTGTTATAAAATGCAAATGCAGATCCCATTGTTCCGATTGCATACAAAAGGAAAAAAATGTTTACTCAGATTTTATGCTTATGGTGGTGTCTTCATTATACTACGACAGTTTTCCTAAAATTAGATTAAAAAAAATCACAATCTATCGCCTTGCTTACAGTATCGCAAAATATCACAATATATTGAATAGTAACCCCTGTATCGTGATACGTATCACCTCGTCAGATTCTTGCCAATACACAGCCCTAATGATGAGTACAATATTTATCTCCTATAATGAAAAGTGGGGCACAGTTGTAAACTAGATGAAGTTGTTTTTAAGTGGAATGAGCAGTGTGTGTGTGTATAGGATATATCCACAGTCAAGTATAGACATGATTGTCAATTGCAGAATGGTTTCCCTGTTCTCAACATTGTACCTTGGTAACAAACAGTATCGTTTAGAGCCGCAACGATTAATTAATTCGAAGCATTCGGTCAGCCCTAGTGGTTCATAACCCTTTTAATGAGCACTCTACTGTATATTAGGTCGGTTAAATGTTCAGTTAATTGCCTAGCCCTATTCAGTCATAATAACTGTCCTTTCTTCATTACAATAATCACTCCTTCCCTTTCTTTGTTTAGAGGAGTATGCTTGTCTCTGGAAAGGATGTGTATTTCTATCCATGGGTAGCCCCGCGGAGCTGGAGGTCCACGCTTACTTCCACAACTACCATGGTAAACTCAAGTTTGTCGGGTCACAGCTGCTTAAGTCCCGTCCCGATCTGCCCAGCTGCAACCAAGGCTTACACAGCAACAACCTGGTTCCTGAAGGATCAGACGGATACGTTTGCCAGTGGGAGCACTGTGATGTAGGTATTTTTTAATTGATATTATTAATTTAGAAATCAAATGATTGATAGCATCATTATTATAGAATTGTTTTTTTTTGTCTTTATATAGAGTACATTTAACAATCCTGAGTGGTTCTACCGACATGTGGACAATCACGTTGAAAGTGCTGAGCCACAGACTCTCCCACAACAACTACAGGCTCTCTTCTGCCACTGGGCAGGTATGACTGAGTAAGAGGAGGTCAAAGAGATGTTCCTGGTATACCTAACTTTATGTCTAACCTCATCTATACTTGTTTTTTCTATTACAGGCTGCGACGCTTTCTTCAAAATCAAATACCGTTTGAGAGAACACATGCGGAGCCACACTCAGGAGAGACTTGTCGCCTGTCCCACATGTGGCAGCATGTTCTCCAGCAACACAAAGCTGTTCGACCACCTACACAGACAGGCCGAGCCAGTAGGTGAGTAGGACACTTCATTTTTCTTGTATTCTGATGGTGCTAAATGTATTACTTGAATGCTGACTTCTGTGCATTTACCTTATTTGGGCAGAGTCGCTGGTATGTGAACATTGTGGCAAGGCTTTTTCCAGCGAGAGGCTTTTGAGGGATCACGTTCGTCAGCATGGTAATCATTTTCTACAAGTCTCATCTTAAATTGTTGAAACATTGTTTACATGAAAAAAGTTTTTTCAGTAAGGCAGTTTGTGACAGTCCAGTCCATTTAGAGGCTCATCAAAATCATATTGTCATTGTCCTTTAATTCTTACTTTTTCTTTTACTCCCAGTGAATCAGGTGAAGTGTCCGTTCTGTGACATGACCTGCACCACTTTGGCAGCTCTGAAGATCCACATCAGGTTCCGCCACTGTGATGAACGGCCCTTCCCATGTGACTTCTGCGACAAGAGGTAGACCTTCAAAACAGCTGATTTAGATTTGTCCAGTTGACAACAAATGTACTTTGGCAAAAATCGGGGGTCGCTTACACCCACCTATAAGATGTGTCTTCATGTGATTTTAGCGATATCAAGTTTCCGCTTTTTAAATAAAACATCTTTAAACTGCTATATCATAAAGGCTATCATTTATTACCTATTTGTAAGTAAGTGTGTAGTTAACTTTATTTATATAGCATTTTATTTGTATAGCACTTTTTAAAACAGGAGTTACAGAACCCTATACAGAAGGAAAAACTTGGAAGATAGAAAATAGAAGAGATGGACAACACGTCGTTTCCCATAACTCTCTGTTTGTGTTTTACAATTTGTCCCAGAATCTTACCTGCTCTTTTGATCCTTCTACTGTTCATTTCCAGTCCACATAGCCCCTTTTAATATCTGCTCCATATAGAAACAATTGAAAAATGTACCTTAAAACTACCAAAACATGGCCTTTATGAAGGAGTCTCCTTATCGTTACTGTTTCATTGGATTACTAAAAATGGAAAAACCTTTTAGTGACTAATTAATTCAACATTTTGTATAATTTTCCCGTATATTTATTTCTCTCTGGTATATGTTTAACTATTCTGATTTGCAGAGAGTCCATGGCACTTTTTAATATGTTACAAAATATAAATATTGTTAGTAATCATAACGTTAGTTGTATTTAAAGACCGTAAACTTGAATCTGTTCTTCATTTTAATTTCTGTGTACGGTATTTTTTTCTTTACAGATTTAAGAACCAGCCCGATCTGCAAAAGCACACAGAGGTTCACAATGAGGGCGCTGTGTATCACTGTACAGTGCAGGGTTGTGATTATTCGTGTCACACATTTCCAACCATGAGCCACCACTTCAAGAGAGTGCACGAGGTTCGTCAGATCATCAACCTGCTGTCATCTTGTTCACAGTTACTAACGCTTTGCTGTTAACATCATTACATCATATTTACCAACAGGTCGGGGGGATGTCTAAGTATAAATGCCATATCTGTGATAAGGTCTTCTCCTGGTGTTACACTCTCACACTTCACCTTCGCAAGAAGCATGAGCTGAAGTGGCCCTCTGGACATTCCCGCTTTAGGTAAGTCACAACAGCCAATCGATTAAAATATTTAATCGCGATTAATTGCATTATTGTCCATAGTTAATCGTGATTAATCGCAAATAATCACGCATTTTTTATCTGCTCAAAATGTATCTTAAAGGGAGATTTGTCAAGTATTTAATACTCTTATCATCATGGGAGTGGACAAATATGCTTGCTTTATGCAAATGTATGTATATATTTATAATTGGAAATCAATTAACAACACAAAACAATGACAAATATTGTCCAGAAACCCTCACAGGTACTGCATTAAGCATACAAAATATGCTCAAATCATAACATTACGAACTCAAGCCCAACAAGCAACAACAGCTGTCAGTGTGTCAGTGTGCTGACTTGACTGACTTGCCCCAAACTGCATGTGATTATCATAAAGTGGGCATGTCTGCAAAGGAGAGACTCGTGGGTAACCATAGAACCCATTTTCATTCACATATCTGGAGGTCAGAAGTCAAGGAACCCCTTTGAAAATGGCCATGCCAGTTTTTCCTTGCCAACAGTTAGCGTAAGTTTGGAGCGTTATTTAGCCGCCTTGGCGACAAGCTAGTACAACTAGTATAGTATAATAGGTTGGTACCTATGGATTCCAACCTAAAAAATCGCAAGTTGTGTTAATGCATTAAATAAATTAGTGATGTTCAATTAAATTTGCTTTAACGCGTTATTATGGCGTTAACTTTGAAAGTACTAAATTCAAGTTATTATAAGTAAAGACTGAAATAATAAATATTTTTTTTTAACAGATACAGGAAGGACGTCGACGGCTTCCTAAAAGTAAACATGGTGCGCTTTGAGACTGTGGAAGTGACGAAGGAGATCATGAAGAACATGGCCAAAAAAGCCGCAGAGCCTTCGGAAAAGTCAGAGGACCAGCGTCCGCAACAAGAGGGCCGCGGTCACGCCGGAGAGCGGCCGGAGCTCTCCCGCGGGATCCTCCTCGCCCTCCTCCAGCTCCTCCTCCTCGTACTCTTCAGAGCTCTCTGGAGGCGAGGACGTCTCGTCCCAGCCCAGCCCCAGAGGCAGTGACTCTCCCGTCTACTGTGTCATGAGCACCATCCCTCACATTGAGGAGGAGCCTGGAGGATTATCTCAGGAGGACTGTGACGGCAGTGGGACATCTGGAGCGGTCCAGGCCCTGACGGAGGTCGCGAGGGGCCTGGGCATGGACGTGGTGTGATTCTTCCTGCACGCTGCACCGCACCGTCATATTTGCTCTTGTAGTTGTCATGCAGTGAAACTGGTTTGCCTCTTGTAGTATATTTTGCCGTGGAGCTGCCAGTGGAGACCGGCTAGCCGAAGCTTTCTCGTCAGTGTTTCTAGTGTTGTTACGTTGAGATGGTTATCCCCGCACTGGTTTTGAAGACCACGCTTGCATTATAGCAGCTTTTATTAACTCTAATGCCTCAGCTTGGCTTTGTGACGTCTCCCGCCTGTGGGATTTCCTGCTAATCCTGTTAATATTTCTGACAAGCTTACATGAATGAGAGGAGTTAAAAGCACTACAAAGCTCGTTCTTCTTCTTCTTCTTCTTCTTCTTCCTTGTTGTTCTTTACGTGTTCTTTACACACCGTGTTCCATTGTATGTGATATTACCATGATGTTGTTCGACAGAGGATTTCAGAAGACATTATTTTTTTATTATTGTAGCCTTGGAATGTCACTTAATTTTATTGTTGCAAATTTTGAATACATTTTTGAGACTAAAGTTAAGCTTTTCTTGTTTTGTTTTTTATAAACTTTCTTAGTCAGACTTTCTGTAGGGAAGCCAATGCTGATTGGTCTGTTGATCCAGATGAGATATAGTTTGTCCTGACTTCATCTAGCACCATCATCAGGTCAACAATTGAATGTGTTCAATACTTTGGTTTATGACCAAATAACCTGCAAAACTAATGACTTTCCCATCGGTCATTGTGTTTAGTGATAATTAGCAAATGTTAGCATGAACTACGCCCATTGTCAAAATTCATACATGTTATTCCTATGGTCTAAGACAGTCCAAAAAATATTATTAAACATGAACAACTCTCTCCTAAATCCAAAAACTAGAGCGCTAAAACTCAAACATGTGATGTCATAAGGTATGTGGAACTGCTCCATAGACAATGAAAATGGGCGTAGTTCCCCTTTAATCTTGTAAGGTAGTAATGACCCCATCAACTCTCAACCAGCTGCGTTACATTTTAAGGAACATGAGCATTGATGTCACCTGATCAAGTAAAAAAAATGAGCAAGCACATGCATCTTAACATATTTAATAATAATAATTAAAAAAAGCCATTTAACAAGGAAATCATTACAGTGCAAGTATGACTGTACAGTTGCCAAAATCCTTCCAAGTAATCTAATTAAAGCTGTTCTAGTGCAAAGTATATTTTATTACTTGAGACATTAATCAAAAGCATCCCACTCTCACTGTTTGTTTCCTATATCTCAGACAGTGTGGAGCTCCTTTGAATTAATGCACAGACCAGAATGAACTTATCGTACATGCTGTGAATGAGTGATTGTTGTCATTGCCGTAGCTGCTTTCCTTTTCTGTCATGTCAGACACACGCTGGAGACTCACAGCCCCATGTAGGACGTTGCCAAAGAGCCAGGATGGTGGAGATGACAGTTCTCCTGACGCGAGTGTAGAAACTCCCTCCCTCTGAGGTAAACTGTCTCCTGCTGCCTCAAAGCGAGAGGGAAATAAAGAGGTGGCGTAAAGAAACCACGAAAAGCCTCTTTTTGCCTCTGTGCTGCGAGAGGTATCCTGATCGCTTTGCAGGTATTCAATGAATAGTCTTGTAGGAGGTTTTGTCTGGAGTGGAGATTCAACATTGGCTCCCATGAAGCAGTTTGGTAGGGATGCATTTCAGCTCCTGGATAAGAGATGAGTGTCCCAGGAGCTCTGGTAACATTACATCTACTGATGTTAGGATACACGACAGACAAATCCCTTATATGTTGCACTGGCATGGCGTGTGAAGATGGATGTGTGTGAGTTGTACTGAACAGAGATGGATCAGTGTGCAATGTCTTAGAGGTGTCGTCTACGACAACGTCCAGCTTCACCCTCTTCACTTTGAAGGAGCCGTCGCACTCGAGGTGCCTCTTCCTGTCAAGTGAGCCGCCGCGTCTGACGTCAGGTTCAGGAGTCGTCGTTAGATCCCAAGATTTGTCTCTAAGAGATAAATCCTTTGTTGTTTCAACTTGTTGCACCCCGTGTTTCTCCTTTTCATCAAGTTTGTCTCTGAAGTGCAGGTTCGGGGGCTGTTCCAGTTTCTCCCTCTTGGCAGTGAGGCTGTGGCAAGATGCTGGTGAAGACGTGAAAAGGTCAGAGGGATAACCTCTCCTGTCACCAGTGTTTCCATATGCAGAGTGTCCATACGGAGAGTCTAATAAAATGAGAAGCAGATCAGCTTTACTGTAATAATATGACACATATTTTACTGACGCTGACTTACATTGCTGGCTTTAAACTCACCGATATTTGGGTTTATGCAGGAGGGCTGGTCTGATCCCTTGTGTTGCACTCTGTCAGGTTGACAAGTAGCAAGATACTCAGGTGTCAGTTCTTGATGGAGACTGTTGGGTTTTTGCTGCATTTTCTGTTAAATACAGTTTGTAAAGCACACAATTAGTTTCGGATAGATACAAGTCACAATGACAACATGTCTCAATTAAAAGACACTAGAGTTTTCTGGACTTATGAACTCCAACAATGTGTAATAATATGGTATATACTGTATATGCATCATATGTTTAGCTCCTTAAAATTGAGTTTGTAAATGTTGTCTGTCAACCCAAAGACATGTCTAAACCCTTTGTAGCTGTTAATAAGACAAATAGTTAAATAAAAAATAAAAAAAAACAATCAATTTAAATATATCTTTTACACATTATGGCTTCTTTTTATATAGATAACTAAAAAATAACAAAAAATAATCCCCCAATCCAGTTTAACTGACTTTAATTTCAGACACAAAATGCCTCAAAATTTGAAAAAATACTCTGAATTTATTATTTTATGTGACTAAAATTTGGATGCATTTAGATATATCATACCTTCAGTTGTTCGTGGTAATATATCTTCCATGCAATGCAGACATGCAGTGCGCCCCATTTCCCTCGTTTCTGAAAAAAATATATGAAAACATTTTGCAACAAACTTTTACTGGTGATTCACTAAATTTTTTAAAATCAAAATAATCATATCAATCATAATTGAGACTTTTAAAAAAGGGATACAGAAGCACAACAGTATAGTTTAATTTTTAGCTGTACTGACATGCCAGTTTTGTTGATGCTTGTTGGACTCACTGTTGACCTGAAGGGCTTCTGTGTTGCTCTGTGAAAGGCAGTGACCGGAGCAAAAGAGGGCCTCGTTGCTGCTCTGGGAAGGTGCATGTTGAACTATAGCGTAAGAGAAGAAAGGTAACAACTTGACATTATTCTTGGTGGCTGAATGGCAATAGAATAACATTCAGGTCAGAAGCGGCTTCAGGTGGGAATTGGTTGTGAATAAAATCACTACTAAGTAGATGTTAACGACACAGTGTAGTGACACATCTCCTTACGTTACTGTCCTGAGTTACCATTGGAGCAGGTTGGATGATCAAGGATTGGTGCAGGATGGGAGTGAAGGCATGCTGGTGAGTGTGCGGATGCATGTGAAGATGTTGATGAACCAGGCTCTGCACATAGGAGGCAGACTGCTGAGATATAGGAGAACGTTGTGCTGTCAGTTCCTGAGCGGGCTGGATGGTTTAATCTAGAGCTCTGCTTTAACCGGCACCATTACAAGTACGCCCGATTAGCTATCAGCAGCTCCTGTTTGCACTGCACCCATGAATGTACAGACAACTATCACTAGATTACTTTGATACTGATGAAAACTTAAAAACATGATGAATTTCAGGCAAGTTCTGAAGTCATTATAGGAGCTTTTTTTCCTTATTAATTCCAAGTACATTTATGGACGTCCCACTGAATCGAAAAGATGTTTATCACGTCTGTGTGTTCACAAAGTTATGACTCCGAGAAGAAGTGCCGATTTTGACACAAACTGAGGGCCAGACAACAATAACTAACTACACCGGCAAGGACCGGTACCTTTCACCTTTGCATCTTAAACAAAACAGTGATAAAGTGTTTTAATGTAACTGAGAGTATAGTTGGTCATACCAGATTGTGGAGTGTTTTGGAGCTCGATGAACTTGAATCAGTGGGTTTGTTCTCGGCATAAATGAGGCTGGTTGAAGGCCCACTGGTCACACTGGTCGGAAGTAACGTGTGGCTAAGTTCACCGGCAAGATGGAGCTTTTCTTGTTCCGGGGAAAGTTAACAGAGCAGCCAAGCACCAAATTCAGACTGTTTTTGATTTCTTCTCTTTCCAGATTGTAGGGATCAGCCTTAGTCGAGACACAAACAGCATGAATCAGTAACAATTCACAAAATTATAAACACGTCTTGCAGCTTTTTTTTTTTTTTTTTTTTAAGAATACCACTACATAAACATTTTTTAAGGATACAAAATGTAAAATATCTAATATACTTTTCAGGCAATTTGCTTATCAAACTACATGCAAATGACAGTATCTTGTTAGATTGCATTACAGACCGTAATCCAATTGAGTAACCCGGTGTGCCTGTCCATTTAATTAATTTAGGATCCATCCCTTCCAAGGGCACATGATTAGTAATGCGGTTAGTGAGCACTGAGATATGCAGTATATCTGTGTTGAATATAAACTAGAGAGAGACGAGGCTATATGAATTTACTGTGTCGTGTATCGCTCTAACTTAATTGATTTTGTTTAAGTGGGGTTGTATGAGGTACTTGTAGTCAGTGTATTACCTACAGTAGATGAGGGTCGGCACGCCCCCAGTTTGGAGAAACAGACAGGCGTACCGGCATGAAAGAAAAGCAATGTGCTGCTGTGGATGGGGCCGGCAGCAAAACATATTTTAGCCACCTAACAGAAAGGCTCACCCCAAAAAATCAATATCAGTTTAAGTGTACGCTACATTTAGAATATCTTCACCACTTGATTTTTTTTAGATGTGCCTTTCTTTTAGGTGGCTAAAATACGTTTTGCTGCCGGCCCCGTCCACAGCAGTATATTGCTTTGCTTTTGTGCGGTAATTCCTGTCTGTTTCTCCAAACTGGGGGCGTGCCTACCGTCATCTACTGTAGATAATACACTGACTATGGAGAAGTACCTCATACAACCCCACTTCAAAACACCTGAACTATCCCTTTAATGTTTGACTTGGTGCAGTAGCAAGACAAAGTTTGAGTAAGTCTTACTGTACACAAGTCAAACACAGAGATACATAAAGATTGTGCGGATCTCTTTCCTGTTTGTGAGTTTACACCTCCATCCTGCCATTTGTGTCAGTGCCCCTTTAACCTCTCTAGCAATCCAATAGCCTGATCCCTCCTTTCTCATAAAGACTTAAAGATTAGCCTGAGGTTACACATTTCGTCCATGTCAGCGTGCCACAGAAATCTCTTAATCTAATAAAGGAGCTGTTTGTTTGGAGTGCAAAGAGGGTGAATGGGGCATCAGAGACAGCTCGCTGTGTCATCTGAGAGTACTCAAAACACACTCCATTACACATAAGTTAAATCTGAAAATGAGATATATTGATGCCTTTTATTCCATTCTCACTAGTTTTCAGGTGTCAGAAGTTAACAATTCATATTTAACAAACACCAAATTGCCAACAGATTGAGTTTTACACCTCAATACTTCCTAAAGAATTTAAAGTTGCAGCAATTAATTGATTAGAAAATGAATCAAAAACAATTCTTATAAATGTCTTAGTATTTTTTTAAGCAAAGATTGTTAAACTCTACTGGTTCCAGATTCTCAAATATTAATATTTTCTGACTCTTATATGAGTGACACTAAATATCTTTGGGTTTTAGGCTGTTGGTTTGACAAAACGAGACATTTGAAGACTTCACCTAATCTGTGATTTTCACTATTTTCTTACTTTTTATAGAGCAAACGATTTGAAAGATAATTTGGTAGATAAATGATTAAATGTTAATAAAAATAATTGTTGCTTGCAGCCCTAAAACAGTTCCAAAACCAATGTAAATAGTCATGAATTGATAAATTGTTGCATATTGAACATAATATGATAGAGAAGAAGACACATCAGATGTCCTTCTTGCTTGAAGACAATAGAACTTTTTAAAGTTTCAAAGACTAAACAACTTTCTATGCATGTGAAAAAGGTAGAAAGTAATCTGCAGGGGAGATTTTAAGCAAGACATTTGACCCATTTACTTTCCCTCGTTGGCATCAGCATATATTCTTTAAATATGTTTCTTACCTGTGTGATGAAGAGAGGTGAATGTAAAATCTCAACTTCCTGATATTTCAGGGTTTATTATCCAGTGAGTAACATCCAGCTCCTCCAGCCTGTTTATCAGCCAACACAATCAGGAGAAAAAGACTTGTAATATATCCCTTCTTATATCTAAATATCAGCCACGGTAACAGGAGAATGAATCCCGTTTGTCATCCCTCTGTAGACCCTAAACACTGACTTCAGTTCACCTCTGCTGTGAGCCGCTGTCAGCTTTCTGCTGCCCCTTGGTCAATTAGTCAGCGTTACTTAACAACACCAGGAAAGACCATTAACTACTCCTAATGGCTTAAACTAATCCCATCAGGCCCCTAAACCCTTTTCATTCAGCTTATGTGACAACAGGAGAGGTTTTAGAGTTGAGATGATGGTGAGAATATATGACATACAAATAAAAAAAATAAAAAAAAAGAATAAACAGACACCCACGTCCCTAAATAATGTGCGTTTGGCAGTGCTCTGCCTATGTATCTAAATACTGTATGTAACCATACCCTTCATGTCTGCACTAACTAGTTTACCACAGGTTCATTTTGTTTTTAGTTTATGGTACTTTTTGTAATTATTTATTATGGTATTTTTGTATTTTTATATTTTTTTGGTTATTTGCCCTCTGATTTGCAAACCTTTAGCACTTTACGTTATATTATTTTTTTTAGCTTATCTTTTGTATTTATGGCCCTTTGTGGATTTTAATATGTTCTTTTTTATAGTTTTTCTTTTTAATTATTTTATACGCTGTGTTGAATGTTGACCTGTCTGTCCTTTTGAACGCCAAGTTCCTAACATCTGCCGTAAAGTTAACTCAAAAACAATGCACCTTTATTCATCATAAATTGATAATTATTGGTATTAATGTTATTTAAAATTGAGCTGACACTTAACAGATTATTTTACACAGACTGATTTTTTTGGACACAACAGGTAATTTTAAGCAGCTCTGAAATTATAGAGTGAAAATTAGAAAAACAATGGCAAAATTCAAGAGATCTAATACAAAAAAGTTCTTTATTTAAATTAATATTTGTACTGTATGTTTATTGCATTTTCAGAAGCATTCCAGTAAATACTATTTATAATTTCTACAAATGCCATATACTTTATTATTTTGGAATGACAAGACTATTGCTGTGTCACAGTTCCATAATACACACTAACTGTTCATTATATATACTACTGTTTTTGCAGTTAGTATACAAGAAATCATCATATTTTACTGTTTTATACAGGAAATGATGCAATAATGTACCAATCGACATTATTCAGACTTCAACCTTAAAATGCCACTGCTTGTTCTCCAAGTTCTTTCTGGAGTTGCAATATATTTACATTGTTTGCAGCAGCGAGCTCCGTTTCTTTTGTGCATTGCGTTGTGAGGCATAATAATGTCTATCAAAAGCACACTCAAAATGAATGCATTTTTTATAATGGTATCATTTTTTGAGTACACTTAATCCTGTCACCTTTTCAGCATGAACACAACACATTCAAAACCTACTTAGAACTCATTTGAAGATATGAAACTGGGACACAGCTTGAGTTTTATTGTACACAAGTATAATGACAATACATTTCAATTGAATCAAACTCTCTATATGCTTACAGCCTCGTTATAAACCACAGAACCCTTCAATCAGTGAATGTAATGCTTCATATTCCCTTTGCTTTGTAAGAATAAAGGACAGGTTGATAAAATATAAATAAAATATGACTTAATTCAGTCAGCAGTTCACCTTCATAATTCATTTCAGAAATAATCAATCTCAAGACCGGATAGATGGATAGATTCACATGGATAACATTCAGGAAGATGCAATAATGTTGTTGAGCATAAACAGCATTTAAGGCTTACCTTTAGTTTCTTAAATATCAAACAGAGTTTTTTAAAGGTAGTTTTTCTGCTCATTTGACCTTTCTAATACTAAAATCGGTTTGCTGGCAAACATATCATCTCCCAATATAGCTTTGGCATTTCGGATTCCAGATTAAATGCTTTGAAACAGATTCCTTGAATTCGGAATTCCCTGAATCACAGGCAAACTGGGCTACCATTCAATTGGATCCCATTTTGCAGAACATAAGACGGTGATTGGATGAGGCTTTGGGAAGACATGTTCTCCTTGATTAGCTAATTCCATTCTCACTAACCATCCAAATCCTGTTAGTATTGGAAGGGTTGAAGCTGCTCGTCGAGGAACAGCATTCACAAGGCCACGAACCATTACCCTTTTAAACCCACAATCCGCCTGTGTGCCAAAACTCATTTGACAACTCAAAGTAGCGTCTTCAACAAAGGAGTTACAATGGATGTTACTGTAGACTAATTTTGTTCATGCACAACTATTAAAATGTTGTTCTAGTATCTTATATTCCTAATCACCAAATTACAAATACAAACTAATTACCGCTAAAAAAATCCATCAGCCCCTTACTGTCGGTCGATATTAGCTTATTGCAAATATTTAAGTGTCAGTGGACGGTATATGTTGGCTGATAAGTACAGAAATTCCAAAGATAAATATGAGGTAATTGAGAAACAGTGTCGCCATTACATAGTATGTCCACCAGAGAGCACTGACAATTATATTTTTCAATTGTAAAATGTCCTGCACAGCACATGTCTTGGTCACAATTCTTTAAAAAAAACGAACTGGAGATATATCGTTATCATATCTTTTGATTCTCGAATATCAGTTTGGGTATATAGGCCTCAAAAATCCAGTATCTGTTGTGTGATCATGCAAATGTGAAGTGGTGAGATATTGCTCTCTTTCTGAAGAAGCAGATTCCACGACAGGACCGCCCAATGTTTACTGAACCAGTTCTGGCATCCGATTCAACCCTTTCGATACCATTATTCCCAGTAAGAACCTTTAAAGCTTTAATGAAAGTTTTCCTTTTTCAAAGTCTGACATCATATGTATCTGCTTATTGTTGTGCCTCATTGAAAACGGATCACTTCCATGCTGTAACTTGATGGCTTTATGTCTTCATCATTATTTCAAATGGAAATTTTACACAACATCTGTATAATTCAGCACAGAACGTGTTCCGTTACTATGCTGAACTGGAGAAATGAAATAATGGCTTAAGTGAGGTTTTGAGGTGATGGATTCTTTCAACCAGGACAAAAGCCAGCTTAATGACTTACTTAATGTATAATATAACATTCATATTTACATATACATCATACAAATGAATATTACATAATACAGATTAAATAATATGCACGATAAATGGAAGGAATATTAAACTAAAGCCAATTTAACAAACAAACAAACAAACAAACAAACCCCACTCCCCTCTGTCTTCCCTGGCACTTGGTTCAGCCTAACAAGCTAAGTGAAATCAGCTGGAGACCTGTGGCTGAAGTTTCAGGTGTGCTCCCTGAAAACACTCCCCCGGAAGTAGGCCGAGAGAGAGTTCTCAGAGGAGTTCCCCAAAATAAAAGCACAACATAAAAACCTGAAAGTCCTGTATTAGTCCGTTTTGTGTAACTTAACACAATCAATTGGCGTGTGTGTGTCTTTTTCCAGCATTGTAAGGAGGATGAGTTGCAGCTCCCTCACAATTTGAATGTTTGATTTGACCATTTATCCCTTTAATTGAGTTGAAATTATTTGATTTATGCTTTTATGACTTACTTAAACATTAAGTGCATTTTGGGGTTTCCTCTTTTTTGTCATTCCAGAGGTTTTTACTACCTTACACTGTCTAGGGAGTGTAGTTAGTCACGGCAAGCCAAGGCTCAATGTGCCTGCCCTGAATCTGCTGTCAGCTCTCACCCATTTTGGTAAGTCTCTTTTTCTTTACACAGCCTCCCAGGCAGCGGGAGACAGAGGTCATTGAAGCATGTAGATAGATGTTTTTATTTTGTAAGTGATGTTGATTTCATGATTTAAAAGGGAGGAAACTGTTGTAGAAAAATTGTATTGGACCTGAAGAAATGTATGAGTTGTTCATTGTCATCTGTTTGGTATTTTGAAAAGCCTCAGTCCCTCACACATGGTGAGGAGACTCTGGGTGTCTGGAGATGAGGACCTTGTAGATAGTCCCGACTCCAACAGTCTGAACTAAGGGTTACACAAAACTATGTTTTGCTTCCTCCAAGGTTGTGTGATTCTGTAACACGGGACATACTTTATGAAGCTGGGTGACTCATATGTTACTTCAAGTTTTTGGTAGATCTCTGTCCATGCACACACGCTGTGCAAAAAGCCTCTCTGTTCAGATTTGTGTTGTAATAAACATTATTCAATTAACAACAACTGGGGCTCATCGAGTTGTTCTTTTATTCATCAAGTGATGATTGACCTGAAGTAGAAGTTTTCTACATCAACATGCTATAATGTGAATCTTTCATTACTTTTTTAGACATACCACACTATGACTTTTTCCGACAAACTACACTAAGAAGTTTTTATGACTTTTTTTGCAGGGATGGAAGTAACAAACTACATTTACTCTCTGGTCATGTGCAACAGCGTTTTGTGTTTGTCATGGAACGTGCTCTGTATAAATGTAAGTTCCATGCAACTACCTGTACATAGTATGTCGAAAAAATCATAGTATATTATGTCGAAAAAAGTTTTTAAAAAGTCATAGTATATTATGTCGAAAAAAGTTTTTAAAAAGTCATAGTATAGTATGTCGAAAAAAGTCATATTATAGTATGTTGAAAAAAGTAAAAAAAAAAGTCATAGTATAGTATGTTGAAAAAAGTCAGAGTAAGTCGAAAAAATTAAAAAAAGGCAAAGTACAGTATGTCGGAAAAAGTAAAAAAGAAAGTCTTGGTATAGTATCTTGAAAATAGTAAAAGAAAGTCTCATAGTATGTCGAAAAGTCATAGTATAGTATGTAGAAAAAAGTTGCAGTAAACTGTGTTGAAAAAAGTCATATAATAGTATGTCGAAAAAAAAAAAAAAAGTTGTAGTATAGCATGTTCGAAAAAGTCATAGTATAATATGTCTGAAAAAAAGTCATCGTATAGTATGTCGAGAAAATAAAAAAAATGAAGTCATAGTATGTCGAAAAAAGTAATAGTATAATGTCAAAATCACACAATGCAATGCGTCACATTTTATAGATGAAAAAAATATTCCTTATCCTTATATGGTAAAGCCTTTGTTCTACAAACAAAACATATATTAAGAGTTTATTTTAGACTTATCTATCACAAAGTTTTAATAGTAATAATAATATTGCCAAGACAATTGCTAGCCTCTAATAATTACAAAATTATGGGAATATGTAAAATACTAATACTTATTATCAATAATAATAAAACTGTGTCTGATAAGTCTAATATAAACTCTTCATATACATTTTCTTTGAAAAATCTGGAGGCTTCATCAGGGTGTTGGAGGAATTTTTGATTTGCCATCAATTTTTGGAAAACTGCCAATTTTCAAAATCTACACAGTTGATTTCTTGCCTCAAAAATTCTCAGAAGTGAATTTAATGAAGAAATAACATACAACCCCCCCCCATAAAACATACCTTTGTTCGGACGGGTAGCCTACCTTCGGACTACGGGAACAAAACCACTCCTCCCGGGCCAACAGCCAATCATAATGTGTGACGTCATCTGTAAATGCTGGACCCCGAGCCGGTCTGCCGGCCGAGCACATCTGGTACCTACACCGGGCCAGCTGCGCATGATTTTAATACATGGTCGTGTGAGCGTGCCCCACTGGCTGGCTCACGGCTACTGCTCTGCACCGCTCTCATACGGCGGTTACAGCGGATATCCATGACAGCATCATTGCAGAAGCGTAAACACGGTGATCTCGGTCAGCACTTTTGCCGTTGTCTGCAGTGTTAGCACTGTTGGCAGTTAGCTGCGAGCCGCCTGACTGGATGTGTCTAGAACGTAACCCACAAATTGCAAAATCTGGCAAAAACTCTTGCCAGACTCACTGCCCGACGACCTGTCCTAACCTCAACTATTCAAGGTCAATGCCTAACTTCAGCCATCTCACAAGAGTTTCCCAACTCGTGGGTTACCTTCTAGACACGACCCGCTCGGTTTATCGTTGCCATGTTGAGCGTCAGATAGGCATTAGAAAATGCTCCCAATCCCATATTTAGCACCTTTTAAGGGAAGAATAGACTCTACCAAGTTGCATTATGGGAAGTGTGGGATTAAGTGTTGTTAGAGTTTGAGCCATAAAACTCATGAGTTCGTGTTCTTTTCTTTGTATATTTTGACCAGTGTCTCTAAAAAAGTCTTATATAAACTCAGTATTAAATTATTGGATTCTTTTAAGAGGGAGAAATATTGATCTACTCAAAGCCGTTCAAACAAGTCAACGAGAACAAAGAGGATAAGGTAGACGCACTTTATTCCTAAAACAGAAGCTGCACCATCAGTAGCGGCACACAATTATATGTACACATATACACACACAATTACCTAAATCTGTTATATAAAATATATAATCTGACAATGTACCTTTTAATTCCTCTTCAGAGCTCATTGAGTTACTGTGCGAGAGACTCTGGAGCCAAAGCAGAGAGAGAGGTAAATCTCATCCACTCATAGGGTGGGACACAAATGCCCAGGCCAGCTTTTACTTCATTTTTACAGCATGGCAATAAAAAGGTCTGTACCCTTTGAAAAAATAATATTCTAAAAGCAATCTACAGCAAATTCACTTGAACAGGTTTTTCCGTGTTGTAATTGAGAAAATTACACTTTTTAAACCAATTCCTTTACAGTGAGATGTACACACCCTCTAGGATTTGTAATATATAAAAGATATTAAGCATTAAAAATTCCACATTTAAAAACTTACAATAAATAATATATGCAGGCATTTCATAAGATAAAATTTCATAGATTGCAATCTACAGTCATTTAAAAAGACAATTTATTCTCCTTTATGAAACGTCCCTTGATCTTCCAAAATGCTAAAATGGATTCTTGGCATCTGATTGATTGATTGGTAACTTGTAGTCAGTGTGTCAGTGTTGTGTGAGAAACCCCGGCAAGGAGGAGGAGAAGGGATGCTTCCTCCACATTTGCCCTGATGGAGTGTGAGGTCCTTTTGAGTGTCGAGGAATCCAGGAAAAATCCATGATTCGACTGAGCGAGCCATCCAATCAAATCTCAGCAGTTTGATCCCGTTAGAGTTCAGAGCATGTTCATGATAAAGTTGTACATCTGGGTGAGCACCACAAAGTGAACGGGCAGACAGGAGCGTCGGTCCTGGGTTGCAGGGTCGCATGTCAGCCAGGAGAGGGCGTTGTATTGCTCTAGAACAAATCTAGAAATGTAGAAGGCAGAAACATCATTGTTAATACGACCCCACATCATTCTTCTTATTTTAACATGCTTTCCTTAAAGTGTACAGACTCTTCTGATGTGAGCAGCTCACCTGAGCACATCAGAGGTGTGGTTGGAGTCCAGGGGGTGGGAGTGTTTACTGTGCAGTAGCTCGTCGGATTGGACAGAAGACACGTGCAGGTGCAGAGAGGCCTGGGGAAAAAGAAAGATGGAGACACAAATTAAATCCTAAAGTCTTTAGATTCATTTGTGCTTTTCAGAGATACAGACCTCCTCAGGTAGACAGTATTTAAATGATGGTATAAAGCATCTAATAGTCACTTGTCCAGCAAAAATACCAACGATTCTAAGATGTCACATTTGGCTCTAGTAAAATGTAATGGGCATTAATCAGTCTACTCTGACATTCATAGAGATGATCGTACTCTCAATTCTGACTGTAATGATGTTGAATCAAACGCCGGTGGAGCTGAGGCGGGCCGGGGTGATACAGCAGAGCAGACAGCTAGCGACCTGGTACGGCACCCACCTGTCGCTCAAAGCGGCCACGGGTGAGTTATATAAAAATTCATCCCCCGGTCAGTTGTCATGAACGGGGACAATAGCTATAGAGACCAAAACTGTTTTTTGCACCAGGCTTTAAAACATGTTTATCTCTGCTCCAAGAAGGTTTTGTGTGTTTCCTTCTAGGTGACTTCAACATGAATCTGTTTAACAGCGAGTCTCATTCCCTCACCGCAGACTTTCTGAATACATTTCCCTATACCCCCTTATCACTAAACTCACTGGGGTAACTTCTTCGTCTGCAAGCCTAATTGATAATATATTTACCAACTCTTCGTAATGTGTAGAGGTCTGGTGTCCTTTACTCTGATCGGTTTCCAATATTTCATTTCAATACAACAGTCAAACAACAGGAAACAGAGAAATCTCTAAGATTCATAGCGTGACTGATTTGATGTTCCATCGGAAATTGTATATACTCATGTTGATGAAGTTGCATATCACACACACACACATGCAAACACGCACACACACTCTTACTACATTATTTTATGTTTCTGTTTGCTTGTTTGTTTACTTTTGTTGATTACATGACTTTTGTATTTGCTTCTAAAGCTTATTGAGGTGAGATTCTAATGTACCTTGAGGAAGAGTGGGCACTGGTTCTGGGCTTGAGGGCAGGCCGACCAGAACCAGTCTGGCAGTGGTCCAGTCTTGGCTGTGGAGACGAAGTAGCCCAGGGCCATCGGCTGCTGCAGGATGTTCAGAGCCTCCTCATGGGACTCCATACGGTCGGCACTCTGGCCCTGAGAGACAACACGGACAAAATGAATGAACGGAGCAGTGGGAGTTTTGGATTTAAATTGCCTCTTTGCAGCCTATGTTTTCTGTTATTTATATTCCGTTTATGACTGACTTGAATTCTGTTACCAATTCCTAAAACTGTGTGAGTCACTGTAAAGGTTATGATATAGTGGACTCGAGGCAAGAATGGGAATAATTCTTCCTTTACGCAGGAGCAGTTACCTCATCATTTGCATCATTCAAATAAGTAATTTCTAATCTCTTTGTTTCAAACTTCAGGCTTCATTTAGAGGCAAAATTTACCTTTTTGTTACATTCTGCTTCACATTAATATTTTGAATTTGCTTTATGTAAATGATGGAAGAATAAAGACAATATGACATTTTGACACCAAATTGTAAATTGTACTCCCTTACCGAGGGTAAAAACAAACTAGAAAAAACTGTTTTAGAGTCAACTGTGTTAACATTGAAACTGTGTCGGTTCTTCATCATAGCAGGTAAATAATCTTTATGGTCTGTAATAGACATTTTCTAATGTCATTCTGTTGATTCAGTCCAAGTTTACTTCCTGTAAGCTACTGCATTAACAAACATTGTAACAGGATATCCTAAGGTTAATGTTGTCAAGTTTGAAAAAGTCTAGACATTTGACTTTTGTTTCATCATTAGTGGTGACCGACCTTGCTTCCATCTCCCCCCTGGTGGTAGTGCGAGCCAGGGGAGTGAACGGGCGAGGTGGTGGGGGAGTTGGGCAGGATGTTGATGAGGTCTGGATCCACCATGTCGTTGTCAAACAGGTCAAAGAAGCCCATTCCATCAGATCCGTCTGCAGAGAAAAAAACATGCAGAGAACTCAAGGTTTGTCTGTGGCTCAATTTAAGCATTCTGCAACACATGTGACTCAACATCTCTTTATGATGAGCAAGGTGATGTCGAAGTGATGCATTTCTTTTGAGGCCTTGTCGGCTGCAGAACGTACCGGGATTTATGGGATTGAAGTTGATGTCGATGGGCTCTGCGGTGTTAGTGTTGACCTGCACCATGGCGGAGGTGGGGAACACCAGGATGTGTGTGCAGGATGTGTCCTGAGGAGTGCTCAGCTGCGACGTCTGCATGTTCAGTGTGGTGCTGCGACCGAACACTGACCCTGTCGACACAGAATCTGCAGAGACGAGACGGACATTAGATTTGGGAGTCATCTTGGAGAACTTATAACGTAACTAAGCTCTCTGTTACAAAGTCAAAAATAACCAGGTTGCTATTTTCTTTTACCTGGCATGATGACAAAGGAACCCTGGGGCTCCATGGCAACCAGACAGGCGCTAAGGATGCTGGGAGTGTCAACAGCAGAGATGCCACACAACCTACATGTCTCCTTTAGACGTTTGCTGAGAGATTGCAAGTTCCTCCTGCTCAGCAGAATACTCCAGTCTGGAAGAGGGACGAGATAAGAGCTCATCAGTGTGTGTTCATGGATGTAAATAAGCTTCTACAAACACTGCAGGTGTGTGTGTGTGTGTGTGTGTGTGTGTGTGTGTGTGTGTGTGTATACCTCTCAGCTCGCCGTGGCCCATTCTACCAAGCCGCCCAATGACCACCCTCCATGGCAGCGATGTCACCTGCACCAGGCCGAGACACCACTCCCACAGCTTCTGCAAACCCACCCGCCTGGCTGAGCCCTTTTTCCTGCGAGCCCTGTAACAGACACAACACATGTATTTTAAATACAGACACAATCTTATCAATAACTACAATAAACTGTGGGACTGATGCATGTTTTTTTTCCTGTTCACAAGTTCACATACCTATTGGGTACGTCAATACTAATAATGCAGGTCTCCAGCAGTTCTCCGTGTTGGTCGGTGCAGGAGGCCAGCAGCCAGCGCTGGTCATGGGACAAACAGTAGCCGACAAACAGGACGTTGTACTTCTGGGAGGCCTCGCCAAATGTCTCCCCTAGCTCAGTCTGCTTGTCTTTCACAGGAGCCAAAATGAAGGGCGGCGTATACAGACGCAGACACTCGGGCCTCTGCACAGAAGGAAAACGTGTTAGTTTAAAAAGAGAAACACACCACGACACAATGCCAGACTCTGTGTTGGCTGACTTCCTTTACACCAGCTTCAGACGCGCAGCCAGAGTGGCAGTTACCTCTGGGTTCTTGAGTGCCATGTCGATGGCGAGACCGGGGCCAAAGCCCGTCAGAGCCTTGAAGTTGGTGGTGTTGGGCAGAGGCCGACGACACTGAGTGAACACAGAGAAGGCCAGCGACTTGAGGTGCTGGCCGTAGAGGTGACGCTCCCCACTGCGCACCGGCTGCAGCAGATACTGGCAGGGAACAATCTGACAGAAAAAATAAATAACAGTGGAACTTTAGACAGGGTTGGGATAACACATGTTGTGCTTTAGAGCAACCAACTTTTAAGTACATACTGTTTTCAGTCAGGTTATTTGCATGTCATTATGTATGTAAACATCACTGCTAACTTTTCAGTTTTTAGTAGTAGTAGTAGTAGTGATGGCAAGATTAAGCATCGTGAAGCAAATTGGTTCACAAAAGGGTTCATTTCTCGAGGCTTCATGTGCAAACAAAACCAAAGAGTGTTAAAGAGTGTAAAACAAGCAGATATATTACAGCTGATTTCCACTATGTGATCTGTGATATAGGTTACTGTATTTTGTACCAGTAAAGGTGGGAATAATGACTGTCAACATGAAAAAAAAAAAAATCTATTTCCATGTTGGCTAATCCATTTATATCATTATAGTGTCTATTTTCTGGTTAGTAGCCTACATTATGATTGTATAACATAACTGTATAATAAACTCTAAATGTCTTGTGAGTAATGCATCAAATGTGTGTACCGGTAAATTAATCTTTTGGTCAAAAATTGTATAATAATAAAAGGCAGGAGGGGCAATATAAGTGTTCTAAAGCTGGAAAATGGCACTGGTTCAACCAGGCAGAGGGCAGTGAATGTGTTTGTGTAACTATATAGTGTATAACGCCTATTGGGCGTCATCAATGACGTCATTGGTCTAAAACGATACGAGTCTCGATACGTGCTTCACAGAAAACTTTCTGGATTACTCGACATGTGCGCCAAAGCCTCAGCACAGCCTGTAACATCATTTAGTAATAGTGGTTAGTTTGCTTTGAAAAGCTGATGGAAAATTATGGATGACATCAAATGAGGTATCCCTTAAAAAAATCTGAAGTACAAAGCAATATCCAGTTGTTCTTGCTTGATTTGATGTTTGTGAAAACAGAATTTCATGTTACAGTTGTGTTGTACTTATTTGTCGGGGTTCAATGAGAATTTTCATCTTCATCCAAGTTGTTACATTTTTGTCATTTTTCATTAATGAGTAAATTACCCTTTACACAAGGGACATAAGTAAAAAAAAAAAAAAAAAAAAAAGCACAGCTCATGCACCACTGTATTGTGAATCTCAAAATGTGTACCTGCATACTGGCTTATTATTAACAATTATTGAAAAATCACAAGTACACAAACCACTTCTTCCAGATAAGTTCATACTTTAACTGCTTAAAATAAAAGACTAAGACAGTAGTATGTATGTTGCTATTAATGGCTATTATTTAGGGTTGTCAATCGATTAAAATAGTTAATCTATAATATAATATAATTATGATTATAATATTATATAATGATTATAACTCACAATGTACCTTAAATGGAGATTTGTCAAGTATTTATTACTCTTAGGAACATAGGAGTGGGCAAGTATGCTTGCTTTATGCAAACATATGTATAGATGTATTATTGGAAATCAATTAACACCACAAAACAATGACAAATATTGTCCAGAAACCCTCACAGGTACTGCATTTAGCATTAAAAATATGCTCAAATACTTCTGTCAGTGTGTCAGTGTGCTGACTTGACAATGACTTGCCCCAAACTGCATATGATTATCATAAAGTGGGTGTGTCTGTAAAGGGGAGACTTGTGGGTTATAGTTTCATATTGTGCCAGCATCAAACAAAGTGACAAACTATAAGTAGAAGGATATTAAACCGGCTCTATTCTACCATTGCTGTACTACAGACTAATGCTGAAACCGTTAGCACATTCACACCTCTCCTGTTTCAAAATCCCCTCTGGCATGTTGATGCAATCTTCTGTCACTACATCACAGGTGTTACCGTAACCACCTCAAATAATGTCTGCTAATGAGTCCCCTGCTCATTCTCACCTCCCTTTGTGCCTGCTGGTAACCTGCTCTGTTGTGACTAAACTGACAAAGGGGAGCAAATTAGTTAAGACTAAGGATGCCATCAATCGCAGCTCATCAGCAGATCCCTGTGAGAAAGACAACCAACTGTGTGATCTTAACGTGTCCATCTAGTAATACTGTGATAAGACTCCCCAACCCTAAACACACTTAAAACATCAGAACACTGAGACTCTAATGTTGGCCTGTACCTGTACTGAGACAGCGTTTCTGATGCAAGCAGGCAGGAACTGGAGCATCTCCATGTAGCAGCGCAGTAGGCCAAGTGTGTAGCCGCTGGAGTGGACCTCTCTGTCGGCGTCTTCGTAGCTGAAGGGGTCGATGATATACACCACGATGGCAGGCGGGTAAGACACGGCGTGGGACTCTCCGTCTGTTGGCTTCCCCACTTTGTCTCTCTCCATTGTGCTGTTGATAAAAAGGCACATAATGATTTACAAATCAGTCCTAAAGAAACAGCCCACAGGAGGATATTTTCAAAACAACACAAACAGAAAAAGAGCAGGAGTGGTGGTGTGTGTTGGCAAATAAAAACTAAAATGTTTGTTTAAAAACAATTTTATGATGAAATTAGGGCTGTTATTGCAAATTTGTTTTAATGCCACTAATTTCTTTAACGCATTCACCAATCATAGCAAGTCATAGTCAAGTCAGCACACTGACACACTGACAGCTGTTGTTTCCTGTTGGGCTGCAGTTTGCCATGTTATGATTTGAGCACATTTTTATGCTAAATGCAGTACCTGTGAGGGTTTCTGGACAATATTTGTCATTGTTTTGTGTTGTTAATTGATTTCTAATAATAAATATATACATACATTTGAGTTACAATTGATAAGAATATTAAATACTTGACAAATCTCCCTTCAAGGTATATTCTGAACAGATACAAAATATGTGATTAATCGCGATGAATCCTGGACAATCATGCGATTAAATATTTTAATTAATTGGCTGCCCTAGATGAAATATATTCTTTACATGTCAAATGAGCTAAATGACAAAGTGACAAGATTCTAGGTCGCATTGTTCTTTCAGTTTCACTTGTTCTTGAATACACCGTACATGGTGTGTATTGCATTTTGCATACTGAGCAGTATTCACTAACAGGATGTAGTAGTACTGTGCTGAAAGCACAAAGGCCGGAGTTCCCCAACTTTTGGGGAAGGAAAAAAATTGCCAGTTAAGAAATATTTGAGCAGTTTTAACTGTAAGTCATTTTAGAAAATGATTCAACCCAAAAAATGTAATGTAAAAGCAAGGCAATTGAAACAACATTGATAAACATGGATATAGTTTAGAATAATCAATAAAAAAGCGTTAACAAGCCAATTTGGTATGGAAACAACTATCATAACATCAAGTGAAGCCAAATTAACACAAAAAATAACAACTGTACCTACATAAAATCAAACAACTAAGGCTAAGCCAGAAGTCTACAGCCTCATAAAGCCATATGTTCAAAACTTTTCTTAGTATGGAAAGAGGTCATCATTTGCATCCTTTCTGTCTTCTCACCACAACTCAGCTGTCATTCTGACAGCAACATGCAATGATTGGCTGCAATACGTCATGTCCTGTATTTACACGTGACACTGGATGACACACATGCAAGACAGCTGGCTCTCTGTCAAACAGCTGTAGACTGCAGTGTCTGTCACAGCTTAAAATAATCAAAAACTGAGACAGCATTTTCTTTGAGTCCATTGTACGAGTATGTGCACGCCAGTAGGGCTGCAACTAACGATTATTTTCATTGTGGTTTAATCTGTTGATTATTTTCTCAATTAATCGATTAGTTGCTTAGTCTATAAAATATCAGAAAATGGTGAAAAAAATGTCAATAAGTGTTTCCCAAAGCCCAAGATGACGTCCTCTAATGTCTCGTTTTGATCACAACTCAAAGATATTCAGTTTACTGTCATAGAGGAATAAAGAAACCAGAATATATTCACATTTAAGAAGCTGGAATCAGAGAATTTTAACTTTTATTTCTTAAAAGATTACTCAAACCAATTAATTGATTATCAAAATAGTTATTAGCGATTAATTTAACAGTTGACAACTAATCGATTAATTGCTGCAGCACTACATGCCAGCTCAGGATAGGCTTGGTTGGACTAAACAAACTACAAAATGTAATCTCTCCGTCTGGATGATTAATTGACTCTCACTGTGGTGACCTACCTCTCTGGCGCTTCAGTGGGCACTTGAGGCTGGTTGGCAGAGGGTCCGTTTTCTGCCAGCCCCGCTGCACCCTGTGGGTTTGACTGGGGTCCATTCTGGGCCGTGGTGCCCGGCAAGCCTGCTGTCCCGAACGGCGAGTAAGAGCTTGGCTTCGTTGAGGCCATTCCCCCGATAGTCTGGGAGCCTGAGGTGGAGGAAGAGGGAGGAGTGCTGTTGACCTGGGCAGGCTGGGCAGAGCTGGTGCTGGAGCTGGTAGTGTTGGTGCTCTGGGGTCCTGAGGAGGTGCTGGAAGAGCTGGAGGTCTGGGAGGAGGAGGAGGCCACAGTAGGGTTGCGCTGGGACAATAGGGAGCTATCCAAAGACTGCTCTGACAGGTATGGAGCTGAAAGAAGGTAAAAAGAAAATGATCAGTTACTATTTTTACAATCCATGTGACCTTTCTAACTTTGGGCTTTTAAGATTAAAGATGTTACCTAGATCATAGCGGCACACTTGAGCAAAGAGTTTGAGCTTATTAAAGGCTTCATTGTTTCCGTCTCTGGCAGCCATCTTAAGGAACCAGTCACTAAGGGGCTGCGCTGTCATGCTCCTGCCTTCTGTGGTGCCGACCTTCAAAACGCCCTCTGGGTGACTTTTACAGATGGGCCTGTGTTGCCCAAGCTGGCACGCCTGTCAACAAAAAAAGGGAGTGAAAATGAAACAGTGTGAATCACTTCTCGAGAACATGAAACTGTTTTTGTGGGCACGTCAGTACAAGACGAGTTCCAGCCTGCCAGGTGCGCACCTCATACATAGCGCTCAGATCTTTGAAGAAGGTCTTTGCTCCGCGGAGCAGAGCTTCGCTTTCTGGGCAGATGACGACATATCCCACATCTCTCTGGGAACCAAAAGGATCCAGAAGAAGCTTCTCCCAGTAGGGCAGTCCAAAAGGAGACAGCACCACGAAATCATACTCGTAACCGACCAAAAAAGTGGGGATGGGCAGAGGTTCGGGAGACTCATCTGTACCTGTAGTAAAAATAAGACAAAAAGGTTCATCTTTCTTTCAACAACCACTCAAATAGATCTCTAAATTTGTTAGAGATAAGACTGATTAGTGCAAAAAAAACTCTTTCCACGTACCATATGATCCCCTCCCAGCCATCTTGTGGAACTGTTGCCAAGTGAGCGGTCCCTGAACGCCCCAGGAGCGCACACTCCTCTTCTTCTGAATGGTGTCCTGCAGCACAGGCTGGAGGGACAACAACACCCGCAGGACGTCCTGAGAGAATAGCTTGCTCATGTCTGCTGCTAAAAAAAGAAAAAACAAAAAGAGAAAAAAGTCTTAACTTTACCATGATTGAGGTGAGGAATAAAAAAAAGAAAAAGGGAAAAATATTGTTGAAATGGTGATAAAAAAATACATACATTTGCATTTTGGCCACTGATGAAGACAGGTGCTTTTCACTAGTGTTTCGTCTACTTTGCCTCCTGACATATTGTCCATGAATTGCCTGCCGTGCTCCAGTGCCATGTAGCAGTCATTATAACAGTCTCTCTCTTCCACCCTCAGAAACGAGCTGAGGGCTGAGCCCTTCTTGGGGTACTCCACGCCTGCCATCGGGGCAAAAGGGTTGGTGCACTGGTCCTGCATCAGCAGGATTAGCTCATCCGGAGGTTTCTCCGTCAGGCTGCCGGCCTTGTGCGTTGAAGCTCGCAGCTCTTCGAAACACCGCTCAGTGTCCCGGCTAGCGTCCGAGCCCCGTACCACCACGTCCAGCTCGTCCTCCAGAAACAGCCCGGCCGATTGGCCGAAGCGTCGATTGGTGACGGCGCTGAAGCCACAAGTGCAGGGGTACTGGGCCTCGCCGTTGTCCTTGAGGTACACGCCTACATCTGCTCCTCTGATGTTCATGTTGCAGACACATACGCAGCAGCTGTCAAAGTTGCAGTCCTTGAAGAGGTTCATGACTGACTCGGAGAGAATGAGGGTGACGTAGAGGCTGTGAGCCTCGGGGATGGAAGGTACGGTGGCCGGCTCGACGGAGCTGAGCGGTCGGCAGGTGGAGGCAGTTGAGGCAGGGGAGTAAAGGTCAGAGTTGTCATACTTGAGCGAGCCCTGGACGCTCGATGGGCCGCGGGGAGTCCGCGGAGTGCGTGGCGTGCGAGGCGTGGGCACGGAGAACCGCGGCGTGGCTGGGGAGGGCAGGATGCCGGTGCCGCTGTTGCTTGGAGGGGCACTGCTGGACATGAAGGGTGTGTGGGTCTGAGGGGTGTAGGTCTGGCTGTAGTCTGGCTCCACACTGGGGACGTTACTGTTACAGAGAGAAACAGGGATTCAAATTTATTTCATATTGTTGTTCCAGCAGGTTTTCTATTGAGAAAAATAATCCAAAATGCTTTTTCCAGACTATATGCATTTATATCAAACATCTTAACCAATTCCCACAGACTTTTTAGTCTTCTTTTCTGGTCATTTCAATTGTCCTCCAAACTAATTATTTACTTTGACAAAATCTTAACTAGTTGTCAACTATTAAATTAATCGCCAACTATTTTGATAATCTATTAGAGTCATTTTTTAATTCCTGCTTCCTAAATGTGAATATTTTCTGGTTTCTTTACTCTGTGACAGTAAACAGAATATCTTTTGAGTTGTGGACAAAACAAGACATCTCAGGAAGTCATCTTGGGTTTTGGGAAACACTGATAGGCATTTTCCACCATTTTTTGATATTGTAATAGACCAAACAACTAATCTATTAATGGAGAAAATAATCAACAATGAAATTAATCGTTAGTTGCAGCCCTAATCTTAACTCAAATCACTTTTTCGAAGGTCAAAGGACAAATTTAGTTAGTGGGCTCATCCCCAAATGTCCCTCTTCCCAACTCCTCTAAAACAGCACTTACCCACTATTAACGCTGAATGCACTAACCTGTCTTTGGTGAGGAGATTGACATTTGTCACTGGGGGTATCAGTTCCATTTTGCCCATGGTCCAGCTGGGCGTGTACACACAGTCTTCTGGCAGTTTGATAGGCAACATACACTGGCTGGGTAGCATCTTCAGGGGTGCGTACATGGAACAGCCGATTAACAACTGACACGTCTCTGGCTTGTATACAAAGGAGAAGTCCTAAAAATGAAAAAGTAATAATGGTTAAGAACACTGATGTAGCAAAATTTCCCATTTGCTTCATACTTGACAGGTGTGTGACGTGTTGCACCTTTATCTCAGATGGCTTCGGGCTGCAGAATCCTTCCTCCACCTCCATCTTGAAGTGGTTGTTGAGCTGGCTGCCGTCCAAAAGGGTGAGGCCCGTCCCTGCTTCCAGGCTATCCTTGCTCCCGGAGTTCATGGGAGAGTAACCCTGCTGCTCCAGGGAAGGCGGGGTGGGAAACATCTGGTGCAGGTCTGCTGAGCCTAGAGAAACAAAACATTTATTACTTCTCTTGAAACGTGTAAAAAAAGTCACAATGCACTATCCGATACTCAGTCTCCTCACTTATGCAAGACAGGGGGTCCGACGTGGCTCCTTTATGGTCTTTACAGCCAAACTTGTCCTCTGTACCATGTCCAGCTCTTCTGGATCCAGGCTGTGCAGACGGGGAAAACAAAATACTCAATACATCTTCCATTTCAATGTTTCAACAGGCTTTACAGGCCCCCATCAGCAGTAGTTCTTGAGCAGAACACTGACGTACAAACAGTTTCATTCACCATACTGTTGCTCTTACCGCTAGCTCATCTTCATCCGAATTGAAGATTTTATCCAGGTCGCTGTAGGACACAGCCAAGTCGTTCTCGTGGATAAGGCTGGTGGAGGCTGAAGGTTTACTGCCTGATGGACCCTGACCATCTGCACCGCAAAACAAATTGGAGAGGAGACCTTGACTAAGATGCCAAACTCCAAACATTAAATTTAATTAAATGTCAAACCTAGGGGCCAAATGAACAAAGGGAAGGCGTTCTCACCGTCTGCTGTTCCACTTCCTTCGTCCACCTGGGTCAAAAAAAAGAAAATGATCACAGGAGTTATTGCAATGTCGTAAGAAGACCATTACATCATTTTACAGTGGATGTATCAGGGAAACTGCGGCCATTTTTACTTGCATACAAGGAAAATCCTAACATAAAACGTGTGTTTATTTACAAGAAAGCTCCACAGGGCACCTGTAAGTGATTACCATGCTTTTCCAAAAATAAACAAAAGTTTATGTGCTGCAATATTACAGTAAGTAATGTGTGATGAACTTTTGTCTGCGTAACACTACATCTGAACCTGGAATTTGGGGTTATATCTCCAAGAAATATACTGGAATACTGGCACGGCTGGGGACTGTTCACAAATGTATTTAGCGATTTATATATAAATGAATGACTCTCCACAAAAATATTTTCAATGCACAAAAAAATAGTTATTGTTGTATATAAATGCAAAAGAAATCCACATCTAAAAAAATAAGGCTCACAAATATATTTCTGATACGCACACAAATATTTCTTGTTTTAAATAAATGTAATAGAAATCCACAAATATCTGTATTTAAAAAGTATTTGCAATTTTCATCAAAAACATAGTTGGATGTTACATTTACATACAAACTGCTTAACCTGCATTTACAAACTGCATGTCATGTGTGAACTTCACAAGAAAAATAGAATCTGAAACTGGAAAAATTATAATATCAGTAAATATCTGATGGAGTAAATAAATTGACTTTTAGTATCTCAGGTTCCAGTCGGTACCAGAAAACAGAAGCAGATTTTAACATGACTTTGTGTGATATATCGGGATCTCAACCCGGCATATAGTCTAGCCTCGTCAGGAACCCACCTTGTGTTTCTTGCCATCTCTCTCAGCTCCATTCTTGTCCTTCTTCTCTGTGAAGCTGAACTCCTCGTCTCCCTCTACGAAGGCGTAAGGGTCTGGCTCCTCACTGTGTTCTCCGTCTCCTGTGGCGGAGGTGAGATGGCTGTTTCTCCGCTGGGCGTAAGTCTTGATCAGCTCCTCGGACACCTTCAGGGAATACGAGGAGCCCGCCATCAACCTGAGAGGAAAGAAAATGTGTGAAGATGCTCAGACAAATGCAGGTATGATGTTTAAATTAACAGCTACATTTATTTTGATGCAGCTGAGGAGGAGTATTTAAACACTTACTCTGTGACAGACACTACACTTTCTGTTCCTCCGCCTCCCCCAGAATCATCTCGTATTTTATCCACAGGTAGCTGCGGCGTCAGGAAGCTGGAGGCCTTCTTCCTGGGCAGGTTGAAATACTTCCAGGGGTTGTGGGTGGAGTCTTCATTGGGGTTGATGGCTGACCCCACAAAGACAGTTGGTTCCAAGGTGTCGCTGTAGGCCGGAGGGAAGGGCAGAGGCATGGGCATGTTCTCCAGCTGAGGCTCCTCAGATGAGCTCTTCTGTGGCAGCAGACAGGGCTCCACTGACGGCGGGTAGTACGGTTGGTGAATGGGCGTGGACGAGTTCTTCATGCCACCTGGAGTCATGTCGCCTTCTACATGATCGCAGGGATGCGGGCTGAGAGGAGGGGGTGGCGGGGATCCGACGAGGTCCGCAGGGGGCCCGTGCGTGTGAAGCGTGGGTGCTTTGGAGGGCACCGTGTCCACGTGGTGCAGGCTGGGATACGAGCCCTCCTCCTGCGATCTTAAACAAAGCCTCTGGTTCTGTGGATCCAGGGACTGCTCCTCGCTCACGGAGTTGCGGTGGTGAAAAGGCGTCTGCGGCCTCTTCTGCTGCTTCTCCCCCTTTTCCAGCTTCTCGCCCAGCTTGTGCTTGGGGGCCGGCTGGGCGGGCTGGCATGATGAAGGCGGGTGTCCTGAGGTGCTGCTGGATCGCTGTTTCTGATTCTTATGTCTGTGTGGAAAAAAACAAATAATGCTTACTTTCTTTTAATTGTAAACATACGGTAAATATAGAGTTCACTTGTGAATGCTTTCCATTCAACAGACCTTGAGCAGTTGCAATGCGGCCTGTGAGTGCACTCCACAAAATCCCAAAGTCCAGTTTTGTCCGACTCCTCCTCACAGGTCCCGTTGGTCAAGGTACTAAACTTCCTCCTATTGAAAAAGAGCAGATTGACATTTAATCAGTCAGCACTTCTTTGACTGGCAATGGTAATTTTGAGGAAGAAATGACACTAAACATACTTGTTCCCTGTACGGTTTATGTTATACTCCTGCCACACAGATTCCACCATCTGGCTGGCCAGCCTGCGAGGGATTTTACCCCCGTGAAGAGTGTTGTTAGAGCTGTAGCCATCCGACGCAGAGGACAACTTAAGCCACCTCTGGGCAGGCTGATAATCTACGAGGGAAGGTAAAATGCAATACTGTTAGCATGCAGAAGCTCTCAGAAATGAAGGCCGATCAACGCGTTTGATTCTGATCAATATGCAGCTCCAAGTCTTACCAGTCTGAGCCTCCTCTGGTGACGTTGGAGGAGTCAGAGTGACGGAGGACATGGCAGGATCTCTGTGAGCAGCCTGGCCCTGCTGAGCACCACACATGCTTCCTGAGGTGTTGACTGAGCCCTGAGGGACCACGGCAGGGAGGTCCGACAGGGGGAGAAGCACCAGGCAGGAAGGGTAAACCATCCTTACTCCCGCTGCAACCAAACAAACACCATTATTAATAATAATAGAATTCGTCACCTTCATTTCAGTTCAATGAAGCTCAAAGAGTTTCACTTTACTATATGGTCCTATTTATTCTGTTTAAGTTAATGTATGTGAGACGATAGAAATATATAGTTAATTATATAGGGTGGGTCCCCTGCTGTATACAGGGCATCAATTGTAATGTTACTTTGTGTGCTGTACAATGTATGGGGCTAATTGTGGATTTTAAGTGTCTTACTTGCATAAATATTCTATCTCTCTATATTTATTTTAGTGATGTTTTTATGCTTAAGGGCAAAGAGATCCTAATAAAAAAATTGAAATCAAAATGATGTACAATAAAATTTACCAAACACAGAATGTCTTGATCATTTAAACAACTTGCTGCTGCAACATATTTTGTACCTTTTTATCATTCCGTTTAAACCCACCCAGCCATTTTCATAACTGTTATCACATAACTGTGAATCAAACAGACATGGATATCTGGAGGAGGCAACAGTGAGACTTTCCTACATCTTTTAAACCCTTATAGGCTCTGTCACAGCGATGTGTTGATCTCCAGACCATCCATAAGATACAATATATTATTTTAGTTTATTACTTTATTTGACCGGGTACAGTGCATGATAATAACATTTCTGAAAATATGCCAGAGTTAGCCAGAAATGCTAATTTTCCTCACCTTTTCAACCCTCCTACCCCGTCTGTACCACTCAGACCCAAGATAAATATAGCATATAACTAAATATATCCTTAAATGTTCATCAACATAAAGTTCAGCACAACAACCATCAACACCATATTTAAATAGCATGATGTCTTACCGACAAGGACCTCCACAGCTGCCAGGGAGTCATCCTCCCAGTCCGTATCCTCCATCTTATCTTCCTGGGCCGCCTTGGGATTGGGGCTGATGGGATAGAACTGCCTCCACTCTTCTATGAGCTTCTGAGTAGGGTGGTCTGACATCTTAAAAGCCTGGCCGGTGAGGGTCCCATTCAAGCCGTACGGGCTCAGGATGACTGGAGGGCAGAGAGGAGTCAAATTACTTATGTGGGGTAATTAATAAACCCAATGGAAAATGTATAAAAACAGACAAGTAAGGTGTTTTTTTTTTTTTAACATTTGCGCAGCTGATGTGTTCCTACCTTGCAAGGGACTGGAGCTCTGCTGGGCGAGGCTGAGATGCTCCTCGTTCAGTCGCTGAAGAGGCTGATGTTGAGCTATCTCCACGCTCGTGCACACATTGCTGTCACCGTGGACGAAGAAGGTGAATGCGCAAGACAGGTGCTCGCTGCAGGGTGAGTAAAAGATAAAAAGAGGCATTTAATGTTTAGAGAGACTTGTCCCCAAGCATAACCACATTAAGTTAAGCTTCACTTCGCAGTCAGGACCCAAAAGCTAATGTAAATCCCTGCAGGTTATCAGTGTAGTCTCTGCTATCTAGGGCTGTAACAGTTTGTGTATTCATACTGAACCATCATGGTTCTGCGGTCATGATCCAGTGCACGCAGCCGCATGCTCAATACATGGTATGTAGATTGGCCCCACATTGCATGCATCAAAGTTTCAAAACGCAAATTCCACCCTTACGCCGTTAGCACCATATGCTGAAGTTTGCACACACAAATTGGTGTGCAAGTCAGTCACAAAATGGTGAACGTAAATGAAATGCCGGAGCTGGAATACCCGCCTGCGGGTTCCCGGTCAGCGACAACAGCAACGGGGAGAAAGTTATATATAACACAGGGACGGTGTGTCGCCATTGCTCAACCATTTTAGGGTATACGAATGGAAGCACATCCAACATGCTAACGCACATTCGACCGCATCACCCAGATGTGCCGATCAATGGGATGATAAATGTTTGGGTGCTTTGAATGTTTAAATATAGCAATGGTGGAACTAACTGAAACACTCTAATACACGCAAGTTTTATGTTATGTTATCATTCATTTAATAGTATTTTTTTGGTATTATCAGTTTCATAGCATAGCTTTTCAGTTTTATAGCCCATTATGACCTGTTGCCTTTTGGGAAAGTTGTTCAGTGTTTGTACAGTGTAATTCAGAAGTGTTTGAATTGTTCCTTATTGTTATAATGAAAATAGTTTACAACCAAAGTTGCCAGAGGGAAAGATGTTACCTGAGTCCCCAGTAAGAGGATTGGGTCTGTCTTTGACACTTGCACTACTGTCCGTTCCAAATGAATGAAAAGAAACGTATTCTTATACATTTCGTTTTTTTTCCTGCTGGACCAAACCGTGACTCCTAAACCGGGGTATGAACCGCACCGTAACATTTGTGTACTGCTACACCATGCCTAGTAGTCTCCATCACTCATTGTGAAGGAGTGACTCAAAGGAGGAAAAAAGGACTGAAAAGGGTGGAGGTGATGTGAGAAGTATAATTATTTGCATATTTGGCTTTGATCCATACCATGCTTTCAGGCGACAACTGTTGCTTCCACAGACATTGGGCAGAGAACATGAAGGCCTGCTAATAACTCCAATCAGTTGGTGCACATAACAAACTCCGCTCAACACAGTCTGAACCTTTATCAAACCTTCTCGCAACGCAAAGGCTAAAAAATATGAGTCAAAAATAAACATGGGAGATTATTATAGTCCTGAAATGTTAAAACAATATTCATATTTATTTTCTAACTACTTCTGGAAGGCCAGGCGGCTAAATGCACTAAAATAGTACTTGTTGACATGGTTGCTGTAAAACCACAGTGCACACTCAGCATTTTCCAAAGACTGCCCTGTTCACCAGCCAGAGAGGGCAGGCGACAGCGAGACTGCCAGACCCCTCTGTTAGAGGTGCCGAGCTGCTGCCTCAACACACACACACACTTCTAGACATCTTTATGTAGAAACAGAAGCTAAACACCGGCGAGCAAGGAATCGCCTGCTGTTCTATACCAACAACTCTTTTATATAGCTGCTAAAACTTCCATTGACAGAGCTGCCAGAGGGAACTGAGCCAAAGGGCCGTGCATCAAACGCAAGTCAGCTTGGATCAACACAGCCAAAAAGCAGAGGAGGCTCAAATTAGCTTGTCAGGGAACTCCAGGATACACCAGCCCCCTCGTTCAAGAGCAAGGGGACGCTAAATCTATGTCACCACCCTTGTGTACAAAGAGGTAAGGAAATACAGCTGTGCAGAACCCCACTCCAAACCAGTTATGTATGTGCTGCTGCTGGTGGTTCGCCTGAAGCTTGTATTTCTACAACACAGACCAGTTTTACCTTGCAGTTGGGGAAAGTGGAGGTGTGGAAATTAAACATTACTCTTGAAGTTATGCTATTACCTCAGACATGTCCAAACCAAAATAGAAATCATGCAACATGCTGGATGACTATTACTTGATGTGAAACTAGGTGGAAAATGTGTCACGCTGATGATGTAATTACATCAGATTCAATTCTGGGAATCAAAAGTTTTCTCTGAGAATTGCAGGATCTTGATGACTCAAAACCAACACAAATATAGTTGTAAATACTTAATTAATATGAGTTACAACTGACCTCAGAGTATAAAGCCGCATAGGAGTTAAATCAGAGCAGCAGACAACAGTCTAGTGTCATGGTTACACTGCTTGTGTGTATTCATTCAAGCTATTTTTCCTTATAAGAAGATGATGTCTCATTTCCTTAAACAGCTATCAGCTAATAACAACATAGTTGAAACAATACAGCTGCAAGCACCGTCTCTCCAGTTGAATCCCAAATGGGAATTTTAACAATTAAAGGCAGTCAGAGACCGGGAATTGTTATGGGATGTTTAAAGCACAACTTTCATTTCATTCAACAATGAAGACATCTGCCCAGAGAGGCTTTCCACACAGCAGTACACATGAGTATAACACACAATCATCTGTCATTAACATGTCTTGAACAAGCATAAAATGTTGCTTCCAACACTGTTCCCAACAAACATGTCACGCTTCACAGTAAATCCACCTCTTTATAAAGACAACTGTAATAGCCAACCCCCACATGCTGCAAATATTGACCACAAGTTCTCCGATACCAAACGCTGACTAATGTTCAGCCCTTCAGCACGAGCACAATTCATGACATCTTGCTCCTGCTGCCATATTTATCTTCAGCAATGGTGCTGCTTCTTTTGTGTTATCAACAAACTGCTTTGGGGTACATGTAAGCTGGACCTTTATGATGTAGGTGGAAAGGACTATTGTCATTGCTACGTTTGTTAATAGCAACCTCTTTTCTGAGCTCTGATTTCTAACTTTTTTAACTTCTAAAAGTAATGTCAGCATGTTCATATTAAAACCATCCAGGTTATCAAGGCAATAATCTCCTCATTTTTCACTGGAAGGATTTTATTGTGAAACATCTGCAGGAAATGTTGAGATTCATTAACAGCAGCTTAATAAAGCCACAAGTATAATCAGTCAGGATTAAAGTCAGTGAAAAGCATTTCTGTTAAATAGAGAAGACCAGAGCAACAGATAGTGGACTATGGCACGACCAAGTTGTTGTACCAATACAACAGGTAGAAGTACGAGTAACTCCCACTGATTCAAACAGAACGATACCCAGCTATAACTCGTGACCTGACAGTTAGTTGAGTCTCGGCTGCAATTTGATAAATTTATGGCATGTCGTGTGACTTTGTTGTCTGCCATTAGGAAGTGAAACGTACCTTTTATTAATGGTCTTCTCCTCCTTCTGGTATGGCTTCACGAACCACTTGCCGATGCGAACAAAGCCGCGGTTCATGAGACACCGCTCCAACAGGTTGTGGATGGCTTTGAACAGGAGCGTTCGACACTCGTAGGACAGGCCGCTCTCCCACTCGCCATCCTCCTCACCTGAAACAAGGCAGCTACATTAACCCAGATGCTTTTTAACAAAACAAACCTCTTTCCTTCCTGATAAAAATAACTGTCTTGTGTTAAATGTAAACTGTGGTGTGCTAAATGGGTTTTGACCCAAGGGAATTTAGTTTGGTTTGTAAACAACCGATTTGATTTCAACAGTCATCTTATTGGTTATACAATATAACATGATCCAAAATAACCCCCCACCCCTCAATTCACCCCCTTAGGTGTTACTTGTGTGACAGAAAATTATCCATTTTGTTTATAAAAGAGTGAAACGTTATTGTGAAAAGTTCTAAATTTGTTCTGCAGGCCAGGTGAAGCCTACTCATGGATATTTTTTAATGCTACTATGGTCAACAATGTTTTTTGAAGAGTCATACTTCATAATGATTAAAGTTTCCAACTACAAATGTCTTTGCAGTTTTTCTGAGATTTGTGAAAATGTTGCTCTCGCTATCTCTGTAATGACCAAATCTGTGTTGTCTTCAAGTAACACCTGACCCTCCTTCAGACAGGAGACAGAATACCTGGTCAATGCGGCAGCCCCTCAGAGGAGTTGTTTCACAGATATGAAGATTAACTAAGCTGGAACAAACTCTTCGTCCAAAATCAAGACTGCGTCAGGTGACTCTGATGCACAACACACTGCTCTTATGCTACCACACAAGCCTGTGCCTCCATGGCTGAGAGCCAATGGATTCCACAAGGCTTTAGAGACTTTAAAAGACCTGTTTGCCACAAATCAGTTAGGCTATCAAAACTTATTATTGTCATCAGACTTTGTATCATTAAAATTGCATTTGAATTCATTGCTGCAGTTTAGAAAGGTTGGCATCGTCGTCAAACACTAAACATGTTAAAACATGAACAGCGTTTCCACAAATGGACCAATTTTGCCTGCAGCTGTTATTAACATCAACCACTACGCTCTTGAATTTTTTGCTTTTAAAATCGTGGTGCATATTCCAAAAGCACTGAACTAACTGCTTGTACGTAATGTAATGTACAGTAGATGTACAAATATTGTTGCTATTTACACAGAGGAATGAAATATATTTTTAGTGTAACCAATTCTGATGAACGTGGAGGTGTTGCATGCACTTACTAGAGAGCTCGTTATGGATAAGCTCGGCAAAACTGGGGTCATCCCCCCACCAGAAAAGCCAGAGCTCTCTGCGACCCGGGGTGTGGTGCCGTCTCCACACGCTCAGCACATCTGCCGTCAGGCATCGGCTGAAACTACACAGGATAGGGTCCTCCTCGGTCACAGGGAAAAGGATGGGCGACGAGGTGGGTCCTTGCCACACGAAACGCCGCCATTTGATTCCAGTCAAATCGGCCTAAAGAGAAAGAGGAAAAACAATGCGAGAATGAACACAGCATAGCTTCACAGCATTAAGCCAATCATCTGTTGTTGACTGCATAACTCAGTGAGTGTGTGTTTCTTCCCCCTACTACTAAAAACACACACACACAGCGATGAGAAGCTGAAGACTGCTGTCATACAGAAAATCACTTTGAATGAAAAAAAGTTGAGACCTGCTGACATCTTGGAAAGTTTTGTAACACTTTTGTACATGTGACACCACAATCATGCTTTTAAACACAACTGTCATGCAGTAATTTACTCAGCAGTTATTAAAAACTAGTGACACACCACCACTACCAGGGAGTCTAAAAATCAGATTAGTTTGTCTAATTAATAACTATGTGACTTATCTTACAATATCTGTATCATTTAACATTGTCACTTTAATTAAAGAAATATAGGACATTTTTGACAGGTTTTCAATAACTAGCCTGTTGGCTTGACCTGTTAATATCATGAAACTAACATTAATGCTAGTTGAGTATTCCTTTAAGCCATTGCAGTGTAAACACACTATCATGCCAATTTAATGAGCAATATGGTTACTCTGCAACAGCAATTATGTGATTTATCTTCCAATATGTGTATCATTTGAATCACTTTAATTAAAGAAATACAGGATATTTCTGACAGGTTTTCAATAACTAGCCTGTTGGCTTGACCTGTTACCATCATGAAACTAACATTAATGCTAGTTGAGTATCTCTGTAAGCCATTGCAATGTAAATACACTGTCATGCCCAATTTAATGAGCAATATGGTTACTCTGCAATATGTCTGTCTCTATTATGGAAGTTAAGCTAGATCTATAATAATAATTTACTCAGCAGTTATTAAAAACTAGTGACACACCACTGCCAGGGAAAACAGACTAGTTTGTCTAATTAATAACTATGTGACTTATCTTCCAATATGTATATCATTTAACATCACTTTAATTAAAGAAATATAAGATATTTTTTGACAGGTTTTCAATAACTAGACTGTTGGCTTTGACCTGCTACCATCATGAAACTAAACATTAATGCTAGTTGAGTATTTCTGCAGTGTAAACACACTATCATGCCATTGTCTTCAATATGGTTACTCTGCAATATGTATATCATTTAACATGTCACTTTAATTAAAGAAATACAGGATATTTTTGACAGGTTTTCAATAACTAGCCTGTTGGCTTTGACCTGTTACCATCATGAAACTAACATTGTAATGCTAGTTGAGTATTTCTGCAGTGTAAACACTGTCTTCAAAATGGTTACTCTGCAATATGTATATCATTTAACATTCACTTTAATTAAAGAAAACCTGTCAAAAATATCCTATATTTCTTTAACTAGCCTGTTGGCTTTGACCTGTTACCATCATGCAACTAAACATTAATGCTAGTTGAGTATTTCTGTAAGCCATTACAGTGTAAACACACTATCATGCCAATTTAATGAGCAATATGGTTACTCTGCAATACATATATATCATTTAACTTTCACTTTAATTAAAGAAATATAGGATATTTTCAATAACTAGCCTGTTGGCTTTGACCTGTTACCATCATGAAACTAAACGTTATAATGCTAGTTTCTGCAGTGTAAACACACTATCATGCCAATTTAATGAGTAATATGGTTACTCTGCAATATGTCTGTCTGTATTATGAAATATAGGATATTTGTCTGACAGGTTTTCAATAACTAGTCTGTTGGCTTTGACCTGTTACCATCATGAAACCAACATTAATGCTAGTTGAGCATTTCTGTATTCTCCATTGCAGTGTAAACACACTATCATGCCAATTTAATGAGTAATATGGCTACTCTGCAATATATATATATCATTTAACTTTCACTTTAATTAAAGAAATATAGGATATTTCCAATAACTAGCCTGTTGGCTTGACCTGTTACCATCATGAAACCAACATTAATGCTAGTTGAGTATCTCTGTAAGCCATTGCAGTGTAAACACACTATCATGCCAATTTAATGAGCAATATGGTTACTCTGCAATATATATATATCATTTAACTTTCACTTTAATTAAAGAAATATAGGATACTTTCAATAACTAGCCTGTTGGCTTGACCTGTTACCATCATGAAACCAACATTATAATGCTAATTGAGTAATTCTACAGTGTAAACACACTACCATGCCAATTTAATGAGTAATATGGTTACTCTGCAATATGTCTGTCTGTATTATGAAATACAGGATATTTGTCTGACAGGTTTTCAATAACTGGTCTGTTGGCTTTGACCTGTTACCATCATGAAACCAACATTAATGCTAGTTGAGCATTTCTGTATTCTCCATTGCAGTGTAAACACACTATCATGCCAATTTAATGAGTAATATGGTTACTCTGCAATATGTCTGTCTGTATTATGAAATACAGGATATTTGTCTGACAGGTTTTCAATAACTAGTCTGTTGGCTTTGACCTGTTACCATCATGAAACCAACATTATAATGCTAGTTGAGCATTTCTGTAAGCCATTACAGTGTAAACACACTATCATGCCAATTTTAATAAGTCTTCAATATGTATATCATTTAACATTCACTTTAATTAAAGAAAACCTGTCAAATATATCCTATATTTCTTTTACCACCCTGTTGGCTTGACCTGTTACCATCATGCAACTATTAATGCTAGTTGAGCATTTCTGTATTCTCCATTGCAGTGTAAACACACTATCATGCCAATTTAATGAGCAATATGGTTACTCTGCATTATCTCTATAATGAAAGTTAAGCTAGATCACGATTTTAGCAAGTCGCAGGCCCGATGCCTTCACTGCCAGTCTGCAAACTGACGTTACAAAGCTTGTTGCCTGCTGATTAGCCAAAATGGCTTTCTGGCCTCTCAGTGTACCACAGCTAGCCGCTAACAGTGTCTCTTACCAGGCAGAAGAGATTGGAGTGGCAGTCCTCCAAACTGGCCCCGTTTGGTACAAAGCACGAACTCATCCTCCTTTTTCTCACAGCGTGGTTGTAACGTTAAAGTCCATCGTCTCAATCGCCATGTAGCTGATCTAGTGAACTAAGTATCCCGTTAAAGCGCTGAGCAACTTGCTAGCTCACAAGCTAAGCTAAGCTAAGCTAACCGCTAGTCAACTTCTAACCAACCGCCGCTAGCCTCGTTAGCACTGAAGCTAACGCTACACAGACAGCGTCAACTGTGAGCTATTACGCTATATTGTCTGCTATAATGTCTGATTCTGGTTATCCAAACACTACATTACATCAACACCTAATAGTCAACTAATGTTTAAATGAAATACTATAATAAAAAGTTAGATAAATGCGCAATAAACTAAAAAAACTTCACCCCAAAAAAAGCTCCAGCTACCAGACTCTCTCTCTCTCTCTCCCCTCCCCCTGGTCTCTCTCTCTTAGCCTGCTAGCACAGAAGCTAACATACCAGAGCTCCTCCAACAAGCGCCTGCTAAGCTAAATAAAACAATCAGCTACACCCTCCTCCTGTTCGCTGGAAAACCACCACACTGCTCCGTCATAGTTATTAAAACTACTCCTTAAAACCAGGGTTTAATATGCCACAATCTACTCATCGGCTGCTTGTCTCTGTGTCTGCCTCTCTGATCCAGGTCCATGGGTCCTCCTGCAGATTTCCATTATTTCACTTCATGGATTGAATTCTTTAATGGCGGCCAGGAGGACAACTCTGCTCTCTCTACTCCTATTGGCCAATTTGTTGGTAATGGGGGCGTCATCCGTCTTCAAGTAGCTCCATGACTTCACAGTTTACAAGATGAGAGCTCTCTCTCTCTCTCCACAGTCAGTCAGTGCATCTGTCATGTACAGATACAGGCGGTCCAGTGGTCACTACTCAGTGCATGGGTTGTTGTTACTAAATATGTTTACACTGTGCAAAAACATCTGCTGCACGTGACATGTGCAATAACAAAAAAAAAATCGTGTCTTTTTTTGCACATAATATGAATTATTATAAATATGAATATCAACAAGAATCAAATTATATCGTATTTTGGGCTGTGCAGCAACATCTGCTGCATAACAAACTCAGATTTTTTTTGTTGTATAAATATGTATTTTTTTGCACATAATACGAATTATTATAAATATGAATATCAACAAGAATAAAATGATATTGTCTTGTTACTAAACATGTTTTCACTGTGCAACAACATATGCTGCATGTGACAAACTGAGACGTTTTTGTTTTATTAATGGGAGGAAATGTGTCTTTTTTGCACATAATACAAATTATTATAAATATGAATATCAACAAGAATAAAATGATATTGTCTTGTTACTAAACATGTTTTAACTGTGCAGCAACATCTGCTGCATGTAACATGTGCCATAACATTTTTTTTTGTTTTATTAATGGGAGGAAATGTGTCTTTTTTTGCACATAATATGAATTATCATAAATATGAATATCAACAAGAATAAAATGTTGTTTAGCAGGGGTATTTTGTTTTGTGCATTGAATTATAGGCAGGTGAAGTATAATCTAGTTCTAGTTGTGCAGACAAAGATGGGAACGTCACTGATCCCACCGGTATTTATTTATTAGGCTATAATAATAATATAATAATAATATGTTTATTTGTAGAGCACTTTTCAAGCACAAAGCACAAAGTGCTTTCCAAGGAAATTCACATAATGTACAACAGAATACACTGAAACATAAATAATTAAATAAAAAACAATAGAATGGGAAAATAAAGAAACAAGCACATACATATTCATACAGTTACATATGCACATACTGTATATACACATCAGCACACAAGCATACAAAAGACTATAATTCCGCTGATTGAAAAGCCATTTTATAAAAAAAGGCTAATATAGGTTGATCATATGCTGCAATGTGAATTAATTTTTTTTGCTAGTTTTTTGCTAAAAAGAGAATTTGGCAGAATAACTTTCACAGTGCAAAGTGCAAATTATTGCAATTATGTTTTTTTAATAATAAAATAGTCAGTGGTCACTCCTCAGTGCATGTCTTGTTATACTAAATATGTTTTCACTGTGCAACAACATCCGCTGCATGTGACATGTGCCATCAAATTTTTTTGTTTTGTTAATGGGAGGAAATATGTCTTTTTTTGCACATAATACGAATTATTATAAATATGAATATCAACAAGAATAAAAATATATTGTTTTGTTACTAAACATGATAGTGCAATATTTGCACTATCTGTTTATATCATGTTTATTTTTGTTTATAGCTTATTTTGTATATTGTATATTGGTAGAAATTCATTTTTTTTATTCTTATTTTATTCTAACGTTTTTATCTATTCTTTTGTTATTATACTGTTTGACTTGCACCAACAAAACCAAAGCAAATTCCTAGTGTATACCTCTTACACCTGGCAATAAACACGATTCTGATTCTGATTCTGATTCTGATTCTGATTCTGATTCTGATTCTGATGTTTTGACTGTGCAGCAACATCTGCTGCATGTGACAAACTGAGATTTTTTTGTTTTATTAATGGGAGGAAATGTGTCCTTTTTTTTGCACATAATATTAATTATTATAAATATGAATATCAACAAGAATAAAATGGATATTGTCTGGCTGAGGATTTTTGTTTTGTCACTCCTCAGTGATGTCTTGTTACTAGAAATGTTTCCACTGTGCAACATCTGCTGCATAAGGAAGTGAGATTTTTTTGTTTTATTAATTTGGAGGAAATGTGTTTTTTTTGCACATAATATGAAATATTATAAATATGAATATCAACAAGAATACAATGCTATATTGTCTGGCTGGGGATTTTTGTTTTGTGCATAGAATTATAGGGTACAACATCTGCTGCATGTGACATGTACCATAACAAACTGAGATTTTTTGTTTTATTAATGGGAGGAAATGTGTCTTTTTTTGCACATATTACGAATTATCATAAATATGAATATCAACAAGAATAAAATTATATTGACTGGCTGGGGATTTTTGTTTTGTGCATTGAATTATAGGCAGGTGAAGTATAATCTAGGTCAAGTTGTGCAGACAAAGATGGGGACGTCACTGATCCCACTGGTATTTATTAGGCTAATATAGGTTTGATCATATGCTGCAATGTGCATAATTTTTTTTTTGTTGCTAAAATGAGAATTTGGCAGAATAACTTTGAGTGAAACGTTATTGTGAAAAGTTCTAACTGTCATACAGTCAGTCAGTGGTCACTCCTCAGTGCATGTCTTGTTATACTAAACATGTTTTCACTGTGCAGCAAATGTGACAAACTGAGATTTTTTGTTTTATTAATGGGAGGAAAATTTGTCTTTTTTTGCACATAATACGAATTATTATAAACTTGAATATCAACAAGAATAAAATGATATTGTCTTGTTACTAAACATGTTTTCACCATGCAGCAACATCTGCTGCATGTGACAAACTGAGATTGTTTTGTTTTATTAATGGGAGGGAAATGTGTCTTTTTTTTGCACAAAATACGAATTATTATAAATATGAATATCAATAAGAATAAAATTATATTGTCTTGTTACTAAACATCTTTTCACTGTGCAGCAACATCTGCTGCATGTGAAAAACTGAGATTTTTTGTTTTATTAATGGGAGGAAATGTGTCTTTTTTTTGCACATGATAGGAATTATCATAAATATCAACAAGAATAAAATGATATTGTCTGTTTGTTTTGTGCATTGATATTATAGGGTACTGCAGGTGAAGTATAATCTAGGTCAAGTTGTGCAGACAAAGATGGGGACGTCACTGATCCCACCGGTATTTATTAGGCTAATAGGTTGATCATATGATGCAATGTGCATGACATTTTTTTTGTTGCTAAAATTAGAATTTCTGCAGAATAACTTTGGCATTCAAAGTGCAAATTATTGCAATTGTGTGTGTGTTTTTTCTTTTTTAATAACATATAACTTAATGCATTCAGGCGCACGTCAACGCCATCCTGTCATATCCAACCCAAACCACAGGGCGGAGACTTTACACAGTAAATGTGTCTTGTTCGTCCCTCCCACAGAGGCGGAGCTGCCGGATGCATCGAGAGAAAATGTCAACAACATGCCGGAGACTACCAGAGAAAGAGAAACTGACGAGGCACAGACGGACAGACAACAAAGAGATCCAGGGAGCCAGTCGTCTGTTAACATCGTGTCATTAATATCTCAGTTCGCAGATGATAATTTAACACTTGTGCGGGTAGGAGTCTCCTTTGTGTGGCCTAGCTGCATTTGGACTGGTGATGCACGCCGGGCATGGACGTGCAACATGGTCACTTATTCATTGCCGTAGTAGTGTATGTGAGCCACCTGCATCTGTCAGTGGGTGGTAGGTGGTAGGGCCTATTGGTAAAATAGGATACAAATAAATCATATATCTGGACTTTAACAAAAAAAAACATTCACTAATTCCCTCCTCTGTAGCCTTACCAAAAATAAGTTTATTCAGGTGTGCTATTAGTATACTTCTTTTAAATCTAAAATAAGAGATTATACTTTCAGAATACTTTTTTTATCAGAGATATACTTAACAAAAGTATACATAAGTAAATTGGCTCATACCGACAAGTATAGGCCTACAGAAAAGTCAAGTACACTTTGCTCATACTGACAAGTATAGGCTACAGAAAAGTCTAAATATACTTGGCTTATACTGACAAGTATACAGCAAAGTCTAAGTATACTTGGCTCATACTGACAACAGAAAAATCTAAGTATACTTGGCTTATACTGACAAATATACAGAACAGTTTAAGTATACTTGGCTCATACTGACAAGTATACAGAAAAGTCTAAGTATACTTGACTTATACTGACAAGTATACAGAAAAGTCTAAGTATACTTGACTTATACTGACAAGTATACAGAAAAGTCTAAGTATACATAGCTTATACTGTACTGACAAGTGAATAGAAAAGTCTAAGTATATTTGGCTCATACTGACAAGTATACAGAAAAGTCTAAGTATACATAGCTCATACTGACAGCAGAAAAGTAAGTATACTTGGCTCATACTGACAAGTATACAGAAAAGTCTAAGTATACATAGCTTATACCGTACTGACAAGTGAATAGAAAAGTCTAAGTATATTTGGCTCATACTGACAAGTATACAGAAAAGTCTAAGTATACATAGCTCATACTGACAGCAGAAAAGTAAGTATACTTGGCTCATACTGACAAATATACAGAAAAGTTTAAGTATACTTGACTCATACTGACAAGTATACAGAAAAGTATACTTGGCTTATAGGCTTAAGTGTCACCACACTGATCGGATATCCTGTCATGCTTCACCAGTTGTTCCCAGTGGGGTTTTTAATGTCCCTGTGTGTGTCACTATTATCTCTGTCAAAGTCTTTCTCAGCTGGGTTGATGGTATCATGTCATCCTGTCAACACCAAACCCCTCACTTTTGCTCTCTTGTCTCTCACACAGAACATAAGCACCGGACTGGCAGTTGCTGGTGTTATTGTCATAGCAAGGAGTATCAGACTGGTAAGAGAGTAAAGGCACACACTGGGGCAAATTGACCCTCAAATTACAGACTCAGCTAACAGTTGCATTTTTGATTTAAAGTGGAACACAACCCAAACTAAATATTCCAATATGTTATTTCAATGGCCTAAGTTCAATCAATATGTGTGAACATGAGCTACTCTCTTTCAAAGCCAGAAACCAGGGAAGTAAGTGTACATATCCACAGGGGCGTTGTTTATCGCGAGGGATCGCCTCGCTTCCCAGCGTTGGACGCTTGATGGGCTGCCACTAGACACAAGGCACCTGATTGGACGAACGCTTTCTCTCGTGGGCTGCTGCTCCCAGCTTTCAAAGTGGAACCAACATGGCGGCTTGTTTAGAAACTTTCTTCTCTTATATCATGAAAACAGTTTGCCGAAATTAATGTTTCTGAAAACATTTAATGCGAGAAATAAGCCATGCAGTTGCTAAATCTCGCTTTATTTTAGATCAACAATGTTTAGTTCAAAAGTTTATAGGGAGTTTCCAGAGGCGGCGAGATACGCCGGAAGCCCCTGATTTGCATAAAGTAGCCTGGACCTCAACTTTATGCAAATGAGGAGCGGGCAAAGTAATGGTCCGTTTCTCGAATCGCGCCGCCACGCTACCAGAATGCGTTGCACGGCTGCTTGCATAGACAATGAATGGGAAGCATGGAAAGGACGGAGCCTGTGGACATGTACCATAAGTGTCATAGGGTATAAGGTGTGGAGTTGCTCCATAGACAATGAATGACAGAATGATTTCATTGACCCACAGTTTGTTTTCTTTTCTACACCCAACTGAGCTTTATTCTATTGTCGTGTTCTCAGTTGTGAAACAGAAATGTTCCCATATACTCAGAACATTCATGGGTGCTCTCAGTGTCATCTATAACATCTCTCCCTATTCAGTTGGAGAGAGCAGTTCCATACCTTATACCCCATGACATCACAAGTTGGAGTTTTAGCACTCTAGTTTTTGGATTTGGAAGAGAGTTGTTCATGTTTGCTAATATTTTTGGGTTGTTTTAGACCATAGGAATAACATGTATGAATTTTGAAAATGGGCGTAGTTCCCCTTTAATGTGCATTTGCTGTTGCACAATAATAGCCTCCCTACTTTGTTCCAGGTTTTGACACTATACTCTGTAAAGAGGAAACTGTATAGATTCTTGCAGACCATTAGCTTCTATTCACCCACTTAATTCCAAATCCCATAGCATCTTATAATATTACACTTGTAGGATGTTAATGAAATGCATTTTCATACATTTTACCCAAATGAGTCATTAAATGTCTCATTCCACCTCCTCAGATCACCAAATTTCAAGCTGCGTCTGAGATCCCTGCTCGTTTTATTGAGAGGAACGTCAGTCTACGTGGGAAGGTTCATTCAATCACAGAGAGAGGACTCGAAGTGGAACATGTCCCAATTTATCTGCCAGTCCTCTCTCCGTTACTGTCGAAACACAAAGGTAATGTAGGGTATCCTTTGAGTGAAATCATTAAGGCATGCACACAGACACGCACACATTAGACAGCTTGTATGCCTCCTTACACATCAGGAGTCTGAAAAATGTAAATGGTCAGCACATCACATCTTGTCTCGTTAGAGCAACAGCATAACAATTTACTGCAGGTTCACCTTTTAAAAAAAAATCTTGTTACACCCAAATATGTCATTGGGACATTTTTACTTTGATCATCTTTCATGAGTGAGAGTGACAGGTAAGCTTGTTAGCTGTGTTATTAAATCATGGTATTCACTGAGCAATAAAATCAAGCAGCTTATGCTTTATATCGAGTGCTCCATCAGCAACTTCAGTGTGTGAAGGACTCACATGAACAGATTGGCTCTTGTCAAGCTATTTCAAATATTGCCTTTGTCCCAGTTGACCTCCCACGTTGTTAAAGCTGGTTAGACCCTCCATTTGGGACTGCGGCTGTTACACAGATATAATTTACTGACGTTTCTTTCATAGATGTGGTTGGTCAGCGTTTGCTATTTTTCACAAAGTGTCTATCGCAATTAGGGCTCGACATTGAATGTCAACACTTCAAAACTTTTCTTTTGGTACCTACTGAAATGTGTCCGTACCAACCGGTATTGCAAACTTGCTTGTCATAGAAGCTGGCTTCAAATGTCTGGTCAAATTTGTGGTCTTGTTGATTTAGTTAGTTACTGATATGAAGCCAAATCTTTTCCAATCTTAGACTATTTTATGTAGGCAAGGTTATTGTACAGCTGCTTGTGTTTAGACAACATTTGACATTTGGAAAGTTCATTTCCTTTTTGTTAAATAAAAAAAAAGATAGTAAAAAATGTGAACGTGATAATAACGCATTAACGAAAATTTGTTTTAACGCCACTAATTTCTTTAACGCATTAAGGCAATCGATGTTTTGGAGGTTGTAGCCATCATACTAGCTCGTCGCGAAGGAGGGTAAATAACGCTCCAAACTTGCGTCCCTTGACCTCTCAACTCAAGATATGTGAATGAAAATGGGTTCTATGGGTACCCCCGAGTCTCCCCTTTAAAGACATGCCCACTTTATGATAATCACATGCAGTTAAGGGCAAGTCATAGTCAAGTCAGCACACTGACACACTGACAGCTGTTGTTGCCTGTTGGGCTTCAGTTTGTCATGTTATGATTTGAGCATATTGTTTTAATGCTAAGTTTCTGGACAATATTTGTCATTGTTTTGTGTTGTTAATTGATTTTCAATAAAACAATTATATATACATACATTTGCATAAAGAATCTCCCTTGAAGGTACATTTTGAACAGTTAAAAAATGTGTGATTAATTTGCGATTAATTGCGATTAAATATTTTAATTGATTGACAGCCCTAAAAAAAGGTATCATTTTTGTATCGGTACCAAAACTCAGGTATCATATCAGCGCTAATGTAAAAAAATAATCAAACAACAACCAACTTGAATCATAATCAGTATTTTACAGTGTGCATAACTACAGGTCAGCTATACTTTACTGTAACATGTATGGTAAATGGCTCTTTTATGTCCTCTTAAGGTGTGTGCACGCCCCCGATGCTGGTGCATCTTGCAGGAGTGGAGTTGACTCCAGAGGGCAGGGTATGGCTGCAGAAGAACCTGGCTCCTGCCCAAACAGTCTGGCTAAAGCTTATCAGCCGAGAGGACAACATGCTACACTGTTTGGTGTCTCAAAGCAGGGTGCGTAACTGAGACAAAGTGTGGGGTTCACAATTATATGCTTGATTTAAGACTGATAGGAGTTTATAGTCCATGATGTAATGTCCCTATCTCTCCAGCAAGGGTCGATGTGGAGCTACTGTATGAACAAAGAGGTCCTCAAGCTCGGTCTGGCTCGCACCGCTCCCCTGGTCGGGGTCCTGCAAGACTCTCGCCTCTACTGGCGTCTCCACAAACGGCTGCACAGGGCAGAGGTCAAGGCTGAGAGGAGGGGGCGGGGACTGTGGAAGCAGGACAGCCTATGGGAGAGAGCCTCCAAGACTGTCTGGGACAACGCTTTATTCAGACTGATGAGGAGGATCTTTAAGAGGACTGGTGACTGATCTTTACTAGACATAATTGTTTAATATGTGACAGCACACAATCTGTTTTGTTTATTCTGTTTACCTGTTATTGCCAATTGATATATTGACACAAAGGGAGTTTAAACGGTTAGGAAAAGTGCCATCCATCACTGATCTGTCATGTATGACAGATATATGCTTATCAATGCTTTGAAAACAGTTCAATTTCCCTGATATTACAAAAAAACTTGAATTTTTACTTTAAATTCCTCATTACACCTGTTGCAAAGGTTTGTGTTTTAGTTTTACTGTATTTCACAGAAGTTTGAAATGTTTAAAAAACTCAATCCCTGATTTGAATCCATTGGCTTTCACTTACCTCATTAGACCACAGCTAAGCACAGTCTGATCTGTTGGTGTGTGTGTGTGTGTGTGTGGGACACCCCACTAATCACAAGACGGGGGCGGGGTATGTTAATAGTGCTCAAAGTGGAGAGGGGGGTCCACTTGTCCCTCTTACCGTTGCTATAGAAACACCAAATGTGAAATACAAAGCGAAGCAAAGGCTAAACTCTACATTGGCCGCCCTCAAACCCCATGGGATCCTTACATGTTGTGTGTGAGTCTTTAAGTACCCACAGAGAGGGCCCTTTTAGCCGTAACGTGACCAGGACATTTGAGTACTGAAACGGAACAGAAACAAGGCTGAGCTTGTAAACTGCCCTTGATTTCATGTGGTATCATTGTAGAAATGAATGGAAAAACACACAACAGATGAACACATTTGATTTTGAATGTAAACCCTCCTGAAGAATAAGCCCCAAAGCAAATTTCCTGTGTGTCCAGGATTTACACTCATATGATTGCCATTATTGTTTGCAGTACAAGGCCACTTGCCAAAATTACACCTTGTGCTTCCATGGTTGCTATCCATGCTTCATCCATGCAAGGCCGAGGAGGAGGAGGAGGAGGAGGAGGAGGAGGAGGAGGAAGGCCTGCAAATGAAGCCAGACTGATGTGTGTCCTGTGGGGTGCAGGGTGAGGGGGTCTCTGTCGGTGCAGTGAGAGGTAGCACCGACGCAGTCAATCCAATGGACTCAAGGAGATTAGCGCAAAGGGGAGGAGGGTCTCAGGGGTAGAAGGGGATTTTGGGTCCGAGCACAAAGGCAGGAGAGGAGGAGTCACAGAGGAAGGGAAAGGGAGTGAAGGAAAGGGGAGGCGAGGGGGGGTTGATGAATCAGCTCTCTTTTGTTGTGCAAATGTTACTAGCGACTGTTACTGCCAAAGAGGCTCGTGATTGGTGGGCCGGTTTAAATTGTAAGGTGCATTTCAGGCTGATGGCTGTTGCTGCCAGACTTTGAACTGTCACCGAGGGAGGGGTGGGAGGGAAATCATGGCTGAGACAGACAGCAAGGGGGAAGGCACAGTAAAGTTTCTGAAGCTGGGGGATCACAGAGAATCAGTGCTGATCATGGGAGAGGTTTAAATGTTTAAGATATCATTGTAATAATTAGTGTCTTAACTAATGATTATTTAATATTTGTGCAGTTAGGAATTTCTTTGAGTGCAATCAATGGTCAGCATTTCACTAGAGACATATGGGCATCAATGTACTGCATGGTCACCTGCCATACTGTATTTTGTACATTACTCACCATTTGTCCAAATTTAATCTTGAAGTAACTATTTAATGATTTAAAGGAGCAAGAAAATCTTTTAAAAATTCAGAAATTTGTTGGAACTTCAAGGGAAGGATTTAGGACCACTTGATTCTTTATCATCTTTTAAAGGTGCAGTATGTAGGATTTGGTGGCATCTAATGGTGTGGTTGCAGATTGCAACCAACTGAGTTCCCCTCCGTTCACTCCTGTCTTTCCAAGACTGCGGTAACGTGAGCCGCCGAGTGCAAAACCGCTGTAACGCCGTTCTCCTCACTCAGAGGCCATCCTTCCATCCAACACTACTTCAGAAGCAACGGAAGTCAGACGGTGACTGGCGGTACCACGGTTTTGCACTCTGTGGCTCACGTTATCGCAGTTTCACAAGCGTGTCTTGTCACTACGGTGGCCTTCAGGTAACGTAAAAACGCGAAAGGATCTCGATAGAGCCAGGGTTTGGTTTGTCCGTTCTGGGCTACTGTAGAAACATGGCGGAGCAACATGGTGGACTCTATGAAGAAGACCTGCTCCCTATGTAGATATGAAGGGCTCATTTTAAGGTAACGAAAACACACCAATTCTTAGTTTCAGGTGATTATACACTAATGAAAAAATAGTTATCAATATTATATTACATTTCTGCTAATAGATCCCCCGAAATGTTACACACTGTTCCTTTAAATACTACTGGGCAAAATGATGGCTGCTGAAAATTAAAACAAAATATTTACAATGTCAAATATAGTATAATTAACATTTCATCCAATTAATAGAAAGCTTGTGGAGGATTATGTCAGTGTTCTTAAATTTTGCTATAATTGAATTTGTCTTTCTCCTCTTTTATTCGTTCCTAGTGTTGAATGGAAGGATTGAATGAATGAGTAATAATCCATCTCTTTAGTCTCTTGTGGAAAAGTAGTCCACTCCAGAAATCCACTCCAGGTTTTCCCAAATCCACTGGTCCCACACTGGTAGCAGTCATTTGAAAAGGCACTGTGCTTGATGTAGTGGTGGATACTTGCCCACACCAGTGAAGTTGTTGGGACACACTCTCGCTCATTGAAACCACACTGCTGGAACTATCACTGACTTATTATATCACACCTGCACCCTGTGCCATGGATGTCCAGAGCCTGAAGGACTGCTGTTCTGGTGAAAGTGGCAAGATTTTGTGAGGAAGCTGACAACGTGGTTTCTAAATCTGGAACTGAAGTGACAGAAGTAAGTAAACCCTGTGATGCTTGATGTGATTCATGAAGACATTTATTTGAGAAAAACAGTGACATTATGTCTCACAGGGTGCATTTTCCTAACTTAAAATAAGCCTGCTTCTTGGAACTTAAGTGCACTTTTCTGACTATTCTGCTCACAGTTAGCTGTCACTTTAAATTTACTGTTGGCAGGATACTGTGTACAGTATCCAAGCAGATGTGCACCTGTTAAACCATGTGTGCCTGGACACAGCAGGCTCTGTAATATAGAAACTCAACACATTTCAATCCTTATCTTTATTGTACCACTCCAGGTAAGCCACATGCTCATTTCCTTATTCTTTGATCATTTTGACAACCACAAATTGCCCGATCTGATATATATTTTTGTCATGTACTTTGGCTTGTTTGCTACTGGAATCAATAATTCATCCGTGTGATTGATAAAGCATTTTCTGCTCCATGTGTTTCACATTTTGCTGCTCCTTCCCATTGTGCTTTAACAACAGAGATTTGCAGCAGGACAGCATAACAAAGGCCTTTCTTACACTCAGCCGGTAGCCATCCCAGAGAGAAAGAGATGGGGCACTCCCCCCGTCCGAGAGCAGGGTCCTTGGGGATTTTTTGATTTGATTTGAGTGGTTGTGTGTAGCTGCCCGGGTGTGAAAGACAAAGAGATTTAAAGAGACAGAGAGCTGGTGTGACACTGACTGAAATACACCCTTAAAACACACACTAAAAGGTAACTCTCCATCTTTGCTCTGGCCATGATAGACCTTTACAGTGTTGTCAACATCTCATACAAGGAGGGTCTTTGTCAGGCAGGAGTTGGTGAAGCGTATTTGTAAATTGATACAGGCATAAAGTCCTCAGGTACAAACTCAGTCACTTTTCATGTGCAGTTTGAACTTTCTCCAGATGAAGCTGATTTTTGATTTCATCTGCTCTCACAATAAACACTTTCTGGTAAGCAACTGAGTAGCTTTTCCATCACACATCCACATGCACTGTAAATGCTGTGTGTGTGTGTGTGTGTGTGTGTGTGTGAGTGCAGGAATGCATCAGCCGTAAAGTGACTCCCTTGTTATGTGACTTGACGTATTGTGAACAGTGTATCGGCTTGCTGGTGTAGAGTTGTAGGAGTGGGAACATGACTCTTTGTGGGTGCTGTGATCCCTCATGAATTATTGAAGTTTTTTGGCGGAAAGGAAGGGAGGGTGAACACTTCGGGATTGAATGAACCAAATTGTGTGTGTGGTATGCATATGTATATATGTGTGTGTGTGAGAATTCATGTGTAAAAGACACATGTATAAAAGCAAGCAATGAACAAGCTGTCACTTTGTGCTACTGTATGTCAGAGGCCAATCACGCACTTGCTCGTATCCATTTACAAACATCAAAATGACCAGTTCTCTCTTGTCAGTGAGTCTAAAATACGAGAGTAAAAGTAAAGGATAGGAACAGGAGGAAGAGATCAGGGGGTGTCTCTGCTTGAAATAGATCTGAGGGTTTGACTCATGACCTTACCTTACCCACCCCTCTGTTTCACAGTAAAGCAAGACGACTCCGCCACACACACGTTGCACCACACACGTACACAGAGCAGCATACATGAAGGTTAATATAAGATTGAGCTCTTAAAGTGTTCAAAACACGCTGCATACTTGATATTCCGGCTCTGGAGACATCAGGATTTTCACCCAAAATGGATGATCAATAGCATATTTTGGATTGAATTAATGATTTCAGGATGTACTAGAAAATATGCTGACACTTTAGGATTCTCTTCTCTAAACCTTTTATCTTAGGTGCTTAACTTTTGCACTTTTGCGTAGGAGATTCCTCAGTTTGCACTGCTTTTACGACTCCGTAATGTTAAAGCAGTGTCTGTTGACAACCTCAGATAGCCTCACTGCCCCTCTGTAACAACTCTGACCCCTCAGTAACCTCGCTGACTCAAGGTTCGCTCTGTTTCCTTATCAGGTCAAAGGCTCCCTGAAACAGCACAGGCCTAACAATTTAGATGTTCCAACATCCTCTTCCTTCCTCTCATCCTAGTGAAAACACATTATACCTGTTTTGTAGGGCTGAAATGATTTTTGATAATCACTTAATTGCATAATAAATCATTTTCCAAACAAAATTGTCAAAAACTTCTCAAATGTGAGGATTTGCAGCTTTCTTTGGTTATACATAATTATAAATTGAATTTCTTTGGGTTTTTAACTGTCAGTCAGACAAAACAAGCTGTTTTTTTGTGTGTGGACATTTCACTATTTTCAGATATTAAATCGACCAAACAATAAATAAATATGAAATAAATAATGAAAATAATCTGTTTAATTGATCAGTTGCATCTCTAGAATTTTGAACGTGATGATATCCCATAGATTATCTTGAATCTGAAGTAAAATGTGAGCTTATTAAGCATAAAACATAGAATATTATACAGTCCAGAAATGGACAATAAACAAATAATGATGTTTGATTAACTGTTGGCAGGAATACAAACTGAAGTGATGCCCCACATACTAGAGATATTTAACATGCCCCCTTTGAGTCTGAGTTAGTCTATGAGAAAGGCAATGTCTGACCACCCTTAACATATGAAACAGAAACTTTATTTTATACAAGTTTGTATCAGAGTTTTTCAAAATGACAATATTCTCACATTAATTAATGAACATTAAAATGTTTTTTTTTTTTTTTTTTTTTTACCTCTAGTCCCCGATACACCTTATATACTTTTATATATCAATGAGTTAGGGAGCACTCAGGTTGTTTAGATCTGTTTAGCCATCAGCACACCAACACTGTTTACTCTGTTCTGATAACGGCTTGACAAGCCATTACAAGCTACTCATTGACTTTGTAGAACAGCGAGGTGGCTTACAAGCTGGCTGCCATTAAGATCCTCATCCATCCCAGTTGACTTAGTGTAGGGAGATATATAGGACGCAACATAACTGTGTTGGATATAAGCCAGTACTTCACAGAACGCCATAACTACCGAGACAGTTGCAAATTTAAAGTTAAATTTGAATCACATCACTCAGCATTTATGGCAGCTGGTCACATAAAAAAGAACAACCATTGTGTATCTCATTATTCATGTCTAAATAGAGTGCTCTTTGGCATATGTCAATATGGGGTGACAGATGCGTCTGTGTGCCATGAGAGGGCCATTGTTACATACATGCATGTATGAGGGGCGATTGTGATTGATGTGCGATGAATACTAAACAACCCTTAAAAAATAATTATGGTTTATAACAACTTGGGTCTTATGTTCATAGCTTGGTCCACAATTTTGATCAGTTATGGTAACGTTGTACTGACCAAGTCAAATACTGAGATCTGGGAACAAGGAGACATCGCTACAGTGAAGTCCAACGAGGCAAAGAAAATGAGCAGGCAGACAGACAAATTGCCAACAAACAAGCCAACCCTTTAGCAGATAGTCAAGGTTATGACAAAGGTTATATCAAAGATAACCCTTTAGATTACTTGGATTTGTTGAGCTATCACTGAAAATGGTACTTTTGTGCTATTTTATACTGGACAGCTCATCCATGTAGGGCTGGGCAATATATTTAATTAATATCATTAATTAAAATTTTAGATAATTTTAGCAGATGTCTTGTCAAGAAACACAAACTGCTTCTGCTTCTACATTCATGTTATTTTTTATTTTTTTACTATTTTTGCCTCTAATAAAATATTTTGATTGCAGCGCCAAATGCCTGCTCTCAAAAGTTATATATGCAATAAAAAACAGTAGCCAAAGGGTGCAATTTATACCCTCAATGGTTATTCAATGGCTAGATAAGAACCAAAATCGTCTGTATCTCTATCTCTCTATCTCTTTCTCAGCACTGCATGGACTTCCACAGCCTGTATAAAACAGAAACGGATTGTTATCCTGTCAGATAAAATGTGTGTTTTACATGTTGGACAGACAGGAAAAGCAGAAGTACTAAAATGCTGTATCCACATGTTTCAGATTGTATTACATCTGTTTGATTTAGATATCTACGACAACAAAACTTTTAACTTGGGGCCATCCTCGACCTACTTCCTGTCAGGGCCTGAGATAGAGTGGCTCATCCGGCAGTCTGGCAGTGAAACATTTATTTTTAAGCTGCTTTCTCTCCCAGTAGCCTGATAGACTGGAAAGAGACTGTATCCTCTGAGGTTTGGGCCCTCTTATAGATGAGAAGGCTACTAGTGTTACACACAGTCAGGAGAGGAGAGTCATTTTACACACTCACCTTAAAGATGCACCGACACTCACGTGGTTTTCACCGGTTTTGCAACCATATGTCTGTTTTTTATTAACCTGTTGTTATTGTTAAAGGAATAGTTTGACATTTTGGCAAATATGCTTATTCGCTAGCAAACAGCTAGCCTGGCTCTGTGCATAGGTAACTAAATCCATACCAGCACCTCTAACGTTCATATCAGCTCAGCGTATATCTTGTTTGTTTAATTCGAACAAAAAAAGCTATCTCCTGGTTGCCTGGCAACATCATAATGATGAAAAGACTTCAAGCAGTCACTGCTCCCGGTCAAGAAATTGTCTGGCACTTTACAGTCTGTAAAACCACATTGAGCCATTTTTACACTTCAGTTTTTGTACCAATTAAACAAAACAGAATTAACGTGTTAAATAGTGAACTTTTTGTGCGGTTTCCACTATGCTAAGCTAAGTTAACGAGCCGCTGGGTATGTAGCTTAATATTTAATGGACAGATATGTGAGTGGTACCAATATTTTCAGCTAACTCTTGGCAAGAGCGCAAATGAGCGCATTTCCCAAAATGTCAAACTATCCCTTTAATTTGATAATATTCGGATACTCATACTTGGCTTTTGCTGGTGAATACGAACCCAGTATGCAAATATGTAGTAGTTTAGTTCAATTGTTTCCAATTTTCACTTCTTATGTTTGCGACAGTATCATAAAAATACTAATGACCAATGCAATATGGAATGAGATGTTAAGTGTAGATGCCTCACCATTATAGACACTGTATGATTTCTGATGCCATTTGCTGTGCAACTTTGTGCAGTATTTATAAAGCTTACCAACTTGCACGTTCTGGTAACTTCGTCTTGCCGTGTGATTTAAGCGTTTATGATGGATTCATATAATCTAGCTGCATCAGGACCTGACATGCCATTAAGGCTGATCAAACAGTGTCTCCAGTCATCCACCTCTGCCCGGCTCCTATTTCTAATTTGGACTCTGTTATGAAAACAAACAGTAATTTAGAAACATTATTCTGTAATTAAGCAGTAAGACACAAGGGGCCGTGCTCTACGGTGAGTTCAGAGCAGCTAAGAGGCGTTGCAAGCACAAGGTGAGGCAGAGTTTAATAACTATGAAGGAAAGCCTCAGATGACTTTCTGTGATTAGAACATGAAGGCAACACAAACGTTTTTCCAACCTTAGGCCACACACTGCAAATGTTTTATAGTTAAGAAGAAATTATGATATTATGGTATTTGTTCTCTTCAAAAGCACCACCAGAGAGCACTGATTATAACATGAGCAGATATATCTCCTCTAAGAGACCTTCTTAGAGGTCTTTTCTACTTTTCTTTGTTTATTTTTTCTTTTTCAGCATTATGCTTTTCTCCATGTCTTGTTGTAAAAGTGAATGAAAGCTATTATTGTATTATTCAAAGGAACAGATATTAAAAAGGACCTATTATGCTTTTGTGCTTTCTTCTTTTTCCTTTAGTGTGTTAGATAGTCCACGCCGAAGGGAGTTCCTCTCCCCCACAGAAACACTGCTCCTGAACCACCTGAACGCCTCGCTTGAAGTCCCCGCCTTTTCTTCCGTAACGTGGTGATGTCACCAAGTACCACATTTGCATAACGGCTAGTTTGGCACACCCTCAAACAAAGTTAGTTCGAGTGGAGCTGGAGCGGAGTCCAAAGAGTTTGGTTTGGTTAACCAATCACAACAGAGTGGGCCAGCTGACCAATCAGAGCAGACTGGGCTTTTCAGGAAGGGGATGGGGCGGAGCTCAAACGGAGCATTTCAGAAAAGAGATGCTGCAGCATAGCCGGTATGAGAAAAAAGAGCGTTTTTTGAACATTAAAGCATGTAAACATGTTCTAGTAGAAATCCAAAATACAAGTGTGCACCTAAAAATAAGCCTAATAGGTCCTCTTTAAACATTGCTTATAATCTAGATGTTTAGTAAGAAAGATTCTTTGCATTGTAAAACATTTGTTTTATAATGTTACAGTTATCCATGTTGGCTGTGTTCTGCACACACTATTTCACCATGCCATAGGTGTCACATTAACAGAGTGAGTGGGTCTTTGTCCACATGGTCCTGTCATAAACACCACAGGCATTACAGGCTTCCGCGTTTTAAAGTGAGGTGGTGGCAGGGTCACAGGAAAGTACTTTCACCTCAAAGATACTTAACCTGTGAGCTCTACGTGTTCCACCAGACAGTCACCTCTCCTCGGGTCAGCCGGCACCAGACGCCAATAACTGTCTCAGAGGCTCCGAGTTTTTCCAGATCTCCTGTGTGTGTGTGTGTGAGTGTGTTTGTAGTGGGATGCAGTAAATCACAGAAAGAAAGATGAGCAACAGGTGGGGAAACACTAAGCAGTGAAACTGGCAGTAGGAGAGGCAGGAATGAAAAGTGATCAGGAGGAAGTAGTGGAAAATTGGGAATCCGAGGAGAAACAGAAGGAAGATAAATGAGAACACATGGAGAGGAGGATCAGATAATGTCTTCATGGTAGAGATGTAACAAAGAGCCCAGCACTTTGGAACTGTCACTGTCATGCATTTCATCCAATTACATGCTGATTTTGATCATGATAAAAATAACACTTTTTGGTGATGCTGCCACTACCACAAGAAGAACACATTTCAAAATAAGAGCAAGACATGGACTAAGCAAAACCCCACAAACACACAACGATTTGTCTTGTATTGCAGGCCAACAAAATGCAAATAAATGAAGATGAATAATTTCTGCCTCAGTATAATCTCACAAACTGTGGAGTCACAAGATGAAGTTTAACTGCAGTAGAGGGAAGGTTTTGGGTGTAATTCATTTTATGCTTTTGGTTATGTAACTCCTTCAAGTTGCATCATTTAAAAAAAAAAAAAAAGTTGTCTGTTATGGTTGATCAGTCCTTACATTTTAAACTCTCTCCTAACTCTCCACATCTTAACACCATGTTTTCACATCCTGATGTAATTAAAGTTAATACTGAAGAGATTATCAGGTAGAGCAATGCATTTAACATCCAGGTTTTAGTAAATGCTACCGGAGAATCCACAATTTTTGCAAAATTAATTTGGAATACTAACCCTCCAAAATCTCCAACTTTTTGCCTTTCCCCCTCACAGTAACTCTATGTCCCTGTCCAGAAAGGAAGCAATTTGTTTTCCTTCTCCTTTAACATTCTGTATCTGTAAACTGCATCTTGTACTGTTTGTCTTGAGATTTGTGAGTTGGCTCGCAGCACAAGGCACAAGATGCATTTGTTTTTTATTGATTGATTGATTCAATTCCTGCAAAATGTTTGGACAACACAGTTAAACTCTCTTCTCCTTCATAGGTCATCCAATTGTTCATCCTCCTGCGTCCCTCCTCCTCTTCACTATGAGCGCCTGGGTGGTGAGCAAGAAAGGAGAGCCACAGTACCGCCGGCACTTCCTGACAGACAACAGCACCTTTCATGGTACAGTAGTCTACTTACTCTCTGATAACTGTATGTCATGGGAATGAACAGTAGAGGGAGACTCGTCTCCACTATTGTGCCTCAAACACTCCTCAGGCTTTTATCATGCAGACAGCACAGCCAAGATTCAGTCTTGTGACATCATTAAAGCCTCCTCACTGGTACACAAATCCTCAACCCGAGTCGTTGTGTGACATGAATGAAAAACTGCCCACATGACTTCATTCAGACAGGATGCTCAAGACCAAGATACTATTGTCATTGTAGGCGTACATTTACAATGTTTGTGTAAATACAAAACATGTGTACTAGTAGTACTGCATCTGGTTTGTAGTGCCATGTGTTTCTCTTAATGGGTGACTCATACATGTTAGTACTCATACAGTGTATCATTGTAGAACGAAGAGAAACCAACATTCACAACAGATGTTCTTCTGCTAAATATCTGCATGCATCAACTTAAGTACCCTGACACACATGTGCATTCCTGTTTGTGCCAGTATGTATATTCTGAACCACATCAAATAGTGCATTTTTCATTCTCCTTAAAGCTGAAATTAATGCAGACATCAATTTGATCATGATGTATGAGTTTCGGTCAGGCTGCGCACTGACAGATCCTCCAGACGAATCAATAACAAATGATCTCAGTCTGCCTCTGTGGCGGTCACACCTACAGCAGACAGACCACTTAAAGCCTCACCTTGACTTACTACAGTCAGCGTCCGCATCCCACCCCTGTAGACTGTGTGCTACACACTGTACGAGTGTCTGCTCGTCAGCCGACCGTAGTAGAAATCAGGCTTGACTGCTACAGTACTGTGGATGATGGATTGACCTGATTGATGCAGAGAGTAAACACGAGTGTCTTTTTCCTCTTCGGTCATGCTTAGAAATAAGGGCACTTATGGGAATTTCACAGTTTTTCTCCCTTTGCAAATTTCTCCAAGCCAAACTTGAATGTTCTTCCAGAATCTGTGGTATAGTGAATGTTGTTAAAATGAAAATGAATAGCCTACTGAGCATGGAATCTGAATACATTTTCATAAAGTCCCATAAAAGTAAGCTTGCACCCCGCTTCCACCCCCTCCAATCCATTTCTGACAAGATAACATATTCTGATACTAATCTAGTCGCCTACAGTTATTATGTTCAGGCTGCCATTAAGTTTTTTTCAAAGGGATGAAGGGAGGAGAAACAGAACAAATAGTCTGGGAACAATAAATTGTCTGTTGCATCTTCACACTTCAGATCCTGTCTGTCTGTGTTTGTCCTCTTGTGTCCCTGACAGTTTGTCCTTTCTTGTCAGTCAGAACCATTTTGAAAAACATAATGCCTCTCTCTTCCTTTCCTGTTTATTTTCCACATGACTTTGCTTCACTCTGCCTCTCTTTCCCTTCCTCCCAGTTGTTTCCAGTCTTGTTGTGCATGAGAGAGTGGCTGATGGTTTTTGTTTGGCCATGGTACATAAATCAGTGTGAGAAGAGGGGTTTGAGGGGTGTGTGTGTGTGGGGTCTGTCTGTGATCAGGCAGGTGTGGATGAAAAGTGACCTACAACTTAAATCAAAGTGAGCAATCACTGGAAAGCCTCACGTAACCCACTTGCTAAGACACAGCGTACACAGACACACACATGCAGCATTGAACTGAGGTTGATGCTGGTGGTCAGACGTGTCTTTTTGTTCCTCCAGACAGCACTAATCGATTTGGTAACCCCTTGCTCTCAGTTTTTGAACACAACTGTGTGTGCATGCACGTGTGTGTTGCTCTGTGTGTGCGTGTAGTGCTGTGTGTGTGTGTGTGTGTGTGCTCAGTCACTCCATAATTGTCTCCTGAAATCCTAAATTAAATGGCTTTAATGTGGACCAATGAGCAAGACTAATCTGGGAGAGCCAGATTGACCAAACTGTCATTAGAGAATTGACTCAACCAGGCTACACCTGAGGCTGGACACACACACACACACACACACACACACTGCAAACATAGTTTAAAAGCTAAACCTATTAAAGGGACTGCCTGTAACTTTTTACACGTATAAATCTACCGGGTCGGTGTCCCACTCACGCTCGCATATGCGCGGTTGCGTGTGGATACGCGTGTGGATACGCTGGATATGCATGTGGACCACTCCTCCGTTTGCCTTCACTCACACAACACGCGCGTTCTCGCTCCACCTCACGTTCATGCACGCACACTCCACACTGCAGAAGAGTTAGTTTAGCTCTGAGAATATCTAGAGAACGTACAGTGGACGTTTGTGCAGAAATAAATGCTGCAGCTCCTCCAGACCAACAGAGGTTTCCCGTGTCTTGTGAAGTGATGGGGCTCCACAGCGAGACACGTTATCGTCTCCGACCGGGTGCCAGTGTCTTCCTGCGGGTGCATCCGAAGGGAGACACCGGCACCCGGTCGGAGACGATAACGTGTCTCTTCCTGCTTCAGCCCCGCTGCTTCAGCCCAGGAGGCTGAAGCAGCGGGGCTGAAGCATAAAAAGCCAACACTAGGATCAGCAGTGATTCATGGAGAGACCTTCGTCTGGTCAGCTAACATTACTGCCAAGAAGGTGAAATATAGAGTGATATTGTGCTTTTGGCTGATGTGTGTCACCTCATTGTGTTGAGCGATGCTCGTTCATGTCTATGTAGAGCCAGCAAGCGCGAGCCCGACACTTACTTTCGTTGACTTAACGGCCACAGGTGTCGCTGTTAACAAGCAATCTGAAAGTTACAAATAGTCCCTTTAATGCATGTTTGCACAGAACTTGCGTGCTCTCAGTCCCAGTTTGTCCCTCCTGGGAAACGCGTGCCCAGTATGCGCACTGCAGAGCATCCCTGAAAATTCATGAAGCAGTAAAACCAGAGACACACACAGAGAGCGTAAAGTGGGTCATAGCGCTGGCATCTATGCGCAATGGTGACTGTTTTTCACCCTTTTTCAACAAACAAACGGAGGTGGCACGAGTTCAGTGTGGTGGGGAATTCAAAAACTGTCTCCAAACAAACTGAACCAGACTGGTGAAATGTCCAACTCTGGAGGTTAAGCCACTGTCTCTGTCTCTGTCTGTGCGCTATCATTAACAACCACTCTCCGTCGGTCCAACGAGCGTGTGAAAAAATCGGCTTATCATTTTTTGTGCCTGTGTTGTGCCTGCATGGTGAGAGGAGAGGATGTGCGCGCAGCGGCTGTGGAAGTGAGAGGTTGGCTGGTTTGGTGAATCCACTCTGCAGATCGTAGCTACAGGGGCAGATAGATGCCAAGGAGCAGTTTGTGTCTGGGTTTTGTTTTTTTGGACATAAAAAGTGACACCTTATCATCATGGCGCGTTTCGCTTGAGCGTCCAATTAACATGGGGAAATGGACCAGTCAGGCATGTTTTGATGGCTTTTCGAACCGCTACAATTAGGAAATAATAAAAAAAAAAAATGATTTCCAAAACGCATGGAGCATGGACCTGGTGAGACCAGCAACTCCAGTCCTAAATGGCAGAACTTGAAGTTTGCAGAAATCTCAGTTTGGAGAAGGGTAAGTGATCATTTTCAAGCTTTTGGTTATTTCATCTTTCAAAGGAGAGGAATACTCTCTCTGTGTGGTTGCATGCATTCCTTTGGATGGCTGATACATTGCAAGCAAGCTGAAGCCCCCATGCGTAATTTCTCCATTGCGCTTGTTTTTGTGGAGAAATTGCATCACCCACGCTGTTACAAGCACTTTGAGAAAGGAGCCTTAATTGAGGCTTGTCAATTTGCATGAAGGATTAATTGTGCCATAATTAATGTTTATCGACATTATGGGTGCATAAACGTCAGAATTAATTACACGACATCACTCAGTCGATTTCATTATTGTGTGAATTCATAAACTGATGTCAGATTTCCTCTGCTTATATGGAAGCTCTTGATGGAGAGCAGCAGGAAACTGTCCCTGGTGCTGAAAATGCCCCATTATTCTTGTCACTAGGGGGCAGAAAAGCCTCTTAATTTGTTGATTTGACAAGACTTGCTCTGCCCTCAGACTATACAGCAGCACATAGGTGGGGATGTGCCACATCCTTTATAATCCTGCATCCTCCACACTGTTAAATCCCTGAGATGTTTATGGGTTCTGTCACTGCAGCACATGGTGAGAAGATACATAGCATTACCACATACCACAGAGCTGGATTGTTTTGTCATTGGCATCAGCAGAAATAGGAACCCTTTGAAACCCAGGCAAGGCATGTTGAGCACCACACCATGTCACACCATGACAGAGCTGTGGGTCGAGGTTTGATGGCAAAATTGAAGTCCCAACTGTCCCCCGGGCTATTAGAGCGACCCCTTTTGCTCTCTCCTGTACGCTGTCAAAAATGTGGCACATCCCTGGCACTTAGAAAGCAGGATGTGTCAAGCTGTCAGTCTTCACCCCTGCAGCGCCTGTTTTTCTTTATCTGTGTGAGCGTTGGGGTGTGAGAGGGAGGCCCCTGCTTTCTTCAACGGCCAAGAGGGGTTGCCTCTTCATTCATTTTGGCAACACTTGTGCTAAGAAGAGTGGCGTGGCACCACGACGAGCCCTTGCTGAGGGAGGAAAGGAGAGAAAATGATGGAGGGAGGAAGGTGTTGGAGCCGCATGCATGGCTGCTAATCTCCTCCACATGGAGGAAATGGCTTTTCCGTACAAAATGTGTTTTTCCTCATGTGTCTCTCCTGTACTGATGATGATGCATCTCAGCATGCTCCCTCCTTTTTGTCTCTGCCTCTTCCTTTCTGTCGCTCCAGGGCAGAGAAACAGCTAACAGACACCAGGGGAGAAACACACTCACATCCTTTCAGCTCTTCTCCTCTTGTTTTTATGCAATTTCTTGTTATTTTCAATCTCCTTTCCTTTCCCCTCTTCTTCTAAATACATTATTGGTACAGACTGACATATGTACTAAAACTCAGGCACTGAATGTCAAATAGTTCCTGATTTAATTCAAAATCTCATGTCAAATTGAGGTGCATTTCTCAAAGTAAGTCAAAATGAGGTAGTACCAGAAAATTGCAAGAAATGCCTCTCCTCTCCTCTCCCATCTTTCCTCTCTTCTCCTCTCCTTAGGGCAGGGTATTGAACCTCGATACTTTTTTGGTACCGAGTGAAATGTGTCCGTAGCACATAGTATTGAAAACTAAAAAAGTTCAAACAAAGTTCAAACAATACCCAACCCTATACCTCTCCTCACATTCCCCCTTTTCACCTGTTAATACTAGGGCTGTCAAAGTTAATGTGATAATAATGCGTTAATGCAAATTTGTTTTAATGCCACAAATTTCTTTAACGCATTAACGCAACATGCAATTTTAAAGTTAGAGTGAAGAACTAGAACTAGAAAACCTAAGGAATCCATTGGTACCAACCATGTTTTACTACAGCTTGTCGCAAAGGAGGCTAAATAACGCTCCAAACTTTCGCAAAATTTAGGCGAGGAAAAACTGGCATGGCCATCTTCAAAGGGGGCCTCTGACCTCAAGATATGTGAATGAAAATGGGTTCTATGTGTTCCAGCAAGTCTCCCCTTTACAGACATGCCCACTTTATGATAATCACATGCAGTTTGGGCAAGTCATAGTCAAGTCAGCACACTGACACACTGACAGCTGTTGTTGCCTGTTGGGCTTCAGTTTGCCATGTTATGATTTGAGCATATATTTAATGCTAAATGCAGTACCTGTGAGGGTTTCTGGACAATATTTGTCATTGTTTTGTGTTGTTAATTGATTTCCAATAATAAATATATACATACATTTGCATAAAGCAAGCATATCTGCCCACTCCCATGTTGATAAGAGTATTAAATACTTGACCTTTAAGGTACATTTTGAACAGATAAAAAATGTGCAATTAATCGCGATTAAATATTCAAATCTATTGACAGTCCCAGTTAACATGTGTCACATTTTAATTGTTCATCAACTAGCTTCACATCTCTGATATCCAGGGAGCCACTGACAGCCATCTTTGTATTTTCCACTTAACGCTGAAGCACCATAATTTGCATTTACATAGAGTTTCACTGATAACGAGTTACTTTATCTTGCCTGCATGTTGACTTAGCTGCTGGCGCGTCACACTTGCTCTTGCATCAAGCATTGACATGAGTGTCAAAACCTACTGGGAGGTTCTGTGTGGAACTGCAGCTCTATATAGCGTACCTATGTCTAGGAGAGAAATATAATATAATAGAAGCAAATTGTCCATAACCACTGGCTTTTTATTTAATTTGGTTCCATCCCCCCAGCAGTTAATAAGCTACCCAAAAGCACGGTCCACTTAGTTACGTACAGCCAACACTTTTGGGCTTCTCGTGTGTCCCGAAATGAAGCACCAGGAAAGCAGCTACAGCGCAGCTTTCTCTCCAACATTTGAAGCAGTTGAGAGCAGACAGTTTGCATGGCAGCCTGGCTCTGCTGCCAAAGATACTGTATCTCAATCAACTCACAGCCATCCAGCCTGGCTAAGGGAGGAAGATGGAAGAAGCTTGAACACAACCCCCCACTATACACACACACACACACACACACGCACACACAGGCTTCAGTTCCCTCCTTTGATGTCGGTGCTGAACTCCTCCACTCGGGGAGCCCCCTGTAGCATCTTTGGTGAATGCATTATCATGCTGCAGTTGTCATGTGTTTATTTTCATTCCGGTGTCGCTCTACACTCTGCACCCCAGGGGGACCATGGGAACCCATTTGTAGCAGTGGCGGTTTGAGCGCTGCCTTGGGTGCTCTTAATTAGGCGAAGTGAGCGACTGTGAGATAAGAGTGTGTGTTTTCCCCTCTTTTCGCTCGCCATTTCCCTGTGTTTCCTAACCTTTTATGTTGCTAATAAGAGGGTACACCGAAATATTTTTGACTTCTTCTTTGCAGGTTTTGTGTAATTAGTTGGCTTTAAAAGGTATTTACATTTGAATTTGCCCCCCCCCAGGTGTGAATAGTTAAGACTCACAAGGCTGCTGAAGCAGTGAAGCGTTGAAGTAGTGAGGAAACACTGACAAGATAAGCTGCTATGTTCATCACCATGAATTAACTGTTACTGCTAGTCAGTAGCATCTGTTTATCTCTGAGAATTTCATGTTATTCATGATATAGTAAGCAGGAATTAGAAGGAAAACCTAAAACGTGAAAATTAGGGGACAAAAACAACTCAGCTCACATAAGCATGCTTACAATGATAATGCTAGAATGTTGATGTTTAGCAGGTATAGCCTATAACGTTTACCATGTTCACCGTGTGGCTTTAACATGTCACCATGCAAACATTTGCTAATTAGCTAATTTCAGAGCAATCCATTCAATATTTGTCGAGATATTTCAATAAAAAACTAAAAAGCCAACGTCATGGTGGTGTTAGTGGAAAAGTCAGAGGAAACTCCCCTTTAACCGGTTGAAATCTTATGCAGAACCAGGCTCTCGGTGGACGGCCACATATAGTGATAATAGTATTAACTGATAAGTAATAGTGGCAGTAATAATAATAGAAATATGGCTGATAATAATGATAGTTGCAGTGGATGTCAAGCAGGGCCGTGGCAGCAGGCGCAACCACGATCCAGGTGTAACCCCGATCCATGGATACCTGCGAGACGGGAAAGCATAACAAGCAGTAACATGCATTAATGGGACATGAATGCATACAGATGGAGAGCGAGAGAAGGAGAGAGGAGCTCAGTGTATCACAGGAAGTCCAGACCTATAGCAGCACAACTAGGGGCTAATCCGAGGCAGCCTGGGCAAAGCTTTTGACTAGCACTTTAAGCGTTATCAAAGAGGAGAGTCTTAAGCCTACTTTTTTATTGCCATCCCTTAAAATAACAGCAGAGGTCATTTGGTCAAACGCTCATGATTACATTTGTTGGAATCTTCTTTGAAATTACCCTATTTTTACTAATTACTCTTTATTAGATTAGTGACAGTAGAGAGATGACAGGAAATGAGAGAGATGGGGAGAGAGAGAGAGAGAGAGAGAGAGAGAGAGAGAGAGATGCAACAAAAGTCCCAGGGCGGATGCAAACAGGGATGTTGTGGTTCATGGTCAGCATCGTAACCCTCTGGGGTCTAAGCCCTTTTTTGCTATTTTTGGCCCGCCTGGTCTGGTGGTGACGAAGACCAAGTTAAAGTAAGTCTCTACACCACAGCGTTCCGGAGATATTCTACAAATAGTAATTAGAGTAATTTTCTGTTGTATACGACAGCTTCGACCCCAGGGGGTTAACCTCCAAACCACAGGGTTGCCCCTGATTACATTTCCCTTCCTTGTGGTTGTGTGAATGATGACTGTTGTCTCTCAAGAGAAAAGTCAGAAGTCACTTGATGTCATTTAATCAGAATCAGAATCTTGTTTATTGCCAGGTGTATCAGGTATACACTAGGAATTTGTTTTGGTTCGTTGGTGCAAATAAGCAGTAAAAATAACAATAGCATAATTAAAAAACGTTAGAATAAAATAAGAATAAAAGAAATTGAGTAAGTATTCTTAAGAGGGATGTTGGGTGGTTAGATGTACAGATCTCGTATTCCACCCAATGTCAAAGTTTCTTTTAACCATGACTGTGATTTTTCCCGAGCCTCAAGTAAATAGTTTTAGTTGCCTAAACGTAACCAAACATGAAGAGAGGTGCTGTATGAACCATTTCTGTTATGGTAATTTATAGCAGTTTGGAAGGCACTGACAACCAATGTCCTGCTAATAGGGGTGCCAGATCAGAAAATGCTCAAAATGGATCACAATGGAAGGCAATTATTAGGTTTGAGGAGCTAATTTTCTTTATCAGCTTCTTCCTATAAGCGACCGGATTCTTCTTGAGCACTGCTATGTGCCAAAGTTAAAACCATACTGAAATATTTCTGTATTTGTGCTCTTCTTGCTGTTTTGAAATGAGTGGGGTATTTCCATTATTTGGATGTGCACTCTCTCTGTTTTACTTTTTTTTTTCATTAAACAATAAATCAGCCAATGAAGGACACTGTGGCTTAGTGTTTAGCTCCCCTCCGCTCTGTGTGCAGTCTGCATGTTATCTCTGCATTCATGCAGGTTTCCTCTGTATTTCCTTCCAATGACACACATCAGGTGGATTAGAGACTCCAGCTGTCCCACTGGTATGAGTGTCTGTCTATCTGTGTTAGCCCTGACTGACAACTGATTCAGGCTGGCCCTCCACCTATAATGCATGCTGCCAAAGGCTCCAGGGCTCCGCGACCCTGAACAGAAACAAGCAAGCAGACAAAATGAGTACATGTCACTTCATTATTTGTTCATTATGTATGATTGCCATGCTTGAATGAATATGACCACTGCCAGTAGTCACTTTGCTGGCCATCACACTGGTGGAGCAGGTGATGGAGTTTAGATTTTGCCAAGGCTTGAGCTCAGTACTGTCACAAATGTGCTACCGGCTTTTGTCCCTCCATGGTGCAGCCTGATTTCCCCTCGCATTTGTCCCGAAGTCATCAAGCTGAAGCTGTGCGCCTGACTAATTTAATTTCATAAGCTGTTGAATATCCTGAGAGGAACAGTGAAACAGGGTAGAGACTGGATTACCTAACCCCCAAATTCAGGACTATATTTACTATGGCTGGGTATCGTTTAAAAAGTTACGATGCCAGTACCAATACCAGTACCCTTAATGTGATACCGATACCAATCATTCAATACCCATCATGTGAATGGGAGCTGTGTGTGTGACCCACTGAATAGCTCACGGAGATGTTCGTTCCCTCCGCTCCCAAGCTCAAAGCTGCTCCACTAAAATCGCTCCGAAAAGGAAACAAGCCTCGTTGTATTTTAATTAGGGCTGCAGGCTACCGAATGTCTTTTTTTACATTCAAAGCTTCTGTTGAGGTTTTTGGATTAAGCTTTGAATGTATGTTGTCATATTTTATGACGACATCATACAAAATTCTCAACTTCAATAATATTATTAATCGTATTAAACATTCCAGTCTTTTTTTTTTATTAAATCAATCTTCTTGAATGAATATAAGGTTGAATTGCTGCTAGACCGCTCCGTTAATACAGGTGTGTCCTTTGTGTGCAGTGAGTGGGAAAGCAGTGACTGCAGTGAAAATGTTGTTTTTGAAAGGCTAAACAGCAACAAATATGGATCGAAGCAGAATATTTAGTTGGATAAAAACATGTTGTGAATCTTGGAAATGATTATATCTATCTTTCATATGATCAGACAAACGGAAACATGCTGTCCTTAACCCGTCTAAAACTGACACTAGAGGGGTACCTAGAGCGTCATAGATTGAAGAGTAGGGCCACTAACCAAGTGGCAGTATTTCACGAGTTGGGAGTGACAATGTGTTGTATGACATTACTTGAGGTGTCATTTTGGGTTGATTATCTTTGATTTACACTGCTGCAGTGATATTAGAAATCAAGCTGCCAGCTTAACTAATCTGAAAAATATCGTCCCCACTGGTTATATATCCATTTCTTCCATGTTGCGTCCAACCAGCTCGTTCTCATTCCCAGGGCCTCAAATACCGACGTTTTGTTACGCCCCTCGGTGTGTGATACCGACATACAAGGCACCCTCTGGCGCCAAAATTGCTAAATTTGCTGGTTATATGTTTGCACCTGGAAATTTTGCTTGCATTTGTGTCCTATTTCAAGAAAACAGAGCTCCGAGGGTTTTCCATCAACGTCAATTCATACTCTCTGTTTTTATGGTATTGTGTTGCTCCTAAAGAATGGGCTCTCCCTGATTTGGTGATCCAGTTCATGAAAATGTCAGTAGACACATAGTGAAACGTGCAAGCAAAGAGGGCTTCCCCCTCAGGAGGGAAAAACCTGTGTGAAATAAAAGAGCATTTAGTACAAGATGGACAGATGTGCTGTCGGTGACCGTAGCGTGCACACATCCCACGTCAACATATTAAACCTTACTTTTAGTAGTGCATTATCATGAATGTTATGTCATCGTCCTTATCCCCATATCCCAGTGGTTGACCCCAATGAACCCAGCTGATATGCAGAGGCAAACATCTGCTGCACTCTCCGCTCTTCATAATCACTCCACACAACAATACAGGAGCTGTTAAATGCCGAATCTCTCTTTGTCTGGGTACCAGGATAGCATGTTGGCAGCACACTGACACAGCAGCACGTCTTCTGAGAGACTTGCAAACATCAGAGGGAGGCGGATGGGGAGAGCAGGAAGTGGGAGTGGAGAACAGATGACCAGGAGAAAGGTGGAAACGTGTGTGTGTGTTTTCAGAGAGAAGGCTGTCAGTTGAAGGTGCTGCCACAGATCACAGGACGGTACAGAGGAGGATGAACAACTGGAGTTTTGGCTGTGCTCGCTTGTTGTTTTGGAGCGCGGCAGCTTTCTGTTTGAAGCCAGTCTGGAGCGACCGTCAAGTCTGATGTGAGGAAAACAAAAAGAGTTTTTAAGCTACAGGTGGAGTGTGTTGCACACTCGGACCAAGCAAAGGAAGACTCCCTATACTGGCTTCTTATTTTCTGCAGAGAAAATGGAGGAAATTGGTGCCACTGAATCATCTGCTCACAAAGTACGATCCACCTTTATTCATGGTCCTGCTGAGAAATCAGCTGTGATTACTGTGGCGACTCTCCTGGCGCGTAACGTCTTCCATATTGGTGGCACCCTGGCTGTACCACAGAAATGCAGGCTTACACAAATTGGTAAGTGTGTGTGTATGTGTGTGAGTCTAGACACTGTAGCTCAGTGTGCCTTACAGAAGGAAACCCATTAAAAGTAACAACCATTACATTTTCCACCTCTCAACACTTAAATTATGTAAAACCATCTTGACAATGTGTTCTTCTTACTGTGCAGGTTGTCATCTTACAGACTAAATATGTGTGTGTGTGTGGACAAACAGGTTGCATATTGAACATATTGCCTGCTGGTGCTATTTATAGCGCATGCAGGAAAAGAGCAGGAGCTCATGTTTATGTATCAGAATATCCCCCAGGACGATCAAACCGCACACTTTCTGCTACCATAACTTTGAACCTTGCCTTAATGAGATGTTGCTCATTACATGCAAGAGAAGATTTGCCTTGTTTGTGTGTTGATTTCTGTGCGTTTTATCACTCGTCATAGCAATAATTATGTGTAAATGTCATTCGTTTTTGTCCCGTGGTCAGTCAGTCAACCAAAAACTGAATCACATCTTGATTAAACTTGAGCGCACAAAACAAACAAACCTCCAGGTCATGAGAGCTAACAGAGCAGTGAGTGAAGAATTACGACGCCGTTCTTCCGTTCGGACTGTTTTATTTTGGTTTGAATGCCGTGCTTGTGTTTCATCAACTGGTTTTGGATAGTCCGGGTGGTGGCGCCTTATGTCACATGAATAGTGCATGAAGGATCAGGCAGATGCTGCTGAATATGAATTTATGTAGTTGTGAATAATTTATGACAAATCTTTGGATGTTGGTCCATTGGAGTCATCACCCTCTGAGCGAATCTTAACAGAGATCTCACGCAGAGCCGTTCGAGAATTGAAATATTATACCCTAACTGATTATAAACTCATAGAAATGCAGCTACAGGCGTGCCCAAGAGGAATCCCTCATCATGTTGAGATTAAAAATGACAGTTTAGATTGAAAATGACGAATGGAAACCGCTGTGGACGCTGTTGTCAACCGTCCCCGGCCTGACCGTCATTGTATGTATCTAAGTGAGGACAGGCTTTGTTCCCAGGTTCATCACAGAGGCGTCTCCATCACCTACCCCATTAAAATATGTTTGAATTGCGTGGGCCTCTGTGGCAAGACAAAGCTTTGATCTGCTCTCTCTGCGCCGACAGAGATGATGAGTTTTAGCACATGCACGCACACGAAGACAAACAGTGAATGCACACGCACAAACCCTGTGTCGCTCAAAAGAAATGGGAGCCAGAAAGTAGAGGTCGGACGTAGAAAAAAAGATTCTTTACATGTTTTTTTTTTTCTCCTACCTAGCTGAAAATCAGATTTTTTAATACTTGGGTGGAGTTCGTTTTCTGTGAGGTTGCAAGAAGAGAATATAAATGTCAGGTGGGGTTAAGAAGACATTCACTTCCTTTTTTTTTAGATGTCCAACAAGAAACTGGAATAACAAGTTTGAACTAAACTGTGAATTGAAATCCTCATGCTCAGATGGTTTAAACGTTAATGCTTGAGGGGAAACGAGACAAGAGATGGGAATGAAGATGTGAAGGGCGCTCACTGATCCTTTGATTCAGCCATCACTGCTCTTTTGAAGAGCCACTTACATCAGCTCTCATCTTTGATTACGAGGCGGCTCCCCTCTCCTGGGCGGATATTAATCCTGCTACCCCTTCTCCTTGGGTCTCTTGCTCTCGCTATCGTCAGCCTAACTAGGTTTGAGGTTTGACTCTTCATGGTCCTTATCATTGCTGATGGAGAGTAAAGTGACTGGGGAGTGCCTGCAGAAATGTCAAGGAGTAAGAGGGATAGATAGACGACTGGAGAACGAAGCAAAAAGCAATAAAAACAGGCCATTAAAAAGGCGTTATCGGTTGCAATAAGCACCATAGATGTGGGTCATTAGGGGCCTGCTACATTGTAAAAGTGAAAGTGAAACTTAAAAGCAACACGTTTTAACATATTGTAACGGAATGAAACGCTATATTTTTAACACAAACAAAACGGCTTCTTTAGGTTTAGGCACCAAACTACAACTTCTTTATGTTTAGGTAACAAAAACACATATTGAAGTTGAGGGAAAAACATTGTGTTTTGACTTAAAGTAACTACGTTTCAAAAGTGAAAATGAAACTTAACGCTTGTGAACACAAAGACAACTACACGTTGTTGGTTTCACGCGGGATGTAAACCCCTGTCTGGGTGAAAACCCTGTGATTTGTCCCATCTATCGCCCCCGATATGGAGTTTCAGGCCGTCTATACAGCGCCTAACTTCCGCTTCTGCTCATGTCATAATTACTACGGTCGCTAGAGGTTGCTGTTGTGTTCATTTATTCTTTCCTGTGGTGACCTACTATGTGAATAGATGATAAAACCTACTCCTGGGTGTAGTGGGCCCCTATTGACCCACATCTATGGTGCTTATAGTGACGGATAACACCTATTTAATGGCCTGATAACAGCGTAATCGGCTGAATGAGTAGTATCGGTTGTGTTTCGGTACAATGAAACAGAAAAACAGATGATAAATTGATACCTGCACATGTCAGTCCTCTATTTCTGGAGAGCTGTTGAGCTGGATGAAAAAAAAAGCAGACGTCTATATTCCTTTTTCACATTTTCTTGTGAAATATATCTGACTGCCTCTCGGAAAAACACTCTTACATATTTATACTCCTCTGGAATTGTGGGAGAATAGGGCATGAGAAGTGTCGCTGGAAGCTTGTCATGTCTGAGTCGTGGATTTTGTGAAATGGTGTGAGATCGAAGATCCCAGAAGAACATGCATGTTCACTGGAACAGAGACTGCAGATATATGATCAATACTACAGTAAGCCCACATTTGACAGTGACCTCCATTAAATTCCAGCGTTAACGAAGCTGTGAATTCCAGAAGTGGCTATATGAGATAAATAATGCAAAATTGGCCTATTTTCTTGGTTTCTGATTAATTCTCTTTCTGCGAGTCTTTCTGTATCTTCAGTGTCCCATTATTTTATTCATCTCTAAGGAGTTGGAACAACGCTAGTTCAATTCAATTCAAAATGCTTCATTGGCATTAATGTAACAAGGACAATATTGACAATGTGTCAATAGTAAGTAATAATGAGATTATAAAGAAAAAGGTACAATTCATAAAATGAAGAAAATAGCAGAACACAGTAACCCTCGCTCTCTGTGAGAGACTGTGGACGTGTGCGTTGATGGAGGGTTAGGGTGTGTATTTATCTCTTACATAAGACCCTCAGTCACACAGTGGGTATCAGTATCAGTGGAGAGAGCAAGGAATAATTAAGAATGATCAAATGATTAATCATATTCTAATCATATATAGCAACCATGTTAAAATAGCAACATGTAATCATTACATTATTTACAAATCAAATAATGTATATTAGTCAGGTTTTAATAAACCAGATAAATTATAGGCCTACTAACCAGGTTGACTGATGTATACAAAAAAGAAAAAAAGAAAGAAAAATCAAACAATGAACTCTGAATACAGAGTTGCGTTTCTCAGCTTCCACTAGTTTTCCACAGGTCATAAAATGAGGTGATGAATTGTGCAGCAATCATCTCACATTTGGGCATTTTCCCAAGTAAATATGGGAGTTTCTCTATATCTGCTATGCTTTCAAATTCAGGGTGTATTTTTTATTATACTGTGAAAGCGTTCATTTCTCGGGGCCTGGTGTTTGGGGCATGAGGTGAGGAAATGTGGTTCTGACTCTTTGTCTTTTACACCGGGAGCAGAGTCTCTCCTCCAGCTGTGTCTATGCCGACCTTTCTCTATAGCTGGGCTGTGCACGCTGAGTCTCTCTTTAGTTACAGGTAACATTTTAATTGTCTCTTTGTTTTGTTGTTTTCTTCCAATATGTGATGTCATTTTCTTTTTGTTTGTTGATAATCTGGTTTGGTTTGATTTGGTTGGTGTTGTGGTCTAGAAGCTGTCCTCTGGGGCATGTTAGCTTGCCTGACAGAGCCTCAGGACCAGCTGACTGAAGGGACTCCACTCTGGCTTTAGCTCTTGGCAAGTTAGGGCTGTGTGGTGGTATCTCTGAGGGTCACTAGTTTTTAGGGGATTGTAAAACTTCAGTGCTCTTTTTTGTATATTCAATATGAGGGGGTATTCGGTTCTAGTTCTGCTCTACAGGCATTGTTTGGCGTCTTTCGCTGGAAATGTGGGATGTTCTTACAGAGCTCTGTGTGGACAGTTTCTACTATTGTTTTGTCATCATTTAATCCATTGTTAATATAAAAGTATTGATAAAGGTATTGATTGTTTGTCACGAGAATAGACCTATTCCTATTACCAATGTATTACTGAAAACTGCAAGAAATAGCAGATAACTGGATCCTTTAACAAACTTTTGGTTTACCTTGACCATGAGCGGATCTACCTCAGGATGGCAGATGGGAGAAGTTTACCTTCAGGGCTTTCTGACAGAAATCTCCTTAGGTTTTAGCAACAGACCTACTCGAATATGTTTAGGAAAAGATCGTGGTTTGGGTTAAAATAAACCCTTAAAGCCCTGAAGGCCAACTTCTCCACATGGTGTCTCAGGATGCCCAGACTTGCCTTGGTAAGCCAGTAGTGAAGTCTGTTTGAGGAAAGATCCCAAGTTTACTGTTTTATTTATGACTGCTTGTTTCTCTTCCCACGTACTCCGCTGTGTTATCAGCATGGCAGGTTGTGTGACCATTAGTGCATTCAAGATGCATTTGTCATGCACCTTTGGAGATAACAAACACAGCTCAGGGCCATGTGCTTACGCTTGTGTGTGTTTAATATTGTCCCTGGAGAGAGCATCTCTGACTCAAAGAAGTCATCGAATATCGAGAACAAAATTTGTGTCATGCTAAGCCCCTCCTCAGGACAGAGAGCCTTTTAACAAGTACTCTGCTCAGCGTGTTAAGTATGCTTAAATATGTGTTTTGGATCCATGAGAGGTTTGACTTTACTTGTCTTCGAAGATAATCACCCATGTCGTCTCAGAAAATGCATTTTAATATTCTTGTGAATACGTGTGTGTGCTTCCGTGATTCCTTGAAGGAAAGAAGATTACAAATGTCTTACAACGTTAGAACATTTTGTAATTTCTCATATTTCCAAGGGGCTAATAAACTGTTACAGTTTGCAGTTTTTTAAACCCAGAAGACTCTGCGTCATTAGGCTGCCTTGTCAGATTTTCCATGCTTGCTTTCTAACATGGTTTTGATTTTATGCAGAAAATAACATCTCTGATTACAGGCATTTGTACATTTGGTTGTAGGATACATACAGTATATACCTAATATCTTAAAGTAGCAGTGTGTAGGATCTAGCGAGGAGGTTGCAGACTGCAACCAACTGAAGCCTCTCCCTTGTGCGGCGCGTGTAGGAAAACTACGGTGGCCAATGCGAAAACGCGAATGGCTCTCTCTAGAGCCAGTTGTAGCATAGGTCTTTTGGAGTAAAGCCAGTGTGTAGAGTGTGTTTGTACGGGAAGTGAGTGGTGAAGCAAGAGAGAGAGAGAGTAACGGCGTCGAGAGCAAGTAACATTATTGACAATACTTATTTTCAGGTGATTAAACACTAAAGAAAACATACTTATTAATAGTATATTCCATTTCTGCCAATAGATCCCCTAACTGGTCCTTTAACCAGGAGTTTTTGAAAAACATGCAATGCAAATTTTTGAAATATAATGATAATGATAAAAAAGTGTTTTGATTTATCCTGGGGTACTACTGCTAATGTGTGAATGTGGTCTTTGCTGCAGACTTTATTTTCTTCATTGGTCCAAAATGTTGGAAATGTGCCATGGGAACCCTGAGCAGAGCTAAATGCTATTAGATAATGGGTTCATGATTAAGATTGGTATTATAGTACATTTTGGTACCAGTTAATAAAGGCTTGTAGTTGACAACTGTTTTCACACCCAAACTACGGTATGGTATTCTTGTGAGTCCTCCTGCTGTCTTAAACCGTGTGTTGTAGAAGATTCCCATCACGTTGAGGGATTAAAGTTCAAACAGCTGGGAAATTCCTTCTAGTTCTCACCTCCCTTTTTGGCAGTCTGGGATTGCACACATTGAGTTGTCGACAATATCTTAAACCTCCCTTAGTTGCAAGCAGTGGTGTGGTCCGGTATTATGTAACAGATCAGAGCAGCATCTGAAATCTATCTAAATGATTTATTTTGTGTGTTTGCATTTAATGTCTTTACCTAAAGAAGACCACCTCTGATTGAGCTGTTATCAGGCATGTCTGCGTAGGATAAAAAGAAGAATTGGGAACAAACAATTTGATTCAATTCAATTCAATTTATTTTTATATAACGTCAAATCATAACAGAAGTTATCTCAAGACACTTTTCATATAGAGCAGATCTAGACCCAACAAAAGATCCCCCATGAGCATACATTCTTATGCGACAGTGACGAAAAACTCCCCTTTAACGGGTAGAAACCTTGGGCAGAACCAGGCTCTGGCTGGGCGGCCATCTGCCTCGATCGATTTGGTTGAGAGAATAATACAAATATGACAACTACTACTAATAAAAATGCCAATAATAATGATAGTAGCAGTGGGTGTCAAGCTGGATCGTGGCAGCAACCACGATCCAGGTGTAACCCAGATCCATGGACGGATATCCCACCTCGTCACATACTGACTCTGCTCTCTACGCTTTGTCAGACCCCTCGGTGTCACTTTTCGGTTGCAGTAAACACGTACTTAATGTTGTAAATTAAACAAAAACACTTGTTTAGGATTAGGCAACAAAACTACTTTTAGGTTTGGGGAAAAACGACATGGTTGGGCTTAAAACGACTATGTTTTTTAAAGTGCAAATGTGACATGACATTGTGAACACGGGACACGAACGAACAGCTGATTGTAAAGTGAAAGTGAAACGTGACGCACGGGACACAAACAGCAGTCTCCTGGATGAAAGCCTTCTTGTGTCTGTTAGACCCTCCCGACCTGTGTGTCTGTTTCGCTCTTTAAACTACGTCACCGCAGCACTTTCCCTGAGTGTTTACTGTTCCCACGGATGGGTTTAAATTGTTATGGAAAGCCTGGTGCGAAAGTGTGCCTTGTGTGGCAATATTGAACGCCGTCGGCCGTGACAAAGAGTCAGTATTTGAGCCGTGGGAATGAGAACGGGTTGGCAGTGCCCAGGAATTATTTCATCTTTCACTACTCGTTATGATTCAGCACCAGTAGATAATTTAAGGATTGGTGTGCCTCTTGGATATTGCCTCTTACAAGGATGGCCTGTCCTTGACAAGCATCCGACCAACTGAAGTGTCCTTAAGAAAGCCCCTGAACTCTTATCAGCTCAAGAGTGGAGGCTGTAAAGTCGACAGCTCTATTGAGGCACATTTTTATTGCATCCTCTTCAACTATATGGGTTTCTGTTCTTTCACTGCAGTCAAGAGTTATCATCAAACTAAACTGATGTTTAAGAGAGGGGAAAGACAGTCTTGTGAAGAGAGTGGGACTTATGTCCCATGATAGTAAAATATAGTTCCTGAATACTTCACAGCCAAGGCTGTATAGAGTGAATTATAAATATGAACATTTCTTCACATGATCTGTTAACAATGCTGTTTTTCAAGCTTTTTATGTAAAGACAAATTATATGTGTATACTGATGCATGTAAACAGCCTGTAGACATGAAGACATATTGCATGCCTACATGAAAACACGTGCTACAGTACACACACATATCCAGAGCCAAACACATGCACTCACACACACGCACGTATACACACACACATATGCATGCACACACTCCACTAATGAGGACGGAAATCCCACAATCTCTCGGCTGTCATCCCCGTCTGTATCCCTGCCACCAGCTGTCACCAAAAGTAAAAAGTTTGAAGTTTCGTCTTTTATCCTTTCTCGATGCCGGACAGTGCCAGGCAGTCAAGCCTTCAAACACAAAGTCACTTCTCACCATCATTTCAGTCCCTCTCTGTTCTCCTCTTCTGAGCACTCCACCATTATTTTCCTTCCCTCTTTCGTTTCAAGTGTCTTTAATTGAACCGTCGCCTGTAGATGATTGCTAGAAATTGAGTTTTCCTTTCACAGCATATGATGCATTCTGTATTCTGTAGCACAACAATGCATTGCAGGAACAGAAGGTGAGCTGTCATCTGCCTGCGCTCAACGTGAAAATGTTAAGCACTGGTTTGCATTCAGCTTGTGGGTGTGTCGGTGTTCAAGCTGATGGGGCAGAGGCGTTTATAAATACCACAGTATTTAAATCAGCCGTGATGCAGTAACAACTGGTACCAACACCTTGCTACCCAACATCCAATTCAACCTGTTTAAAGGGTGAATTCACCTCAGTGGGAAACATCTGGGTCAGAAAAGTGAAGCCAATGCAGCAGTGCCTTAAACCTGCTTTCTTTCTAATAGCCAGCAGGGGGCGACTCTTCTGGTTGCAAAAATAAGTCAGATTGTATAGAAGTCTATGAGAAAATGAGCCTACTTCTCACTTGATTTATTACCTCAGTAAACATTGTAAACATGAGTTTATGGTCTCAATCGCTAGTTCCAAGTCTTCTTCAATACAACATGATTTTTATTTAGTAAATTATGTTCACATTTAGAGTCAAATAGACCATAAAGCAGGGTATGCTTTAGGGCGGGGCTACCTTGTGATTGACAGGTTGCTACCATGGTGTTGTCCGGTCTGGGTGCTGTCCGCGTTTTGGTCTAACAACTTTAATCCTTTCACAGTGTGTTTTCAGTTCATGAAAGTTTAGGTCACCTAAAAATGTCTTATTCAGTATTCATTTGCTCTTAGTAAGTAAGTAAGTAAGTAAGTAAGTAAGTAATTAAAGCTTTATTTATATAGAACCTTTTAAAACACACCGTTACAAAGTGCTTCACACACAAATGACATATGATAAAATGATAAAACAAAGAAAAATTACAATAGCTCCACCCTTTCACTTAACCTCTGCAGCTATCCAGCAGTTAGTTTGCACAGTATCACAACACTTGCACATATTTCATTATGAAATAAGTGTCCCTGTTAGTCTGGATGATCCACAAACCTCCATTGGACAGATTTAATTGGGACTAGTTTCTACCAAAGAAATAGTTCCAATGCAAATGGAGGTTTGTGGACAATCCAGCATAACAGGGACACTGATTCTGGAAAGATATTTTGCCTTTGAATTTTTTAAGTCATCTTTCAATGCAAACTAAATTGCACCTCTGTTGTACTGGGCAAGAGGCTGAAAATCCAATCACAAAAAAACAAAACTATCTGCAGAGGCAGGTAGCAAAGTATATTGTTTTTTTTAGGTTGGGTAAACCCGTATTTTAAATCATCACTGCAAGATTAAAACGGTTTTACTACGTTTTAGACAGCCTTTCATGTAGCTGTATCTTCCACCTGCCTCAGCATGATGTGTAGATTTCTTCTTGATCAGCCTACAGGCCCTCTGTGAAGCTTAGAACAGAGAGCCACACATCAGCTCTGTCTCTCTCTATGAGATCTCTCTCTTTCTTCCTTCGCTCGGTTGCTTTCAGCAGCAGGTCAGCGGGAAACAGAAAAGCAGCCCTGTGTGTCCACACAGTCGCATCTCTGTTGCTGCTTGGACTCTGACCCACATCAGCTGCTGGCGACTCCGCTAATTGTGTGACACTGTGACACTTTGCCTCACTTCTTCCTGAGAAAAGACAAGTAAAGCCAGACACCTGTTCCCTTTGTGTCTTAATATAGAGCTCCACTGACCCCAGTGTTTGTGTTTGTGTGTTTTTCTTCTGCAGTGGAGCGATGCATGAGTGTGATGCAGTCCGGGACACAGATGGTGAAGCTGAAGGCAGGATCCAAAGGGCTGGTGAGACTCTTCTACCTGGATGATCATCGCTCCTGCATTCGCTGGAGGCCCTCACGCAAGAGTGAGAAGGCCAAAAGTGAGTATGCATGGGCACACACACATACATAACACGGTGTGGAGTTTGAAAGATGTAGGTCTAATGAAAGACGTTATGGAGTTGCATCAAGGGAATTGTAGGTTCTTGCATTTTTGGAGCTTGACCTTTACTAGAGACTAAAAATCTGATATCTCAGCGTTTGCTGCATCAATTTAGACCATTGTTTTCTAAATTTATGCCCACACTTGTGCAACTCTAAATCACTGGAGTTTCTACTACTTTGCTAAAAAGTCTAAAGGGTAAGAAAAATGAGCAGTCAGCAACAAACCAGGTTAGACAAACTTATTTGGAAGAGAAAACAAAGGCGAATGATAAAATTACTAACCAAATTGTCAATTGAAAGCATCATATTTTACAGACTGAGTAGCAGAGGCAGAATGAATTGGATTTTCCTAAAAAACAATACAGTGCATACAAAAAGAATCCATCTCAGTCATCACTTATGACCCACTAGAAGTGTGTAGCGGTGTGTATCTGCAGAGACCCTGCCCTGCTCGGTCTATATTCTCTTTTGCTGTGTTTGTGATGTTTCTGCGTTTCAGATCATAAGCACACATCTAAGAGGAAGTTATGAAAATGGCGGACACAGCAGCAAAAAACTCACCCAAATATAACGAGGCAAAACACCAAGCGGACAAAGCTCGTTCCATAAGAGTGGATCTGGCGTTGGTTTTCACCCGCAACCAACAAATACTACTCATTCTTCCTTTAATAAAGAAATGTTGTAATTAACGAACATGGCAAGCCGCAAAAATGTTGATACTGAACTGATCCAGTAAAATGTTCACAGACTAAATATTGCATTTGTTTTCTTCTAAAATGATTTTGCAAAACAATATCCGTTCACAACAACTACAACATTATTAAAGATTTGTATGGTTACGTTTAGGCACTAGCTGCATTTGGTTACGTTTAGGGAAAGATTGTGGTCTTGGTTTAATACAGAAAGAGTCCACAGTGACTTGAATCGTGTGACACAAAGTGTTTATTAAAGTAACAGTGTGTGGAATTTAGGGGGATCTATTGGCAGAAATGGAAAATATTATTATTATATTAAGTATGTTTTCTTTAGCGTATAATCACCTGAAAATATGAATTGCGGTGTTTTTGTTACCTTAGAATGAGCCGTTTATATCTACAAACGGAGCGGGTCCTCTTCACGGAGCCAGTCGCCATGTTTCTACAGTAACCCAGAACAGACAAACCCAACACATGACTTCATAGGGGGCATTTTCACGTTTATGCGTCGGCCACCGGTAGTTCTCCTACACGCTTGGTACATGGACAACATTTCAGTTGGTTGTAACCTGCAACCTCACTGATAGATGCCGCCAAATCCTACACGCTGCACCTTTAACATTTAACCAAAACCAGTCTTTTCCTCACCTTAACGTAAGTGCTTTTGCCTCCTTAAACCCATAACCCACAAACATAATTCAGGATGTGAAATCCTGAGCTTTGTACGCCTGTTTGTAGCAGGTATCATGCTACAAAGGGCTCTGGCTCTGAGGGGATTATCATCATATATTTCATGGCCCCCTCAAGCATCACTGTCAATTTTTTTTACTTTACTTGTTTCATGTTTCAACCTACTGAAGCATACGTCTGTCTATGGACCTGTCCTTACTTGTGTATGTGTAGGCTGTCAGCATAAGATAAGCCTCTTAGATACTCTCCATTGACACGATTAAGAGAAACAAACAGCTGCCCAGTTCTTTCTTTTAGTGTGTGTGTGCTATCTGTCTGAGCAGGATCAACATAAGGCTGCCCCATTGTTACTTTCAGTCATATCACAATTTCAGAGATGAGATTATGTAACGGGATGAGAGTGTAATGGGGAAAAGGATGGAGATCATTTTGGAATGGATTATGACAAAGTATTTTGGGGTGGGTATGAAGGCAATTAATTGAATAGACTCATTAATTCTTTAATCAATTAATCAAACACAATGGTGTTTCCCCAAAACATTAAGGTTCATTGTTCTGGAGGAAAACACATTAGTGCATTGATGAGGGTCATTAACGAATTGATTGAATTGAACGATGGTGTGTTAAAAGTTCACACTACCGTGAGGAGAAGACAAGCAAGGTGAAGAGACATGTGTAAATATGTAGAACAGGACGTAGTTCACTGCAGGCTGTTTCTCTTCCCTAACAAAGACACAGAATCAAAAATAGCTGAGTTTGTACTCCAATCTCATTAAACCGTGATACACTCTGTAGCCTACAGGAACTGCTTACTCTGTTTTTTTTAATTATTTTTTTTTACACATGATAGAGAAAAGCTGAGAAAGAGAGGAACTCAGTTAATTTTGGTCATGGTTATTCTTGAATAAGATAAGCAAGTTTTTTTTCCATTATTCCATTTTAAACGTGTCTGATTATTCTGTCGACTCCATCCTTCTGTCATTATACTGGGGACGGTCACAGTGTTAAAGGGTAAGGCTGGTGTTATTCTATGTTTTTCCAATTTCAGCAAATCGTAGTAAACCAACAATGTTTTAGTCTGCCTTTCAATACTTTCCGACTTCCCTACCATGTCTGTGGCTCTCGGCCCCAAGCCCCATTCATCCCTACTGAACAGTAAATCTGTAAAAAACAGGTCACACACATAGAGTTTGACTTTTTTAAAAGACCCAATACTTTATAGCACTTGTGCACTGTAGTCTTTAACAAACGCTATGCAAACAGTAGTACACATACTAGATTTTAGGATGACTATTTTCATCTGCAGATTAACACAAATTCCCTGCTATCATGAAATAAACCCTGACCGGTTGACCCCTCGCTGTACCTTATCCCTCACTTGTCACAGCAGTCAGCATTCAGTACCGCTGCACAAGGCACTCTTTAGTGCCGGTATGAAACGCAGCGGGCGTTCCATTAATTATAATCTAAACCCATCTGTGGCAACAGTAAACGCTCAGAGAATTTGTGGCGGGAGTGTGTTGATGTAGTTTAAAGAGCGAAAAGACACAGGTGGATGGGTCCAACAAACAGGGCTTTCATCCAAGAGACCGCTGTTCATGTTCCGTGCGTCACGTTACAATCAGCTGTTTGTTCGTGTCCCATGTTCACAACGTTCAGTGTCATTTTCACTGTACAAATGTAGTAGTTTTAAGCCCAACCATGTATTTCTTTCCAAAACCTAACTATAGGGATTTTGTTGCCTAAACCTAAAGTGACGCCAAGGGTAACTGTAGTGGTTTTGATGCCCGAAAATAAAGTGACGCCAAGGGAGTGTGACAAAGCAGCGGTATGTGACGAGTTGGGATGAGAACGTGTTGGTGGGCTTGAGTCAAAATAAACTACAGTGCCCATGCTCACGGTAATGAAGGAAATGTCACCCAGTGGCTCATGGATGTGTTTTTAATAGTTTTTGGACAACGATGGAGGTCAGTGAATATTGTAGGATAAATTCATTTTTGTACATAGAAACATAGAATATCACCAGCCTTATCATTCAAGTTGTAATTCAATGTTGACTAGACAGAAATCTACTGAGCCTTTTTTTTTTACTAATAACCAAACTGGTCTTTTCTTTTCCACCCAACTTCCCCAGTCACCATTGACTCGCTGTACAAAGTGACAGAGGGCGGTCAATCGGACATCTTCCATCGGCATGCAGAAGGCACCTTTGACCCGGCCTGCTGCTTCACAGTGTACCACGGAAACCACATGGAGTCCCTCGACCTGGTGACGACAAATGCAGAAGAAGCCAGAACCTGGATAACTGGCCTCCGCTACCTGATGGCCGGGATCAGTGACGAGGACTCGCTGGCCAAACGGCAGCGTACACACGACCAATATCTTTCAAACAAAGGATAACAATTTAGTGTTTATGTCATTTTGTATCCAGAGTTTATGATAATTGATACACACCTAATTTTCCTTAATGTGTGTGTGTAACGTGGCTGAAGCAGACGTTTGAGGAAGCCGATAAGAACGGAGACGGTCTCCTGAACATCGAAGAGATCTACCAACTTCTCCACAAGCTGAATGTCAATCTGCCGCGCAGGAAGGTCAAACAAATGTTTCAGGTCAGAATATGAAGCCATTTCACTATTAATTTCAAAGTTTCACATCTCACTTATACACTAAATTGCTCTTACATTAATTTTTGAGGCATCACCATATCCGTGAATAGAAATCCATTATCAAAACATTTACATACGTATATCAAGCCCTCTTATTAAATAAAGATTAGGTTTGGTTTCATTTGAACACATTAAATCTCTTGTGTATAAATATTTAAGGTCACTGACGTCACATTGCTGTTGCATTTTTTATTTTTATGTGCATTTGTGTAATTCAAATCATTGTGCGAGTAATATTTCATATGTTCATACGCGAGAGAGACACTTTTAGAGGAAAAAGATGAAGAAGTGTGTGGAGAGGGCTGCTTCAATTTTTAAAACAGAAGTCACATTGAATAATGTCAGAAATCCAAATACAGTGTCTATTGGCTTCTCTAATGTGGGATATAGTGCAACACTTTTTCACTTTCTTCTTTTATCTATTGACCACAAACACACATTTGTCTTTGCTCTAGCAGGCGTGCTTGACTTTGAACAGCCATCTTAATTGGATAGTTAATTATGAGATCAGAGAGTTTTTCTTTTGATCTTTTATTTCTGACAAGGAAGTCAGATAGGGACCGAGGAATGCACGACAGGCAGAGTAAAAACAGGACTGCAAAGTTTAGTATTGAGCAATCACGTTTGAGCGGGCTTTGGTTGTGGAGAGGGGGAACGCACTGGACAAAATACAATCTCAGAACCCATCGGCAATCGTCTAACGACGATTCATCTTAAAATTAGCTTGTAAACTGGCTACTTGTGAAACAATCCGGTCGTACAGGTCGTCTCTCAACTCCAACTTCAGTCTTGCGTCTCAAGTTGCTAATCGGACTGTAAACAATGAGCAACACATGGAAGCGGAAGTCTTGGCCTGGCTACACCGGAAGCTAAATTATGAATCCTACTATGACAAAGACATCACCCAGTCTACTCATAGAGTGCTGTATTCTTCTTCTAAAAGAAGAATACAGCGTTCTAAAATCCGAAAATGAGTTAGCATTTTTGCACTTGTCGAAGTCAATGTTTTTTTGAATGAGTTTTTGGTTAGATGCGTGAAATAAGGTCTGTGGTTAACACAAGTTTAAGAGATTTTCACGTTTTGTTCTAACTCAACCCCTGAAATATTGGCCATTGCCTCCAGAAGCTCGGAATCATTGTCAGATCAATAGCTGATGGGTTCCGAGATTGCGATAAATGTGACCAGGGACATTATAGTCAGATAACAATGAATCAGATGAAACCATGGCAAGAGATGCTATTACGGTAGTGTCTAGAAGGGAACCCGCAAGTTGGGGAAACTATTGCAAGATAGTTAAGGTTAGGCATTGATCTTGAATAGTAAAGGTTAGGATCAGTCGTCGGGCTGTGAGTCTCGTGAGAGTTTTGCAAGTTTTTGCAGATCTCAGATCCAATTTCGCAATTTGCGGGTTATCTAGACACGCCCCTGGATTATCAACTGGGCAAAACAGGCAACTACCAAGGGGCCCCAGACCCTCCAGGGCCTCAGGTTCACTGCAGTTCACTTGGGTTATTGTTAATTATAAGAGTGGCCCTGTGTGATCTTAAAAACTTATAATTGAAATTGCCATGAAATATTACATTTGATAAAAGTATCCCCCGAAATTATCCCCTGAAAGCCTCTGCTTCTCCACCCCCAGCAGTTTAGAGTTGATACAGTGGATTTCAAAGTGTTTTCATCACTTCATAATGGGCTAAACTGCAATTTCGCTCTATAAAAAAATCTCTCTTTGGGTTTAGATTAGATGGGAAATTTCAATAATTTATCTCTTTCCATTTAAGCATTGGCAGATAAGGGCGTCGCAAACCGGAAAACAGCTTGTGTGGTTGCTCAAAATCCCCTGAATCTGTTTGTTTTCTGTCCACGCATTTCTGATAAAGTCCATCACAGTGATTTATCCTGCTGGTTGTGTGTAGATTCTTTCTGTGATCGAGTCCCCGATGCACACGGCGAGCTCATTACGGGAGTGTGATGGAGGCATTAGCCGGTATTATTAGATTTGGTGTGGAGTCGATGGGCCCCCGTGAGATCCAGGTAAAATGAGACGCCGGATCCCGGCGAGCAGAAACAGCGAGGTGGCAGGAGAGAATGAGCAGCGAGCCACGCTGCGTGTGTGTGTGTGGCCTCAGGCAACATGTAGCGAGATATGAGGTTAGGAAAAAGAAATCTCGTTGGAGGTGTAATGTGTTTGTGTCATAAAGACGCAGGCTTGCCGGTGTGAATTTGTGTTTGTATCAGTGTGAAAGGGAGAAACATGACAAGAGATGGAGAAAAAAAAAACAGAGATGTGGAAGTTTGCCGCTGCACATGCACAGCTGTTCCCCTGTGTATACCTTCACAGCTGACAAAGCTATACTAATGTTAGACTATGCATTGACCGATATATTGGCAGGGCTGATATTGGCTTATCACTTATTGTTTTTTGGCCATATAGCAGACTGAATTGCTATTACATTTCACTCACATCCATTCACTCTGACATTGTGTTCATCTTAGCTGATTTCTTGTCAGGACAGAAGGTCATTTTGTTTTGTTTTTTTGTTTTTTTGCATTTTTACATCATTTATTAAAGGAACAGTGTTTAGAATTTAGGGAGATCTATTAGCAAAAATTGAATATAATATTCATAACTATGTTTTCATTAGTGTATAATCACGTGAAACTAAGAATCATGTTTTCGTTAGCTTAGAATGAGCCCCTCATATCTACATAGGGAGCGGGTCTTCTTCACGGAGTCCGCCAAGTTTCTGCAGTGGCGCAGAATGGACAAACCAAACACTGGCTTTAGAGAGAGCCTTTCACGTTTTTACGTTACCTGAAGGCCACCGTAGTTTTATGACACGCTTGGAAACGGAGGGGTGAACGGAGGGGTATTCAGTTGGTTGCAATCTGCAACCTGACCACTAGATGCCACTACATCCTACACACTGGTCCTTTAAGCTCGGAGTTAAGTTCACGGGTGGGAAGAACTCAGCAAAAATGTCAAAGTGGATAGCAGCTTTAGTGGTAGCAACAACAGACCATCCGCACAACAATAAACCCATCCTAGCATTCACATTGGGGAGACTGATAACAATTGAACATCTCTTGTAGTTGAACCACATTCACTAGTAAATGTGTAACAATGAGTGAACTGTAAAAACATAGTAGAACACACTTACACCATCAACAATACAGTTACACACATAACATTTAAGGTGCCTTGACATTGATAACATTCAGCCACTAGATGTTGCATTCTCTCTCCCCCGTTCCATTGCATTTACTTCACAACAAGTCGTTGCCAGGCACTCACTGTCACTCTCAGTCATTTATCCGTTTTTTTTTCACACTAACTGACGATCCAGAGATACCAAACGTCAGATATCTTCTACACAGATAAACAAAACATTTATTTTGGACCGCCATAATGTTTAAAATGATAAATTCACAATCATAATTTAGTTTTTCAGGAAAAGCCATACTTTTATTTGGCACCTCTCTAAAGGCTCTGTCTACATGAAAATGTTATCAATAAGTCTTTTAAACTTATGTCTGTAAGTCTGTGGTCCCAATGCATGCTGGGAGACAGATGAGAGCTTCAATATACTGTATTTGTTCTTAACAATATTCGTTTGTATGGTTGTAATTTTACAATAATTTGATATAGAGTTTACAGTTCAAATTATTATTACTGTATGTTTATGATTAATGCCATCATTGATAATAAGGTTTTTGTCCTGCCTCAGATTATTTATTAACCAAATCAGAATTTAGGGTTCTTTTCTTAAGGTTCTTCTCTGGTTGTTTATGTGTTGCGAATATTTCATTGACAGATTTTTTATTTGTTATGGCCTCGAAAATCTAGTCAGGGTCGAGTTATAATCCGCATTCATATTATATTTCCTACATAAACAAGCAACCTCATGAAGTTTCCGTTTGTTGTTTCAGATGAGGACTGTGTGAATCACACACATAGAATCACACTGACTTTGTGCAGAGTTTCAATAACCATCAAAATATAATAGCCTGAAATGTGTCACCGATTTTATATCACTTCCTCGTCCGCACAGGAAGCAGACACGGACGACCAGCAGGGCACGCTGACGTACGAGGAGTTCTCCGTCTTCTACAAGATGATGTCTATGAGACGGGACCTGTTCCTGCTGATGATGGCATACAGCGACAGGAAGGATCACCTGACGCCGGAGGAGCTGGCCAACTTCCTGCGCAACGAGCAGAAGGTGAGAGGTCACGCTGGTCTCAGGTTAGAGGCAATAAAACGCTCAGCCGGTGATGTTAAACCCGACACATTTTTTATGATGAGGTGTCCAAACTACTTTCTCCCTAATAAGCCGTTTCAATTTGAGATCCAGCCACACAAAAGAGATTGATTGTGCTCCTGTTCTCCCTCCCTTAGTCTAACATTAACTCCCTCTGTCTCAGCTGTCTGCCCTGAGGAATCTGCTCCATCTATCACGCTTAAAATTGTGTCTCATGGGAGCACTTTTCTTGTTCTTTACACTTTTTCTATGCTCTTTTTTTTCTTTGTGTTTGTGACAAACTCTTTTCTCTCTTACAATGCAATGGTGTCAGTTTTCATCATGCTGTATTTACCGCCTCCAGCCTGCGATACTCGGCATTAATGTGGTTCTCAGACTGTGCTGCTTGTTTGACACGGCTGACAATTAATTTGATAGCAACACAAGTGTGTTATAAAGATGTGAAATCATTCTGACTCCATTAAGCATTGACAATGGGATTAAATCATTGTCATTTATACGTCTCAAAGAGTCTAATCATGTATTTTTTTCTCTACAGATGGCCAACGTGACTCCAGAGTATGTTGCAGAAATCGTTGAAAAGTTTGAGCTGTCTGATGAGAATAAACAAAGAGGCGTCATGGGGATTGAAGGTAACTTTCACTGTCTTAATTTACATCTTAATTTTCACCTTCCCGATTCTCTCCTTCCCCCATTGTAAACACTGAACACTATATACATATTATTATCTCAGGGATGGCTCTCCAGTGGTTCTCTTCATATTTTTCGAACAGAAAATTTGTTGTGTCTGTTGATGGCTTTACGTCCTCTGAAGCATCATCTATGTACGAGGTGCCGCAGGGCTCCACTCTAGAACCAGTTTTATAAACCCTTTATTTACTCCCTTTAGGCAATGTTATCAAATGGCATGATATTTAATTTCATTGCTACGCAGATGATACTTCGCTGTACTTGTCTTGCAAACCATCAGACTTAGCTAAGTTATGTTCCCTGCATAATTGCCTATCTGCGGTTCAAAATTGGATGTCTCAGCTAAACTCCTCCAAAACAAAAATCTTTATTACTATTAAATTTATTCATGGACTAAGTTCCGCCTGCTCTTGGTGCTTTTGCTCAACACATTGTACCTACTGTAAAGAACCTTCGTTTTATTTTAGATCACAACCTCAATCTCGTGTCCCATGTTAAAAGGCTAGCTCAGTCGTGTTTCTTCCACTTGAGAAATACCACTAGAATTAGATTTTTTATCATGTTTAATTATCTTTAAAGATTTATTCATGCTTTTATGATTGGATGGGCTTATTACAGTCCCTGCGACAGCTACCGATACCAGAATTTTCTTCTTTTTTTTAGTCAGAGCATTTGATTTATTGATTGCTGTTGGGATGTAATGAGCATTTCAATAAATATAACAAAACGTGTATTTGAACAACACTGCCAAGCATACCTTTAAACACATCAACATTAATAAACCTTTCAAATTTTGATAATCTATACTCAAGAATATTTCAGGGTTTTATTGAGCCATTTCATGGAAAAGAGTATGTAAACACTTCGCAAACCTCAAATATCTTTGCCTACAAGCCAGATGTAACATGCAATTCAGGAAAACTTTTATTTGGTATGCATATATGTCCTTAATATGTCCATTAACAACAAAACCACTTGTGTCTTTTTTAAACTAAATTGAAATTGAAGGGCAATTTAATGATAATTACATCACCATTGTTGTTACATTTTAGAGCAAATTTACCAATTTGACATTTAAATCAACCCGGAATTCCACCCCTCATAATAAAAAAGCATTAATCGTGACAATGAGTGGCTGAAAAGACAAAAAAATGATCACGACTGTTTTGGGATTTTCTCTTTGGCAAGTGTTTCTTCCTCGAGTGCCATTTTAAGTAATGCCACATGCAACTGAGGGGTGAGCTTAAGGGAGAAGAAGGAGTGAGGATTGAGGAGGGTAGCTGGAGTGAGAAAATTGGGAAGTCAGAATGAGGGCAGTGGGAGAGAGAAAATGGGAGTGTGACAGAAATGAGAGGACCAAGTACGGGGAGACGAGATGAGAGGGGGAGGAGGAAGGAAGGGTGAAACTAATCTTGTTGTTGGAGGCATGAAGGCTAACACTGTGTGTGTCTGACTGATCAGACCAGTATGCCTGCAGGCCAAATGTGTGTGTGTGTTTAAACATGCATTGTGCACAGATGTGACAGTATGTACAAACACATTCACGTTAACATCTTTTTACAGTGTGATGAGCTGTTACCTACAGTATTTTCATGTCATACGGTGTATCTGGATTAAGCCATGATGGCACCGTGATGAGATTGCATGTCCAGTCTGATCACTGATTTCCCACATCATTTTTTTTAATACTTATATTTGCATCACATTTTTCCGTTTCCCCTCCACAGTCTCCTTTTCAACATTAACTGTCTGCTTCTTTTCCCTTGTCTGCTCTCTGGCTTATTTCCGATTTTCCATGCTCTTGGTATTCTTGTCTCATTTTTTATCCCTTCTCTCTGGATGAAAGGATGCTTTCTTCCCTCTCAGTCCTCTTCATGCAGTACCACCTAAGAAAAAGTTGGCTGTGTAGCGTGGTTTCAAACCTCACCACTCTGATTTGAAACCACAGCGCTCTGGTTTGAATGTGCTTTCCTGTCATTCTTTGGTATTTTCCTGGAGATCAACCTGCAAATGAAGAGATATATCGTAGATGTCACTGTTAGAGGCTGTAAGATGGTGATATGATCTGGAGGCTGGTAGTTTGAAACAGAAAAGTTCTTGTGTTACGGTGTGCACTTTTATTTCAGGATATTGCAGGCTCACTGCATGACAAGCAATATTTAAAATACTTTGCGGTGTTCCACCATGAACTCTGCAACTGACTTCTCCACTTCAATATCTGTATGTGTTAATTACCAACGAAGAGTCTACAGCCATGCTCGTGGCTCTGTGTACTTGAGCTAGATGCTAGCATGCTAAGAACACGCTCCACATATACACAGTAGATCGCTATGCTACCACTTGTAGCATAGTGGCTGCGCGGACAGGTCAGGTCCGCGCCATACGGATGTGTCTAGAAGGTAACCCGCAAATTGCGAAATCTGCCAAAAACTTGCAAAAACTCTCGTTAACCATTCAAGATCAATGTCTAACCTTAACTATTAGAGGCCAATGCCTAACCTTAACTATTAGAGGTCAATGCCTAACCTTAACCATTCAAGGTCAATGTCTAACCTTAACTATTAGAGGCCAATGCCTAACCTTAACTATTAGAGGTCAATGCCTAACCTTGACCATTCAAGATCAATGTCTAACCTTAACTATTTGAGGCCAATGCCTAACCTTAACTATTAGAGGTCAATGCCTAACCTTAACCATTCAAGGTCAATGTCTAACCTTAACCATTTGATGTCAACGCCTAACCTTAACTATTAGAGGTCAATGCCTAACCTTAACTATTAGAGGTCAACGCCTAACCTTAACCATTCAAGATCAATGTCTAACCTTAACCATTTGAGGTCAACGCCTAACCTTAACTATTAGAGGTCAATGCCAAACCTTAACTATTAGAAGTCAATGCCTAACCTTAACTATTAGAGGTCAATGCCTAACCTTAACTATTCAAGATCAATGTGTAACCATCTCGCGAGAGTTTTCCAACTCGTGGGTTACCTTCTAGAGACAACAGAGCATCTTTGATACAGTCTATGGTCCGCGCGATCACAACAATGAGGAAATTTCCGTCACTAGGACCACAGCAGGGCAAGGTATAACATTGGTTTAACACACTCACAATGACGATGCTAGCATGGTCCATGCAGGTATTATTAGGTCTACCACTAAGTTTAGTTTGTGAGCATGCTAACATTTGCTAATTATCATTAACACAAAGTACAGCTGAGGCTGATGGGAGTGACATTGGCTTATATTTGGTCAATATTGGACAATTTAATTCACCCCGTGGGGCAACATAAATATCTGTACCTAATTTAATGGCAATCCATCCAATAGGACATTTCATCTCAAAACCACAGATGTGAAATGTGTGAAAAGCCAGTAGGATACATTCTCCAGGGAACAAAAATGTCCATATAAATTTCATGGCAATCCATCCAATATTTCAGTCTGGACCAAAGTATTGCACTGACCAACAAACAGACAGCCTTGCCATCCAGGTGATTGCTAGCATAGCTAAAAACAAATGATTTCTGAGCCCATCTATTTTTTTTTTAATCTAATTCCCAAAGCAATAACATATTATTGAAAATAAGATGAATTCTTTAACAATGCCTTTTTCAGTTTTGATTCCAAGTAATTTTTTTCCCAATCATTTTGCATTTTCCTTTCAGGTTTCACAAGTTTCATGCGCAGTCCAACATGTGACATTTTCAACCCTTTGCACCACGAGGTGAATCAAGACATGGAGCAGCCTCTGTGCAACTACTTCATCGCCTCCTCTCACAACACGTACCTGACCGGAGACCAGCTCCTCTCCCACTCCAAGACCGACATGTATGCCTGGGTGCTGCAGTCCGGCTGCCGCTGCGTAGAAGGTAAGCATGCATCTACATTAAAATATGGGCCATGCAAAGTTAATATGACTGTGTATGACCCTTTTCCATAGAAGACACCTTGACATGTCACAGTAGGAAAAGCTGTCTGGTACTCTCTGGTTTCAGTTTCTGGTACCATGCATCACTGTCACACTGCCATGGTTTACTGGGACACTTCAATAGAACAGAGCCATTGTTAATGTTGTGTTTTTCCTACTATGACATGTATGACTGTGAAAAAAGGCAATTTGCTGAACTCTGTTTCACCCTATATCGAATGGTATGCGCTATAAGAGGAATAAAACGATTGCTGTAGGGTTGTTTATGGAACATGTTGTGTTAATGTTTTTACATTAAAACACACATTTTGCTGTGTTTATGTTTGGTAATTACATTTTTAAACAGGTCCACAAAAAACCCAGTAGCACAATCTTGCACAGGCTATTGCTTGAACATTACTTTCATTTCCACTATTTTCTGTCAGAATAATTTAACGCCAGTGTTCGCTAGGAGAATGTGAAATAGCTGAGACATCAAGTACAAATGAAATCATCTTTCCTCTATTCAAAGCTGAACAGTGAGAAGAGACAGGAAGCTGAGACCAGAAACACGATGGCTGTGTTTTATTCATGCATCATTTTCTTCTGTTTTTCTCTGCAGTGGACTGTTGGGATGGTCCTGATGGAGAGCCGATGGTCCAACACGGCTACACTCTGACCTCCAAGATACCTTTCAAGTCTGTCATAGGGACCATCAATAAATATGCCTTCATAAATAACCAGTGAGTCAACAACCCTATAGTATGTATGTTTGTGTGTGTGTGTGTGTGAGACAGTTTCTGGAAAAAAGAAACCTCCATTGTCCCATAGGTATTGTACTGCGAGAAAATGGCCCAGAATGCCAAATAGTAATGCCATTTTTGCGCCTTCAGTTTACTCAATCATATAAATTTGAAACATCATTTCCGTGACATTCAGTAGAGCAAATAATATCCTTTGCTTCAGGACACACGGCACAACATTTCTCCACGTGCACACATGTACACAAATACTGTATTATTGATTGTATATTGTTATCTTCTGTTTAATCGTGTTGCTTTATGTTTCCCTATGGGATGAGATATAGCCTAAAAGCATCAGCTCGCTCATAAAAAAGACGCAGAACTACTGTATTTTTCCTCATAAAACTAGTTTTAAACTAGCACTTCTCACACTGCTATAATGAAACATCTATGAATTTGATGAAAGGTTTTCCCCCACAAGGTTTAACAAGAAAGTTGCAACATTTAGACAGCCAGGTTTGTGTTTTTCAGAGAACACTGTGATTCCTGGCAGTAATTAGCACCTATTACTGGACCATCTGCTCAGCGGCGTTTCCTCTGGCTCCCCGAGGAGCCACTGTTTGTCTCTGCTGGGTCCAACAATACCAAAACAAAGTGGTGAATGATGCTGCTTCCTGCTGCCACATTGGCTCGCTTTGACATCTATTGCAGCTACTTATGAGTGCAGCGCCTGTGTTATATAACCACATATTTAATTCACAGCAGACAGTGTTGGATTAGATTGAATTCATGTAATTAAACTGTAAGTACATTTGGCAATAGCTTGTTGGGAGTTTCACCAAAATTAATAAGGCTGTGCGTCTGTTCTTTATCTTATTTTGTTGTTGTCAACGTAATTTTGTTTTTCAATTTTTAGCTGGTTATCTATGATAAGCTTTTTAGCTTCATATTTAACGTCCAGATGAGAGAGGTATTGATCTTCTCATCAAAATCTCAGCAAGAAAGCAAACAAGGGTATTTCCCAAAATGTCAAATTATTCTTTTAATTGCATCGGCAATCAATCGCAGATCAAAATAGGGTAACATTCAACAAAACGGGAGCAAAATAAAGATAGAGGTACAACAACATACCTAACCTGCCTAATTTCGGAACAATCCCACGAAAACTCTGTTAATGGCTGCCTCTCATGTCTTTTGACTCTATGCTATGGTTAGAGCTGATACGATAAGTTGATTAATTGATTAGTCAATAGGTGATTAATCAGTTCATTGAGAAAATAATTGGCAGATTGATCCATAATGAAAATGATGGCATAGGTTTAGCAACATATCCTCAAACAACAGTTCATATGATATCTTAGGAAAAGTTATTCTTCAATTTTCGTGCGTTTTCCTTAGAATATTTAGCAACCTGAGACGACCGTGTCAGTTTCTTCAACTTTCGTCTTCACAGGAAACAACTTGGTTAGTTTTAGGCAACAAAACTGCTTAGTTAGGTTTAGGAAAAGATTGTGGTTTGGGTTAAAATAACACGTAACTTAAATGGTGTAACTTAAGTACGGAAGTTACGTGACAATAAATGTTGACTTCTGGTTTCACACGGGGTACGAACACCGGTCTCCTGGGCGAAAGTTCAATGTTTTTGACCCACCCATCCACTCTGACGTCCTCCCTTCACTGCGTTTTGTTGCTCTTTATACTTCCTGGTTCACGACTATGTGGATTATATGCAAATTGATTTTCTGGGATATACTTACGGATTACAGTGCATTACTTTTCGTAGGTATAGCGTATATAACGGTATATGAGAACAGCCTGGGTATAGCAGCTATTCCTTTAAAAATGTTTGACCAAGTTGTACCACTTTTCCTAAATAATTTTCGTCAACAAAGCTTTTTTTTCCTTCTTTGTATTCCTCTGCAAATTAAATTAAAGACCATATGTTCACTGTGGCCTCCCGGAAGAAAACATTCACACTTGCTAATTAGGAGGCATCTGTATACTCTCATAAAATCACACCATATTAATTAGTAATCTGTAATGACTCTGACAGCAAGAGCAGGTGAATAAAATGAACATCCTGTGCTTCATCCCCCACCCCCTGCTGTTCTCACCATTTACATTCAGCTGATATTTTATCATCAGTGCCACCTGTTAATATGATTAATGGCCCCTGGGCTGCATTGAAATGGAGCGAGTCTCCGCTCTCTCCCACATCACACACACACACACACACGCACACACACACACACACACACACACACACACACACACACACACACACACACACACAACGCAGCTTATTGAGGCGCCCCACTGTTTCACCTGAGAGGTGCTCCCGGATGCCACTGTTTCTGTGTGTGCCGAGGTGAAATGACTCTGGATGTTCTTCTCTCTGTTGTCTCTTTTTCTCTTTGGCAAGGGATTCGTTTGTGTGTGTGTTTAAGTGTGTGTGTGTGTGTGTGTGGGTGTGTGCGTGTGTGTGTGTGTGTGTGTGTGTGTGTGTGTGTGTGTGTGTGTGTGTGTGTGTGTGTGTGCGTGCGTGCGTGTGTGTGTGCGTGTGCATGCGAGTGTGTGTTTTGTGGATCAGAGGTGGAGTTGAGAGCAGGGCTGCGTCCCCCTGAGGGAGAGCTGTCAGTCTGACAAACCTGACATTTGAGCTGCGCTGCCGCGTGGCCACGAGTCATTCCACCTTTTCTAAATGAAAACAGAAACACACACACAGTTTTTTGACACACACACCATGCCACAGAGGTGAAGGTGTTTAAGCAGCTGTATTTTTATCATTTACCTCCTCACTGTTCTGTTTGTTGAGGTGAGAAACAGAAGTACAGTTAGATATGTGGTTCACACTCATATCAGCAGATCAGTCTCACTTCAGTCCATTGGCTGCAGTCAACACACGTTTTCCAAGTATTGACATGAAATCTGAAATATGTATGTTTTTCTTTCTCTCAGGTACCCGGTAATTCTGTCCATAGAGAACCACTGTAGCATCCAGCAACAGAAGAAGATTGCTCAGTACCTGCGAGAAATCTTCGGACACAAACTGGACGTGAGAGACTCACTGAGCAGAGATTCAAATACGTTACCCAGTCCTCAGAGCCTGCAGGGCAAGATACTCATCAAAGTAAGAACAAATCTATGGATACTATTGATGGATGGCGAACTGACATGTTCATGTTTTTACATGAATAAATAAATTGCTAAATTGAAATACGCCCAGTCGGTTAGTGCACTCGCAAATCAAAGCATCTGAACCGCACGTCTCCATTTCCTTCTTTGAAAGCGGAGCGCTGCATATTTTACTTGGTGTGCGTTGCTGTACTGACGATGGGGAGTGGGAGAGGCACTGCAAGGCTGCTAATTATTGCCCATAAACAGATGAAGAGAAGGAAGAGGAGACAGGGAGGACCAAACTAGGTCATTGTATTCATCATAGAGGGGAAAAGGAGAGAAGGGCGAGATGCTGGCATATGATAATTGAGCGACAAATCTTTATTTTTGTAACACACATGTGCACTAACAGAGGCACATGTACAAACACAACCTGCATGGAGACTCAGTTGGGGCTGTCAGACTATTCATTATTTAAATTGCCACTAGTCGCAGCAGTTCTGCAATTAACCATGATGAATAGAGACATATTTATAGACATGTTTACATTCCATGAAAAATACACACTGCTACCCTGCAGAGTTTATACAGGATCACCACCGATCCTTTATATCTCAAATCCCTGATGGAAAGTAAAACTTTACCATAAAACAGGTAGTTTCGTTTTTCATAATTCAGATTTGAAAATCTTTTTTAACTTACTACAGAGGCTCAATATGGCAATTTTCCCCAAAGGATTAATAATGAATAATGCAGATTTTCATTAACATAAAATGAAGCCACAATAGATAGAACCCATATTCAGTCCTCCACAACACCCCTAACACACATTCAGACCGATAAGTTGCTACAAAGGTCCTGGATTGTAGACTGGTCTTTTGGTTAATGTTAATGCTTTTTACTTTGGCATGAGGTTGCCTCTCCACGGAGCAGTATTGTTTATTTGAATTATATACAGAGAGGAGGTCATGGTGGATGTAAAAAGGTTTATACAAAAAGTGTGGTTCACATACTGTCTCTTACCACCAGTCAATGAAGGTTTCTTTTAACCACAATATTCAGTTTGGAGACCCTGTGCCCTCTTTAACAGCTCAGAATACATAATTGTTTTATCAGCTTGATAGTTCATGATTTTTCCTTATTTTATTAGGATGATTTCCACCAAAGGACAGCGTGTTAGTGTCACCTTTTGCCTAACCGAGCCGTGAATATTACACCAGCAGGGGGCAACAAAACAACTCACTTAGGTTAAGGCAACAAAACCACTTAGGAAAAAAACGTCATGGTTGGGCTTAAAATAAGTAAGTAAACTAAGTGAAATACGTACGGAAAACAACGTAACAGAAATACGGAAAACATGTCACAAATGTCACTACAAAACATGTGACAAAGATCACCAACGTAACTTACAAAACAGAACACCAGTCTCCAGGTTTATAATCCTATGTTTGTTGGATCCATCCACCTCTCCTACCACCCACCATGAGCGGTCTTTCTCTCTTTTTATTCTACGTCACTAGCTCTGAGCGTTGCATATTCACACGGATGCATTTACATTGCAGTCAGTACAGAGTACATGGCGTGAAAATGGCACGTCTAAAGCAAGAAGGGCGTTTTTATTACACGCTTTTGCCTTGCACATTTCTGTGTCTTTCACACACACCTTTTCGTGCGGGTGGGCTGCTATATCTGTTATATTTTTGGCAAACCCCTCAAAAATCCCATATAAGTCTATTTAGATTTCTGTGTTTGGAGTTTTAGCAGCTCCTTTGACTGTGAATGACTGTTCGGCCAACAAAAGGAATAGCCTATAATTGTTCAAGAATAGCCCATTAAACATAAAACATTAAAGATTTCCTCATTTGGTGTGATAACAATGCTTTACGGGCATTTCTATATGTTGTCAAAAGTCTGAAGCTCATTCCGTGGCATACGGATGGTTTACCACTTCAAATGTTTGTACTTATTTGGTTTCAATACGGTCAGATGAAAATAAATATTTATTTGAAATATTTAAAAGATAAAATTGGGTTGATTTTGCAGTCATTATTTATTTATTTATTGTTACACTTACAACAGTGGAAATAAAGCTAATATCAACAAAACGCAAAGGTTAACGATGAAAACAATGTGGGTCGTTTTGAAAATGACTGACAATAAACCCATGAGGACTTAAAGTATATAAGTTTCATACCTTGGGGTATTTTATTACACCAAGAAACCTGCACAAATATTATATAACATTACTTTTGTTATTTCAGCCATCTGATAATTTTAAAAGTGAAAAGTAACAATTACAAGTTTGCCTTTTCATCCATCTCTACACACTTTACAGTATGTAAGTTATCATGTCCAGCCTCACACGCTTCTCTCTTTGGAGCACCTACTGTCGTGATCCCCAAAGGCAGGAGGGATGCCCAGCAAGATGACCTGCGAAACATGTTTGATATGATCATCCTCAAAAAGATTGACATTTTTTTTTCTATATATATATCATCACTTTGACAGCCTCAGACCCAGAATGTCCTAATCTACCAGCACAGGAGGAGTTATTCATATAAAGAATCAGAGAGCATCTTGATGAGCAAAAGCTTTCAGCTTTTATTGGATTTTTTTTATAAGAACCACATAAAAATGACTTTATCTGTAATGTGAAGAAAGCCTGCATTGTTCCCTGGGAAAAAAATGAGCTCTGGCTTTGTCCCTCCCCAGCCAGATGTCTGAAAAGTGAAAGAGCATTATTGATTTTCTATAAAGCCCTTTACTCCTCTAACAGTTTTCCCCCGTCTCTCTCCTCCCCCCCTCTGCCCTCGTTTGAGGGCCTTTCACCTCTCCATCCCCCAGCGGAGCAAGAGACCAGAGAGTCACAAGACAATAAAGGGAAATGGCGTAAGGGTTTTTGACAGTCACAGATAGAAGGAAGACTACTCGTGGCAGTGGTTGAAAAACGAGGGCGCTGATGTCAGCCAGTGAGACACTCGATGTGCTGCGGGAAGCTCGGAGTCTGCCATTGATTTTGGAAGAAGCTTAGAAAATCTTGACTCCCACTCACACCTTCAGAATGGCTCACTAATGGCCCTCCGCTCTGCTGGAAGAGCTGCTCAGGGAGCTTCTAAGAGAATCCGCAGCTGATTGTACAATTTGCGCGTGTGTTTGCGTGTGCACACGTGTGTGTTTTGTGCCCTCTCGTGTGCTCACATGTGGCAGCGTTGGCTTTCAATCCGCCTATAAATACCGAGAAAGGAGCCACATGATGGAGATTACTTCAAGGTGCATTTTTGTGTGTATGTAGGCTTGTGTGCAGTTAAGTGAATGTCTGAGTAAAACATTCTGCTGCGTTATTCTCAGACTATCTTAGAGGTGCAGCCTGTGTGGGCGCTCTAGTGTATAAATGAAGATTTAAGACAAATGCATGAGTCAAATGTATGTTTGTCCACTCTCCTCTCATCTCTTTGTCTGTCCTCTATCTATCCAGGGGAAGAGTCTGCCTGCCTATCTGTCCGCAGATGCCGAGGAAGGCGAAGTGTCTGACGATGACAGTGCTGATGAAATTGAGGAGGACTTCAAGCTTAAGAACAGCAATGTAAGATACAGGAATGTAGCTTTAAACATGTACACACAAACATGCACAAACAACCAAGTTATCACCTCCAAACAGACCCGTTACTTCACATTACTAAAGTCTTTCCTCCTTGTTTTCAGTTATTTTTCACTATTCTAAGGCCAGTTGTTCCCAGCTATTGAGTTAAAGGGACTATTTGTAAGATTCAGAAATGCTGCTTAACAGCGACACCTGTGGCCTTGAAATCAACGAAAGTCAATGTCGAGCTCGCGCTTGCTCGCTCTACATAGACATGAACGAGCATCGCTCAAAACAGTGAGGCGACAGACGTCAGCTAAAAGCACAATATCACTCTATTCAGCTGCTTGGCAGTAATGTTAGCTGACCAGACGAAGGTCTCTCCATGAATCAATACTGATCCTAGTGTTGGCTTTTCCTGCTCAGCGCAGGCTTCAGCAGCGGGGCTCCTCAACGACTTACGTTATCGCCTCCTGACCGCAGCCGGCAGCCGAAGACACCGGCACCCGGTCGGTAACGAGACGATAACGTAACTCGTTGAGGAGCCCCGTCACTTCACAAGACACGGAAAACCTCTGTTGGTCTGGAGGAGCTGCAGCATTTATTTCTGCACAAACGTCCACTCTACATTCACTAGATATTCTCAGAGCTAAACTAACTCTTCTGCAGTGTGTAGTGAGCGCGCGTTCACGTCTAGAGGTGAAGCGAGACAGCAAGGACGCGCACGCTGTCTGAGTGAAGGAGAGCAGGCAGCGGAGACGAGGCTCCGGCCACACGCGAGCGCGCATATGCGAACGCGCATGTGTGCCGACCCGCTACATTTATACGCTTAAAAAGTTACAAACAGTCCCTTTAAATTTGCGCCTTTATTTTGTAGTGATGATGTAAGTAGAGAAAATGCTTGGGAGATCTTCTAATTTTTTTGCTATTATCATAAGACAATTATGTGTTGGCAAAGTAACCAGTGGCTCAGGAAGGTCTTTTCCATTTAAATAAGTAAAAAACAGCTGCATGCCTTTCCTTCACCTGTCACAGAGCCATCGTTTCGGATTTTCTACATGCCGTTGACACCAGAATAGCACTGAAATTATTTGAATGGAAACGTATCCTCCCACAAATTAGAACAATATTTTAATAGGTAAAACAGAGATTATAAATGAAACAACATTGCGAAACTCTGCTTCTTAAACTTTTAATTTAGTATTTTAACATATTTACTTTTAAAGGGGTAGTGTGTAGGATTGGCGGCATCTAGTGGTGTGGTTGCAAATTGCAACCGACTGAGTACCCCCTTTCAAGACTGCGGTAACGTGAGTTGCCATGTGCAAAACCGCGGTAACGCCGTTCGCCTCGCTCAGAGGCCATTCTTACCATAATAACACTTCTTTAGCAGCAATGGAAGTCAGACGGTATCACAGTTTTGCACTCAGGGCTCACGTTACCGCAGTTTCACAAGTGTGTCAGAGAATTACTGTGGCCTTCAAGTAACGTTAATATGCGAAAGACTCCCGCTATAGCCAGTGTTTGGTTTGTCCGTTCTGGGCTACTGTAGAAACATGGCGGAGCAACATGAAGAGGACCTGCTCCCTATGTAGATATGAAGGACTCATTCTAAGCTAACGAAAACACAATGATTTTTAGTATCAGGTGATTATACACTAATGAAAACATAGTTATGAATATTATATTCCATTTCTGCTAATAGATCCCTGGAAATGTCACACACTGTTCCTTTAAAAGAATAATGATATAAAAGTAACTCAATTTAACTTTTTCTCCGACTGCTATCTGTCTCTCTGCCTGTGCAGCTTCCCTTTGTGGTTCTATTTGTCTATTTAAGTTATTTAAGTTCTGCTTAATCAGTTCTTTAAAAAAAGATAAGGCATCAACAGCATGTGGCAGGAACTAATGTTAGAGAATCAAACCCGTCCTCCACATACAGAAGTTAGATAATGGGATCTTAATGACATTGTTGTGCTCAATGTAATGACTTCGGTAATTGGGTAGTAATGTCGGTGCTTGTAAAGTTTTATTGATCATCATTGCAGTAATGTTTCGGATTAATCAATGCTTAATGGTGCAGATATAAATATTAAGTCAAAGCAAGCAGTTTTTTTAACGGATAAGCAGCTCAGAAACATGTAAAACATGTCAGAGAATCTCATCGCTGCTTGTTTTATGCAGATCAATCCTGAACTTGTGCCATTTTTATAGTCATTGTTAATCCTGTTTATTTATTCCGTGATAAAGCCAGGGTCCTCCTCACCACATTTAAAGCAGGAAAACACTCAGTTAATTTCCAGATGGTTCCTCTGTGTAACAGAATATGGCATCATGCTTCCACATTTAGCTGGAGGCAAGAGGCTGCAGATGCCACTTTGGATGATCATTGCCATTTTAAAAGGGTTTTGGCAGGTTTCCACTGATGAGAGGTTTTGTATTGGGCTCATTATGCTTTCACAGCCGTCACCACTAACATTGCTTTAATAGTATGATATAGCTTTTGTCCAGTCGTGATACATGGAAAAAGGGGATTGTATAGTGTTGTTAACTCCTACTGTATACGATGCCGGATAAAATCTGTCTAAAATCTCCTAACTAACAGACTTAAAGTGTCTGTTATATAGGGAGAGAAGCATATGAGTGGACAAGGGAGTGATTTTGGACACAGCTTATGTGTCTGTATAGTTTTAATGTTTTAAATTTTAGACTCATTCCACCTCTTGGCTAGACAATAAATAATCTAACAGAAATATAATGCAGCTCGTGGCAGTGAAACAACAACCAGATGTTTGTAAAGAGTTTATTATTTATGTTGTTTTCTAAAAACATAGAATGAAAGAGGGCATAAAATGGAGCTTTTTAAGCACACACAATAACACTCAGATCAGTGTAAACTGTATTCTTCACAATATTAAAGGGACTGTTTGTAAGAATCAGAAATGCTTGTGAACAGCGACACCTGTGGCCGTTAAGTCAACGAAAGTCAGCGTTGGGCTCGCGCTTGTGCTCGCTCTAAATAGACATGAACGAGCATCGCTAAAAACAGTGAGGCGACACATGTCAGGTAAAACCACAATATCACTCTATATTTCACCTGCTTGGCAGTAATGTTAGCTGACCAGACGAAGGTCTCTCCATGAATCACTGCTGAACCTAGTGTTGGCTTTTCCTGCTTCAGCCTCCCGATCGCGGCCGGAAGAAACAGGGAAGACACTGGCACCCGGTCGGTGACGATAACGTTACTCGCTGCGGAGCCCCGTCACTCTACAAGACACAGAAAACCTCTGTTGGTCTGGAGGAGCTGCAGCATTTATTTCTGCACAAATGTCCACTGTACATTTACTAGATATTCTCAGAGCAAAACTAAACGAAATAGCGAGGACGAGCGCGGTGTGTGAATGAAGGCAAGCAAGCAGGCAGCGGAGCAGAGTACAGCTGAGACTCCGGCCCTGAAGACCAAAGCTACGGTCCGACCGCGTCCTCCGACCGCGGCCAACACTGTTTTGCAAGACGGGCTTCACTAGATAGAACTTTGCGGTTTTGGTGCTTCCGTGTAGTTTGTGTTGGAGTCTTGTCTGAACAGCGTAGCCACACGCGAGCGCACATATGCAAGCCTGCATGGGACACCGACTGTGGACTGCTGTTTTGAAGTCTCAAGTTTTGCATTCTGGCCGTCGCCATGTTGAGAGGGTGGAGCTAAGTACAACCGAACGCTGAATAAAACATTTTTAGGCAACCAAAAAGGTTATAATTAACTTTCATGAACTGAAAACAGACTGTGAAAGGGTTAAAGTTCCAAGACTGGTCAACACCATGGTAGCAACCAGTCACAGTCACGAGGTAGCCACGTTCTAAAGCACACCCTGTTTATCGTTTATTTTACTCTAAATGGGACCATAATTTACTAAATGAACATCATGCTGTATTGAAGAAGACCTGAAACTAGCGATTGAGACCATAAACTCATTTTACAATGTTTACTGAGGTAATAAGTCAAGTGAGAAGTAGGGCCATTTCCTCATAGACTTCTATACAAGACTTAGACTTCTTTTTGCAACCAGAGGAGTCGCCCCCTGCTGGCTATTAGAAAGAATGTAGGTTTGAGGCACTTCAGCATTGGCTTCACTTCTCAGACCCGGAGGTTGCCCACTGGTCTACATCTGCAAATTCTAAACTGCTGTTGTAGTTACTTTTCTTGCCAGAAGGTGGTGCTGGTGGTACTGCATCTTTGCAGTTTCTTGATATATTGGCTGGGCCTGGTTTCAGGCGCTTTGCATCAGTGACAATGTGTGTCGTTGCTCCAAGACGACACTACTCTAAATCATCTCCTGTCAATGTGTCCTTGCACATTTATTGAAATTACCTCCTTTGTGTGTCTCACCTCCTTGCCCAGCTCTCTTTCTCCTTCCCTTCTTTCCCACAGGACAACGGTCATCACCAGGTGGAGTCTCACATCAGAAAGAAGCTGGACTCTCTACTGAAGGAGTCTCGGATCGGAGACAAGGAAGACACAGACAGTTTCAGCATCCGAGCTCTGCTCCGGGCTACGCACCAGGGCCTTCAGAAGAACCTGCGGCAGGTACCACCACCATCACCCTAAGGCATTGCGTAGAGCTGCATGTGGAGCAGAGTAATACTCGTCAACAGTTGAAGAGAAAAAAGAGAGGAGGGGGGGTAAAACTAGGCCATGGTATTAGTCATGGAGGGAAACAGAGGAAATAAAGGAGTGGACTAGTTACTGCACCACTCGCAGGTCAACACACACCCACTGAACACATAAAAATGGACAGTGAATCAGGACCTCCTCAGGCCAGTCTGTTGTGTTCCCACCTAGGTGGTGTTTAATCCAAAGCATGTTAAAACAGACCGAAAGTGACGAGAAACTAAATGTCTGCAGTGTTACTTAATATTTAATTTCCCTGCTTGCCTCTTGTGCTATTTTTAGAAGCTTCGGTTTCCTGACAGCCATTTTAATGTGGTGGGTGTTGTGCATCGGGGTTTCCTATTCTCTTTATTCTACTCCGTCTTTGTTGGTGATCCCCTTCACCTCATTCTGTCGCTAAACCCTTTTTTCTCTTCGTCTTCCTTACTGTAATTTTTTCCAGTTTCTCTCTTTTTCTTATTTCTCACCCACTCTTCATATGTGCTGTGCTTTATTGGCTAATGTCTGATGCAGCCCCTCCAGCTATTGAGCTTCAGGGTTTAAGTGTCTCGCTGGGTGCTAATGTGGTTGTGATTAGATTCGCATCAACTGATCCACACACATGAATGTAAACAAGCACAAACACACACACACAAACACACATATAAAACAGTCTGAATGTGTTCTCCTTGTCTCTAGAGCTCCAAGGGGGTTCTGAAGAAATCCCAAAGCAGATCCTTCATCACGACGCTTAAACAGAAGGTGAGGAGCGCGGAAAGAGAGGCTGCTCTCTCTTTGCCTGATTCTTGATCTATTTGTGTGAGGTTTCAAATGGCAAATTCAGGTTAGTTCAGCTTCAGGTTAGTTGGTTATTAAATACTTCATTGCACAATAATTACTTCAGGTAGTTCTCTTCTTTAGATAATGTCTATTGGAACAACTTTCTATTTACTTGACATTTGCTCAGGCCTTGATGCACCAAACTGGCCTTAAAGTACAGACACTGTCTTTTACTTCAGGAAAAAATAAGCGCACTAAATGGGTAAAACCACTACTCAGTTGTACAGCTAGTCAGACAGAACTCTCTCATGATGGCCTCGGCTGCTGATTGAGCATGCTCACTGTAAGAGCCGACTAGAGCCGACTAGAGCCAATGGTACCGGAAACCCCACTGTTACGCCCCCGTCCAAGAGGGTACGAGCGCAACATGAAAGTACAAAGGTTGTTCCCTCCCCGGTCCCCAAACCACAGTCTCAGGACTAAATTGAAGTTTAGTAAAAACAGATTTATTTCTCCAACTCAAGTTAAACCAACGATAAACTGAACAATATACTGTAACTCATGGTGAACAAAGGCCAAAACTACAGACAAAATAACCCTGGCTAACCCTAAACCAAATAAACAAGTGCACAAAAAGACAGTTACATTTGGCTCCCTATAGGATACAGCAGAAAACAGAAGAAAAGATTATAAAAGAAAATGGTAGTTCACCCCTACCACTGAGATGCTATCTCAAGCAAAAAAAACCCTACAAGTTACACAGTTTCAAAGCCAACTAGTGCTCCAAATTCAAAGCTACATCACAGATTTCATCACAAAGGTTTGGAGGCCGAGGACAGAACAAGGCTGCTGTCAGACTGCTGCCACCAGACTGCTGGGCAAACTACAAACAAAGGCCCGACGGACAGTTTTTTGGACTGGTGTTTCAGGGCTCTTACATGTAGATGACCACTGATATAGCATTTTTGTTTTGGTGGAGGATCTCTAATTAACGGAGGTGACTGCAATGGCCGGGCTTTATGTTTCGAATAGAGACATTTTGCATCCCAAATGTTGTGCTGAGATGGACTTCTCCAGGCAAAGGAAAACCTGGAAAAGCAAAAAATGATCTGGCCTCAGAAATAGTCCAGCAATGGATCCCACGTAAAACCACAACTTGTCATATTTACACTTTGGTGTTTGTACAATTGAACAAACAAGATCTGGTACAGCAGGTGGATATTTTTTACCTTTGGACGGAGCCAGGCTAGCTGTTTGCCCCTTCTTCCAGTCTTTATGCTAAGCTAAGCTAAACATATTGTGGTTAGTCCTCCTTCATATTTACCATAGACCTACATATATACGAGAGAGATATTAATCTTCTCATTTAACTTTAAGCAGCAAATAAATGTAGCCTATTTCCCAAAATAAAAATCTTAAAGGTGCTCTATACAATATTCAGAGCATTAATATAGCAGCAAACTAAAGATTTGGTAAATGATAAATGGACTTATATAACGCTTTTCTAGTCTTCCGACCACTACATTTCAGCATTCACACACACACATACACTGAAGCAAGGTGCCAACCTGCATCAGGATCTAATTACTCATTCACACACCGATGGCACAGACTTCGGGAGCAATTTAGGGTTCAGTATCTTGCCCAAGGATACTTCGACAAGCAGACTGGGGGAGCCGGGGATAGATTCGCTGATCTTCCGATTGGTGGACGACCCGCTCTACGTCTGAGCCACAGTGGAGTAACGTCTACCTGAGCAGAGAATGAAGTCACTCTCCCTCTGTGTGTTGTAATCCGAGTTTATCCATGCTTTGTTGACATCGCCGGGCCGACCATGCCTTTTAGTGCATGTTAGTGCGTGTGAGCGTGCTCCACTGGCTAACTCATGGCGCCGCTCTGCACTGACAAATATTGCACTCTGCAATAACACCGTCCTGACCAACAGCATCATCGTGGAAGCGTAGCGCCCACCCTCCGGTTCCCCACTCAGGTTAAAAATGTTATTTCTGTCAGCACTGTTGCCGTTAATTGTTTGCACTGTTCGTGCTGTGAGCCACCAACTCAGCCGTTGCCATGTTGAGAGCTGTGTGGAGGCAATAGATACAGTATGCTCTAAATATCAAATTTAGCTCCTTTAACTCTTTACTGATTAACTGACCTACTTAAAGGGTAACTACACTATCAAATTCTGCTAGAACTCTCCTCCCCAGCTTATTTTAAACATGAAACAGAGGAGTGAGGGAGCAGCGACTGAAAGAGAGGAGGCGTGATATGTAGTGTCACGAGTGACTACCGCTCAGTGTAGCATGGACTTATTAGACGTAGAGCTGGTAGTCAGACCTAACCAGCCATGAGAAGCTACTGTCAGACTCTAAGTTTATCTGCTGGAAAGACTGGGAGTCTGGAGCTTTGACACCTCGCAGTGTAACTCAATATTCAACACAACAGCAACACGAACTACAGACTCCAACACCTCTCTAAAACAGTTTCAATACAAACAGAACAAAACAGAAGGCAGGACTTATTTCATGGCTGTGTGTGTGTGTTCTCATTCAACTGGCCACTGAGTGTATTGTTCAAACATTAAGAGTGTGATAAACCTCTTCAACTGATCTTCACTTATGGGAAGCAGAAAAGAGAAGCCTGTTCTCCTGTAGATAAATCTTCCATAAAGTCATACATGAGAAAACGACGCACCCTTTGTAGTGTTATCTTCAGCCTGTGGTAGGTAACAGGATCATAATGCCACACTTAATCTTCCGATTCCACACCGCAGATCAATTCAGTGAATGTGTGCGTAATGCATATCTGTGAATTACACAGGCAGATCTAAAGCACATGTTTATCAACTATAGTGAAATTGATTATGATGTTTCCTATTCCTTCGGGTTTTCTTTTGAGATACAGTTAGCATAGATCCATTTTATCATTCATTTAGTATAGATTTGGACATAATGTGTGTGTGTGGATGTTTTTGTTTCTCCACATTCCCTCATTTCTCAGCCTGATTCTGAATTTCTTCCTCTATCCATTTGCTTTGTTTTACCTTCCTCTACCCCCTCCTCTGTTTACCCACTCACGTCTCCTCTTCATTCCTTTATGCGTCCCTCTCTGCATATTATGCATCCTCCCACGTGTGTGTGTGTGTGTGTGTGTGTGTGTGTGTGTGTGTGTGTGTGTGTGTGTGTGTGTATATATGCGTGCATGCATGGGTGCATGTAATCTGTTGGCAACTGGCCTAAACCCTGTAATTACCGCGACCCTCATCCTCTCCTCAACTCCACTTTAGCCCTAATAGAGATGTTGCCTCTCTGAGAATAAAAAGCGCACTTCACCGAATACACACTTGTTATAATTACATACGTTTTACCTCAAACACCCACCGACATGCACGACCACACACTCAAACGGCTACTACAATAACAACACTCAATGAATCACACACAAGCACATACAATTAGCTAAAGACACATGATCAACCGGTGAGTTTATGTGTAGGCGGTCTCATGTATGATGTGTATTGAACACATTTATCAGCTGAAGACAAGGATGCTTTTCTGTTTTCCAACCAGTAAGGAAACCTTCATTCTGTGTTTGTTTATATATTCCTGTGTGTGTGTGTGTGTCCATTGTCCAGAGGCACTCCAAATCCAGGCTGACATGCCAAAGCGTGGACAAAGAGGAGGACGTTCAGGAGAGGTCCGGGAGGGAGGCCGGAGGACAGTTCAACAGGTGACCTTTGACCTGCTTCCCCTCAACACTGACAATCCCTGACAACTGGGAGGTTTGATAGTTCCTGACTAGCTTGGAGCGTTTAACAGTCCAGGGCATCAGTATAGCCATGCCATCTGCTAAAGCTTCTTCAGCAGTCATTTATGTGTGAGGGAAAGAATGATGGACTTCAGCTCAATCATGACTGACTGGTCACTGAACTGACTCACAAGTGCAAGACAGACATCGAGTCGAAGACTAGAGGCATCGCATATAGTGTCATCCTGCAGCTCCAGCGGCTCATAGCAGTGTGTATTATATATTATATCATAAAAATATACATGTTATTTAGCCGTGACTGCTTCATTTATTCGCTATTTTCTTCGCTTTGACATTAAAACCATTCTCCTGTGACCAGTGGTTGCAGAAGTGTAAGCGTAAAAGGAGCAACACCACACAATAGAAATACTCTGTTAGAAAGCACCGATCCGACTTTTTCAGTCCTGATACCGATAGAAATACCTGGGGGTATACCGATCCGATAGCAATGTTTAAATAATAAGCTGTATGTCTCACTGTGTGGAAGTGAATGAGATCATTCTTTCATGCGTAAGGCAACATCAGGATTGACTTAACCATTGCTTTCTTAACTTAACCTTTCTTTAACTAAACCTTTTTAGTAACAAATTGGTCAAAACAGGAATTCAAATAACAGTATCTAATGTATATAGCATATAAGCATAGAATTTAATTGAATTGATTGGCCCCATTGTCACCGATACCCGATCTGACTATTTGAGTCAGTATCACCCTGATATCCAATAAGGTTTCGGTATCGGTGCATCCCTAATTGGATTACAATATCTGACCCACAACACAATAATCCTCCTAAAAACAAAAAGTTGAATTGTAAGTAATGACAAATCCATACTTGTGGACAGAGTGGCCGCTGTTCAGCAAAAGTTACATAGACTTGCTTTAACATAAAAGCAACACTTAATGTTGCAGTTAGTTGAAGCGGAGCTGATTTTATTGCTTTATATACTTTTAAGTAGTTTGCACTATAACAATGTAGCATATTTTATAAACAAATCATATATTTTGTATAAAGTAAAGAGTAAAAAGTGCAATATTTCCCTCTAAAATGTGGTGGCGTAGAAGTATGAAGAAGCCAAAAATGGAAATACACAGTAGAGTACCTCAAAATTGTACATAAGTATTACTTATATAATATATTTTCCCCCACTGACTAATGTCACTTTGTTTGAATTGGACCCAAAAATATTCCACCTCACTGTCCCTTTATACTGAAAACCTCCACTGCTGCAGTCCTCCACCTTCCCTCAAGTATCAGCATGGAGAAAAATGTTGCATTGGAGTAACATAAATGCCACATGAGCTCTCTCAGTGCTCTCAGTACTATCAGCATTGCCATTGGCACACATTAGATATTCACATAATGAAAAGAAACCCAAATCAGAATGCAATGTGTCAGAATCAGTGTGCTTTTTTCCCCTTCACAGATGAAGGGGAAAAAACCTAAATCAGTCCATTTTCATCTGCAGCCTAAAGATATCCCCGTTTTCTTTCACACCCATTCTTTGTCCACCTCTGTCTCGTTCTTCCTCTTTCTTTGTGAGTGAGCATTGGGCAAGGAGTCTGGGAATTCAGCTGCGTTTTCCTCCCTCAGTCGCTTTCTAAAGCCTTTGTCTCTCTTTGTTCTCCCAGCCTCTGGATGCATATTCATATATGCATGTCACAGCGCAGATTCCTATACAAGCATGCGTCTGAGTGGCTATGTGACTGACTGACTGACTGTCTTTGTGCAAGACTGCGTGTGCATGACTCTGTGTGTGGTTATATGTGTGGCGTCTTGCTGCACTGCATGCGCTCTGGTCCCTGTTAAGATCTTTGCCTTTGATGCTCTTTCCTGCGGTTTTGCAAGCTGCCTCACTGATGGACAACCCTCTCTTGTCTTGCATTGCTTTTGCAAAAACAGGTATATGAGTGTGTCTTACTTAACCTGTCTCTTATATCTTTACGTGATCTCGCTCACTCTCCTCTGTCCTCTCTTGCAATTGTCTCCTGTCGTCTGGCAATTGTTTTAGGGGTGGAAGGAAGAGGAAGACGATGAAACTGAGTAGAGATCTGTCAAACCTGGTGGTGTTCACCAACTCTGTTGCCTCACAGGAGTGTCTGAATGAAGGTGAAACACCAAACAAATCTCTGACATCTCACACAAACAAATAGGCACATTGCATTGAGTACCTTGAAGACATTTGCTCATGCCCTAACCCATGTTTCTCTTCAGGTACGCCAGGTGATGTTCTGTCATTCAGCGAGACCCGAGCCCAATCTCTGGTCAATCACAAAGCCGAACAGTTCCTGGCTTTTAACCAGAGGCAGCTGTCACGGATTTATCCCTCGGCCTATCGTATCGACTCGTCCAATTTCAACCCCCAGTTCTACTGGAACGTGGGCTGTCAGTTGGGTAAGACGGCTGTCTGTCGCTCTAAGCTTTTGACCTGTATGGAGGATGTCTGTTAATGAAAACAGCAGGTGCCTTCCCTCTGGCCACATACCTGTCATTACACATCAACTAACACTGCATAACACATGCACATACACACTTTTTTTTACACATATTGTGTAGTTTGCCAGTGGTCATATGTGCGGAGGCTAATTGGTGTGAACACTAACTCAGTTGTGCATAATATGTGTGTGTACTGTATGTATTTGCATGCTGTGTGCAGTTGAGCATGTGTGAGTTTATTTGTAGGGCTACAGTTGGACCAGGAAAGAGCGAGGATTAGGGAGAAATACATAAATAAATAAAGAGAAGATAAGCTCATGAGAAAGAGTTGGAACTGAATATTTTTGTCTGTGCAGAAAATGAACACCCTCAGGAAATCCAAGATCCAAGGAATCCCTGCCTGTTTCAGCCAATTTAATTTTTTTCTTCTGTGAAATTCAGAGAGCAATATTGGTCTCTTAATTTCTAAGAAATCACCGTCCCAGGTGTACAAAAATAGAATTAGGGACAAAGGAGAAAAGAAGTAAAAAAGAGAAAACACCAAACACTGAGGTAGATTATCTTTCAAGCAGCTGTGATTCGTCCTTTTTTTTATTGTCTTTTTGCTGGTTTCCTTCCTCATCTGTTTTTCCTATTTGAGGTTTCAAGGTTGTATTAATGTGTAGTAGCACACACAGCCTTAATGAATAAATGAATGAATGAATAAACCAAAGAGGAACATCTGATAAATGCTAAATGATCACAAGAGTGACAACGCAGTCTCCTCATATGACTATTGAGTATCCTCAGGGATTTTTTTTGTCATATGCAGGCCGAGGTTTAGTGATATTTTGTATCCAACTAAATCTTTCTTTCTTTTTCAGTCGCTCTGAACTACCAGACAGAGGGCAGGATGATGCAGCTCAACAGAGCCAAGTTCATGGTGAACGGAGGTATTGGCTACGTCCTTAAGCCCCCTCCCATGTGTAAAGGTACGGCAACAATCTGACCGCATGCACACAAACAAGCACTAATACATGCATATAAATCATTGTCTATTCATGCAAATCAGTGTTTATTTGTTGTGATTGGATATATGAAATAATAACAAGTTAGAATCTTAGGGACAGCACAGGTATGTATGGAACCATATTGGATGACTGATTCGTAGTGGTTCACCACAGAAATACATACATTGGGTATGGGAACTGTAGATGTATATATCTTTCTATATAGTAACCTATATATTATTGTAAATCATAAACCCTTGATTTTCTATTTAAATTAAAACATTTCACACTATTGAATATACAGTATATTTTGTATCTGCTTGCTCCATTGAACCTATACAGTCATTGGTCATGGTTGAAACAGGAATAAAAAAATAAAACGTAGAAGGCCCTTACATTAAAAAAGATAAAACATGTTGGTAATGAAATGACGTGCTTGCTTTTTTAAAAGTTTTTTCTTAAAGATAATACAGTATATTGGTACAGAACTACAGGAAAATAGAAATAAGTGGTAACTTGTGCGATCGAGTTATTTACATTTTCCTCTAATTCATTGTGACATATTTGCTCTCTTTGAGGCATGTTTGTGTTTATAAGTTTATAAAGATGATCTCACCCTCATTATAGTACGGTCACACGGTTGTTTGTGTTGATATTAGATATCCAATTAGGAAGTTGGCTACACAACAAAGCGGAGGCATGGGTGTTGTTTTCACCCCGCATTTTGCATATAAATATTGCATATAACTGGAACAAACATAACAATGAGAGAGGATGGCATTTTAGGATTGAGTGATGACATAAATCATAGTTTGTGCTCTGCTGTCGTTTATTCCCTTCAGGCTCCTTCAACTCGTTCAGTGATGACCCGCTTCCAGCTTGCCCCAAGAAGCAGCTCATTCTCAAGATCATTAGTGGGCAGCAGTTGCCCAAACCACCAGACTCCATGCTGGGGGATCGTGGAGAGGTATAAACACACCGAAACACACACACACACACATTGACACACTGTGTGCTCACATTCTCCATCTGTCTTTTTCACACATATACACACACACACACACACACACACATACACATGCACTATAATGCTTGACTGCTCAGAAATATTGCTCTCAGCAGAAATATATTCAGCATCATTAAATAAAGTATAATTAATGTGTTTTATTGCCCTTTCTCGTCTACCAGATTATTGATCCGTTCGTCGAAGTAGAGATCATCGGCCTGCCGGTTGATTGCTGCAAGGAACAGACAAGAGTTGTTGATGACAACGGTTAGACACGAACAGATCAACTTGAACACAACACTGTGCATTCACTGAACTACTGAAGAATCATCAATTTTCAACTCATTGTTTCTGTTTACTGTTTTGGTTCGCTCTCTGCTCTCATAGCGTCGTTTTCAGCTGCAGCAGGCAGCTGTTTTAAGGGAAAAATCTCTAAAAAGCCACTGTACACTAACTGCTCAGCACCAATAAAACAGACAAGCGCAGTTATCAACAAGCTGGTGACCATGTGGCCAGAAACACGAGTCTGTCAATGAATGCTAATGTTGCTCCGTAACTGCTGAATGTGTTAAGAAGCAACTGTTTGCCAACAGGTTTGCCATATCTCCTTAAAAAGCATTGATATGTCAGTGTTGTGTTCACGACTTATTTCAGGAGCCCCCAAGTGGCCACAAAATTAGTTATTGCAGGTTTAAAGGAACAGCGTGTAACATTTCGGGGGATCTCTTAGCAGAAATGGAATATAATATTCATAACTAATGAGCCCTTCATATCTACATAGGGAGCAGGTCATCTTCACGGAGTACGCCATGTTGCTCCGCCATGTTTCTACAGTAGCCCAGAACTGACAAACCAAACACTGGCTCTGGAGAGAGCCTTGTGTGTTTTTACGTTACCTGAAGGCCACCGTAGTTCTCGCTTGTGAAACGTGAGATGCAGAGTGCAAAACCGTTGTACCGCCAGCCGCCGTCAGACTTCTGTTGCTCCTATTATACTCCTATAATAGTGTTATTATGTTAAAGATGGCCTCTGAGCGAGGTGAACAGCGTTACCTTGATTTTGCACTCGCCGGCTCACATTACCGCAGTCTTGGAAAGGGAGGAGTGAGCGGAGGGGTATCAGCTGGTTGAAATGTGCAACCATACCACTAGATGCCACCAAATCCTACACACTGTCCCTTTGAGAAGTACTTCAATTTCCAAGAGCTATATTATCTTAGTGTAACATTCCCCCTTCTCAACTTCATGGTTGCTGCAACTTTTACTTCTAATAGAAAACTGACTAGTTCCTGTTGATGGGTAATGTGTATTTCATGTCACATCTAGCCAGGCCTGCATAGTTTAGACAAACAGTAGGAGAGTAGATCAGATTTCTTAGATTTTAGCATATTAGACGAAGTTAAGATTAGTAAAACCTGAGCTTTTCCTACTCTAGACAAGTCAAAATGTCTCCTGTTAAAAGGGCCTGTTGATGAAACATTTTATTGATCACATTTAGGGACCTGGAAAAAACTATATCACAGACCTTTTACCCACATAGCTTAGATCATAACCTGAGGTCCTGATACAGCTCTCTGTTGGCAGTTTTACAATATAGATGAAAATGATCCAGTCCAATCTAATCCAGCTCCTATAGGACTCTGATAACTTGCAATGACCTAACCAAGGATTGGATAAATGGGTCAGCCACACTTATTTTACGTCTGAAAAGTGCCACATACTATATGTATATTACAAGTTACATACTATAGAACATACTGCATATATGGCACACAAACAAAAGCAAATATAGTCTGATGTCATCTGCAAACTGCTAATAATTAGTGCCATCATTCCTAAAAAAACACAGCAAATATGAAACAATGCCATAGCCACAGATGCTGCATTTGACTTTGGGTTGTAGAGCACTGCTGGGATGAAAAGTCAGATTATTTAATTAGAGGCATAACGGAAGCAGAACGAAGGGGTCTGCTGGTGTCACCCCTAACATGTCCCCACAGATGAGGGAACCCGGCAGGGGGAGAGGAGAAGCCTCCTCTGGGAAAGGTTATGGAGCCCTGGGAGCTCAGCAGTATTACAAGATTAGTGTGCAGGGCACTGATCCATGAAATACATCATTTGACACATCACTACCACCAACTCCATCTTTCCTAGTTTTTTTGTAACATGCTTTAATGAGATACTGATGAAACATATCCTATAATGAACACATACTATGCATGTGTTTTCCTCAGGGTTTAATCCAGTATGGGAGGAGACCCTGTCCTTTACACTTCACATGGCTGAGGTGGTTTTGGTGCGTTTCCTAGTGTGGGACCACGACCCAATTGGACGGGACTTCATTGGTCAACGGACTGTCGCCTTCAGCAGCCTGATGCCTGGTATGTGCAGAATTCCTCTGTGTTTTCAGCTTTATTTGAGAGAAAAGGGAACTTTTTGTGTGTGAAAGACATGAACTTAAAGGGGCACACCGCCTAAATTAAGAATTCCAATATGTTATATCCATGTCCTAGGAAATTTCAATCAATATTTGTGAACATGAGCCACGCTCTCTCAAAGCCAGAAACCAGAGAAGTCTCAAACTTGTGATGTCATAGGGTATAAAGTCTGGAGCTGCTCCATAGTCAATGAATGGGAGGCTGATTTTATGGACCCACAGAATGTTTGTTTTCTTTTTTATACCCAAATGAGCTTTATTTTATGGATGTGTTGTCAGTAATGAAATAGAAAATGCCCCCATATACTCAGATCATTCTCCTGGTAGCTCTCAATGGCATCAAGTGCATCTCTCCCTATTCATTGTCTATGGGGCAGTTCCACACTTTATACCCTGTGATATCACAAATTTGAGTTTTAACACTCTAGTTTTTGGATTTGGGAGAGAGTTGTTCAAGTTTACCAATATTTTTGGGCCATAGGAATACCATATATTAATTTTGAAAATGGGCGTAGTTCCCCTTTAAGAGGGGGTACAGTTTGTCACTGCCTGTTACGATCATTATAGTTCTTCTATTTAACACAAATAGACAGACAGACTCACTCACTCTTAAACACATAATTTCCCTTACGGCTTTGGCAGTGCTATGGGGCACATTATCTTGTGTCTAGTGAACCATGATTTGTTTGATTTGTATAGTAAAAGACCTGTGGCTTGGCGGGTTATTTTTGTTGTTTACATCTATCAGAGTTGTCCCTGAACTCCCGATGCCCTCTCCTCAGGCAGCTACTACGCAATCGCCAGTCTGATGATGACAGTCGACGTCTTTCTTTGACTCACTCTATCTCACTCACATGCTTTCTCCCTTTATCTCTAACAACAGGTTACAGACATGTTTACTTGGAGGGGCTGACTGAGGCTTCCATCTTTGTGCATGTGTCGGTGCATGATGTCTATGGAAAGGTAAGTTCTGCACAGTCCTGGTGTTTATTGTAGCATTGCCCCTGTGAGTTAAAAAGAAAAAAAATGTGTTTCTCTCAACACATCAATCCATTTAAGATCAATCCTTTGTCTTTCTAGTGGAGCCCTCTAGTCCTGAACCCCAGCTTTACCATAATGCACTTTCTAGGATCTAACAAGGTATCCTGGTGCCCTGAGGCTCTGTGTGGTGCTGCATGAAACAGCAATGCATGATGCAAGAGTGCAGTTTGTGTTCAGCCGTATCTCCACTGACTTGTTTGTGTGTGACATGAAACCTCTGAGTAATACAGTTTGGTAATAAGGTCATTTTTATTGGACCAAAAACAAAATCTCATTTTTAACAAAGACAGAATAACTTGCAATGTAAGCATGCATCCATAATCCGCAACGGCTTCTTGTATATTGATTGTTGTGGTAACCTAAGGAGTAAGGGTGCCATCTATAGGCAATGCATTTAAACGCATGCAATTGTTAACATTTGCTGTGAACTAAGTTCAGTATGTCTTTTTGTTGTTTTCATAAAATTAACACTTTAATTTTAAACTGTAATGCGTGAAAAAGTGTTCAGTCTATGTCCGAAGTGCACCTTGGTTGATAATGTGTTTCTTCGTAGCACATTTTCTCACCTCTTTCTTGATATCTTTTTTTCCCTTCTTATTTCTTTCCTGTTCTGTTCCTCCTGCCCTCAGGGTAATCAGCTGCGAGGTATCCGGGGTTTGTTCAACCGTTCTTCCAAGTCCTGTGTGGACACGAACTCCGGTGGCCTTCGGAAACGCTCCCTCAGTGATCACCTCCTGCGGCGCACAGCCAGTGCCCCAGCAAAAGGCCGGAAGAAGACCAAGATGGCGCTGTCAGAGTCAGTGGCTTCGATATCAGACCAAAAGAACAGCATGGGTGCAGGGGCGAGAGCAGAGGCCGTGTCAGCGAAAGAGGGAGGTGTGGAGAAGCGTTACGAGCCACGAGGCCCCCTCACCCACAGACCTATCTCCATGCCCTTAGACAGGCTTCTGCAAGGACAGCTATCCCTCTGCTCCCCAGATAAGGAACAGCATGATATGGGCGCAGACACTGTCATTGGTGGGTATTTTGCTTTCATCATCGCGGTCAAAGAATTATGTACATTTTGGAATTATGCAAATTACATCCAAATTACAACCATTCTAGTTTAATTAGCATAGGGGATTTGTAAGATTCATGATTCATTATCTAATACTAGGAGAAACCAAGCCACAGCAATCTGAGACATTAATATCAGAGTCACCATTGGCTTTGGGAACAGCTATGCTGTGTTATTCAAGTAATTTCTTTAAAGGGGACCTATTATGCTTTCCTTTGGTGTGTTATATAGTTTTTTGTGCATGTAAAAGGTCTGCAAAGATACAAAGCCCAAAGTCCACGCCAAAGGGAGTTACTCTCCACCACAGAAACACTGCTCCTGAACAGCCTGAAATGCCTTGATTGAAGTCCCGCCTTTTCTTCCCTAACATGGTGATGTCACCAAGTAACACATTTTGCCTAGCGGCTAGTTTGGCATGCCCTCAAACAAATTGAGTTAGAGCAGAGCTGGAGCAGAGTCCAAAGAGTTTGGTTTGGTTGACCAATCACAAGCCGGTATGAGAAAAATAAAGCGTGTTGTGAACATTAAAGTATGTAAACATGTTCTAGTAGAAACCCAAAATACAAGTATGAACCTAAAAATGAGCATAATAGGTCCTCTTTAAACTGTAGGACAAAAGAGCTACTTTCTTTGTAATAAAATGCTTGGAGTTGTCTTAAAATAGCATTTTGCATTGACTTGTTTTACACATTGATTAAAGTAAGATGTTACGTTTTCTAATTTCTCTCCTTTGTTTATTATCTATCTAAAATTCATGTACAGTAACCATGTGAACTGACATACTACAGCCTACTCTCCATGATACGTTAACATGCCTTTTCTGTCCCATCTTCATCTGTTGTGCTTCTTTATAGTAGAGAACTGACTAGGATATTCCTGCAGGTAATCTAAAATACCTATTGTCTGAAGGTTGCATCGTCCAAAAACATACCAGTATTGCGTCCACCCAGTGTATTTTGTCCGAAAGTGGTCTGAAAATATATTGCTGTGTCATTTGATCCCATCTGATCAATCCAATCCCATTTGACCATCTCTTTCCTAATCTGATGTCCGCAAACATGGAGTCTTCCTTTTTTTGAACCTCCACAGTCTCATTCTCCAGCTTCCCCTTCACAGTCGTACTTGGTGATCCATTTGTCTGTGTATTGTTATTGCTTTGCATTGGCTGGACTGTTAATTGTTGTCATTTAATCGTTGGTTGGCTTGGTGTTCTACATGAAATGGTGAAGCCTATCTTTATTAACCTTTTTGTTCAATTATCTGTGTCCACAGGAGCTTGCCCCTTCAACAGGCCCAGGTCTTCCTCTTTGGACCCTTTCATCGAATCCTCATTCTCTATTGGACCAACTTCCCCTTCTAAGGCATACATCAATAGAAATAAAGAATTTGACCAACCAGAGGAGGCTTCTTATCTGGTTATTGGCGGAGGAGAAGTGAGAAAGGAAGAGGATTATGCCAATTACCAGTCAGAAGACATTGGAGTCAAAAAATCAAAGATCATCTCCACAGGACCAGAGAAAAAGTGTTTTGTCTCACCTTCTAGGAACAGCCAGATGAGATCAGATAAACCAGAAACATCATCAAACAGCACAACGTTCACGGTTGCACCTTCAATCTCCTCATCCTCCTCTTCCTCTGCCCCCTCCTCTTTGCCCCCTCTTTCCCCTGTCAGCAGGGACTGTGATCTGAAGAGTCCCAGCTCTTTGCATGACAGCACCATCTCCAGACTCATTGATGCTGTGTCCTTGGGCAACGAGCAAGACACATGTGGCTCTATTTCTGCTTTGATTGGTCAATTTGAAAACACTGTTGAACAAAACGATTCACACACATTATCCCACAATCACACCCCTCTCCGTCACTCAGGCTTCAGGCCTACCACCCCTAAAGCGCTGCAAGATTTAAGGTCTCCTCTGAAGGCCGACACCGCATCTACCCACAAGAAACTCCTAACAAGTCCCCAAAAAGTAGCTCAAAAAACAAATCATGAAATCCAATCACTGCGCACGATTTCCCAGGCAGATGCACCCGGTCCAGCTCTCCTCTCCAGCCCAGAAACTGCTGAGCTTGAGGAGGTCTACACCATCCTGGACGAGGAGTTGCTGTTGCCTGTGTCGGTGTACAACCTGAGGAAACAGACGGTCCATGTTCAGGCAGACACTAGGGAGAGCACACCCTCGAACAGCTTGGGGTCATCTCCAGCAAAGGTGGTCCAGGGTTTAGGGAAAGGGCACAATGTGGGCTGGGATGATATGAACAGAAAGAGGGGTGGGAATGAAGAAATTGAGGAGGCAGAGGAGAGTGTATATGAAGAAGTGTATGATCCCCCAGCACTAGTACAAGGGATAGACCAGGGTACTTCCAAAAGGTACATGGGCTCCTCCGTAAATGACAACCATTTCCAGTTTCTCCATGACTCAGCTGGAAATGTTTTTGGAGAAGTGGAGATAAATGTCGATGAGGATCCATTGGAGATGATGATGACCTCGCCAAGACATGGCAGCCAATGGGAGGGACTCATGAGTCCAACCAAACGGCATGCTATTTACCAAAACCATGAGTCCACTCCCAACTACTCCCAACAAAAACAGCCCCTGCCATACCGTGATCCCCAACAGCAGTACCCATCAAATGCATTTTCACAGTGCCCCTCCCCGATGAATCATCCTTCCTATCAACTGCCCAATCACCGCCAACACCAGCACAACCCCCAGCCCTCTCCCTTCCACAGAACCATGAACTCTAGACCCTCCATCCCTAGTCCACTGCGTCAGAACAGCTACCCCGTCCCTCAGAGCAACTCTGATGCCTTTAACAACAGCAGAGACTATACACAACAGAGGAGCTATAGCCAGATCCTGAACAGGTCTCATCAAGATAGGCTAGGGTATAAACAGATGGAGATGGAGCAAGTAAGGTGCTTCCATAATGGTTTCTCCTCTTCCGAAACCCTCCCTAGCCAATCTGCTGTGTCCACAAACATCAGTAGAGACAGAGGCCTATATTCCCCTTCATCAGACTGCGATGCGGTGTACAGCCACCTGGACTATGACTGCATTACACCCTCATCAGAGTCTCCTCGAAACACCCAGCCACACTGCCAAACTCAATCATACACGCCGACTCATTCACGGAACCAAAAGGTTTCCCTCATCGCTACAAGGCACCACTCACAGCCTGAATCCAGAGATTCTCTGTACTCACATTTAGGCCCTTTATCAACTCAACCCCAGTCTGGTACTATAGACCCCACAGCCCCGAGCCCATGTAAGTCCAAGTCCCTGGGAGACCTGACCTCTGAAGACATATCATGCAACTTCCAGAGCAAATACCACATTATTAGTCGCAGTTTCATCACTCCCCATATGAGGAAGCAAAAGAGGATGGGCACCACGGGGGAAGCAACTTTCCAATCACAGTCTTGTGATCCACTTACAGAACAGCTCCGTAAGCTGGTCAGTCTGGAGGGGGATGACGGCGACAGACCCCAGCCTCCTCAGTTGTGTCAGGAAGCAAAATCCCCACTGTCACAGCCACAGGCAACAAGTGTAGCTCCTGTAGTTCCCAGGGATGTAGATGACTCTCCTCCACTCCTTACCCGGCGCCTATCTTCTCGGAGCCAAAGCCGCGTGCGTCACATCAACAGCCGCGCCCGCGAAAGACTGCAAGAGACCCTAAGGCCTCGGGCGGGTGTGATGATCAATAGTGCCACCAGCATTGGTGGGGTGGTATTGAGGAATAAACCAGCCTCACAGAATCCGCCAGCTAACAGGCACTCTACTGGTTCTTACATAGCGGGCTACCTTGGTCACCTGGAGGACCGGGGACTTCCTGAAGGAGCCTGTACATCATTACGTTATGGAAACGGAGATCATTATGGAGATCACTACTATACAGATGACTCTCTTCCACCTGTCGACTCCAACCACTCTGCGTCAGAGCCTGAGGTGTACTTTCTGCTCAGACTGTAGCACTGACCATAACCTGAAATGAGATTAACGATTAAGCAGTGACTCTTGATGATGTTCAATCGCACCAAAAGCCAGAAGATCGAGGAAATAAATACTTGCCATTGTTTGATCCCATGTTCACAGACCAGTAGGTTTCCATAAATAAATCTTATTCTGGGCTATTTCTAGAGAAAGATGTAGTCTGTACAATGTAAGTGAAACGTCACATGTAATCCATGGTTGGATCTGACAGCATGAATTTCCTGTTTGAAATGTCCACTATTCAATAGTGAATGGTCTTTCTAGTCTGGCAGTGTATTGTCTATATTTGGCTTAATGTGTAAATGTACTTGGGAACTTTGATTCCCTCCAAATGGCTTCCTAGACTGATTGTACAGATACTTGTTATCTTTGTCGCTGTGATGTACTGTCCAAACTGCGTACATTGACTATGAAGCAAAAAAAAAAGGAGAATTGGGTTTTAAGCAGGGAGGGAATGTCTTTCTTTGTATCATTTGAATGTGTAGTATAATCAAACAGCTACTTTTAATAGATGGGGTTCATCTTTTCAAAGATCAAATGTAAGTCTTCCTTCTCTTTTTCAGTGGTATTTCTTTATTTGTGTTGTGTGTAAATATTCCCGTCATTGTTTTTAATCTGAGATGGGTTTTTAGTTGAGAACCAATTCTAACTGTACATTTTATGTTTGTGCATGTTACCTGTGAACATGTCAAGCATGACTATGCACCAATTTATACAATACATGTTTCATCGACCGACAACATTTGCACAGAACAAATAGTTGCATTGGATACAACGGAGGAAGTAGGCTCGTTTGTATTAGGTGCAGTACAGTACTTCCGTGCTTGGACTTATTGCACTCTATGATTTGTAGAATTTGACAACACAATTGCAAATTTGAAAGATTTGAAAGGTTTAAAGGTTTTTATTTTTATAATTACTTTGATACAGACTGCGAAAATAATCTCCTGCTGGTTATGGTTCTTTTATTTTTTTGTATAACTTAATGGAATGAAAAAACAGAGAGACAACTACATAGGGCCAGGCTGAGGAGGGGAGGGTAGCAAAGCAGCAGTTCTTTTTAAATTGTTTCAGTGTTACGCCATCCTTTTTTCTTTGTATTGTTGCTCATCGGAGGACTGTGAGCATTTTCCTACCAATGCAATAAAATATTGAAATATTTGATTTCAACAAATTCCATGTTTATTTCCTGTTTTACTCAAAATGCTTCACAGCACACACAACAGATAATTTATCAAGAACAAAGCTCAAAATCAATTCATCGTAAGTCACAAACAACCTCATCTCTCCCCATATGCCACTTTAAACATAATAGGGTGTAATTGCTCATGAAATCCCGGTGTAATAGAGCTGACAAACAGCACACCTGTTGCTCTGGGCATACAATTCCCCATACTGGTTCCAACAGACTGCCACACTTTGTTAGGACCAGTGTGTAACAATTAGGGGGATCTATGTGCAGACATGGAATATGATATTAAAAAGTTTTCTTTAGTGTATAATCACCTGGAAATAAGAATCGTTGTGTTTTCGTTACCTTAGAATGAGACGTTTATCTACAAACGAAGCAGGTCCTCTCTACACGGAGCCACTATGTTTCCAAAGTAGCCCAGAACAGACAAACCACTGTGTTAACTTTTCCTGCTTGGGCCGGGGTCAATAACTGTACTCGCTCAGGAGTTAACCCCCGTCACTCCACTCAGCCACCAGGAAACCTCTGTTGGTTGGTTTGTCTTGAGCTCTAGATAGGGCCATTTACGTTTTCATGTCGGCCACCGTAGTTCTCCTACAAACTCGGGGAGAAGTTTCAATCTGCAACCTCACCGTGAGATGCTGCCAGATGATACACACTGTACCTTTAAATTGCATGATTCAATCACAGTACAATATTCCTTAGAAATCTAAGAGGAAATGACACATAAAGTTGGATGATTTCTTACATAATGCATTCCCTAGCTCTTTCCCTAACCTAACCTGGACCTTAAAACCAAGTTTGAACCCTCAAACAGGCCTTTAAGGTCTGTCCAAACTTTCCAAAAATGTCCTCACTGGATAGCTGTACAAGAACACAAACACACACACACACACACACACACACGCACACACACACACACACACACACACACACACACACACGCACACACGCACACACTAACTTACACTAATCACTTGCAAGCATTCACTTGTTTTTCCACCATCACTCGAGAGAGGAACAATTTTGGCTCGTGTGTCATCAATTTTACTTCCTTTCAAAAGGCTTTACACCTATTATAAATACTCACATCAACACTTCACTTGTGCAGAGTGGGGGGGTCGGTTATTTTTTTTGTTAAGATACCATTTTCAAAGTTAACAAAGTTTACGTTTTGATGGGAGCTTTTTAATCAAGTGAACCATGTTTCCGTTTATCATGTCCTCTGTTTTTGCAGGCAACAGACACGAGGCTATGATGTTACATTTAGACATGTGGAATTTAATGTGATTTGTATTTGGTAACAGGAACTGTTGAACTCTATTGTCAGGTTCAGTGAAGGAGGTTTGATGTGACTTGTGTTTTACACAGACTGCATATATATTGATGCATATTATGTCATTCAGATAACAGCTAACTATACTGTATGTGTTAAATGTTCAGAACAGCTGCATCTATGTCTTGGCTCACCTGGCTCCACACTCGGTGGCCCTCCTTGGCCTTCTCCCTGCTGCTTCTCACTGTAGTGGGCAGACAGACGGGGCCGGAGGTGGCTCAGGCGATGGTGTGCTCCCGGTGGGGAGAACCGAGTGACAAGAGCCTCTCCCAGGATGGAGATGTGATTATCGGTGGACTTTTTGATCTGTATAACTCACCGGCTCTAGAGCAGGGATTCACCAAGCTTCCTCACTATGAACCATGCACTGGGTAAAACTTCATCAGAAAATATAGTGTTGTTGAATGTCTGGTGGTTATTATGTTGTTCAGCACAATTAGTTTCTGTTAAATACAGATACAAATATTCTACAAAATGTTGAGCTAGAAAGTTATGTTATGTTTATAATACATAATGTTTATGTTAGGTTAGGTTAAAGTTGTATATATCTGAGGTAAGCATATTTAATTATAGTAGAATTATTTGAATATATTTTGCTGTAATACATATCTTTCACTGATATTCTAGTTTATTTTATTCACTGTTCCTTTCTTCTCCTGTGGTCTCAGTTTAGATCTAGAGTCATTAAAAAACGTATATACTATGACGTTTGCGGTGGATGAAATCAATCGTAACAGCACCCTGCTGCCGGGAGTGAAGCTGGGCTACCGTATACTTGATATCTGTTTCCATTACCACTGGGCTCTGCAAGCTGCACTGTCGCTGGTCGGAGGAGACGCACACAGCTGCAACTTAACATCCTCTACGCCTCGTTCTACAACTGATGAACGACCTAGAGAGACAGCAGGTATATGACTTGATGATTTAATATGCAGTTAATATTTGATATGTCCATGAAAACAGCAGCTGATATGATTATAACACAAAAAGGTTGTCCTCATGTAATTATATGTCTATCAGCAGGTGGTCAGCCTGTTCCTTTACTCATTGGTCCTGCCTCATCAACAATAACCATAATTCTGTCAAGGATCCTTGGGCCTCTCTCTGTGCCACTTGTGAGTTTCATTATCTTATAGGAAATAAACCTGATTAACCTTTTTTTATGCATCAAGAGAATGACAATAAAAATAAAATGGTGTTATTGCTGTAAAGGCAGTGTCAAAATAATATTTTTGCATCTTTCTCTCAGATCAGCTACTTTGCAAGCTGCCCCTGTCTTAGTGACAGGCTTAAGTTTCCAAACGTCTTCAGAACAATCCCCAGTGATATTTACCAAGCCCGGGCCATGGCACGACTGGCCATACACTTCCGCTGGACTTGGATGGGAGCTGTGATTATAAACAATGATTATGGTCATTTGGCGATACAGGTGTATGTCTTTGTTATTTTAATGTAAATTGCCTGAAAAACTCTCAAAACATGTACGAACATATTTGTTCTTTTGATCTCCAGGCATTTCAGGAAGAGACTCAGGGGAAAGGGGTGTGTTTGGAATTCATAGAGACTGTCCACAGAGAAACTATTGTGAGTGATGCCAGACGTGTAGCCCTCACAATTCAAGCTTCGACTGCCAGGGTGATTCTAATCTTTTGCTGGTATACTGATGCGAGGACAATATTGCTGGAACTGGCGAAGAGAAATGTGAGCAACTGGCATGGACATTTGTATAGACTAATGTTTTCATCCCTAAACAAAAACATAATATAGTTCATAAAAGCAAATTGTCATTAGTTTTTTTTTATTGTAATTTATTTCAGTGTCCTCTATACTGTAGGTGACTGACAGACAGTTTCTGGCCAGTGAGGCTTGGAGCACCAGTGGTGATATTCTCCAAGATCTTGCCATCTATAAAGTGGCAAGTGGTGTTCTTGGTGTGGCCATTCGAAGTGCAACAATACCCGGATTTCGAAATTATCTTAGACATTTGCACCCAACTCATCGTCCTGATGATGAATTCTTAAGAAAATTCTGGGAAAAGGAGTTTGGATGCAGTCCACATGCAGCACCTCTCTCTTTATATTCATCTCCACTCAAAACAAGATCTAACCATCAGTCAAATGTTTCTTCTTCATCTTCTGCTAAGGAGTCCTTTCAGAAAGCTTCTCTAGCACCCTGCAGCGGCACAGAATCCCTGGAGGGAGTGCAGAATCACTTCACTGACACTTTCCAGCTAAGGATGGCATATAATGTCTACCTAGCTGTTTATGCCGCAGCCCACGCCCTTCACAGCCTTCTCTCCTGCAACAGATCCACCTGCTCCTCTCCAAAACACATCAAACCCATAGAGGTAAACACAATTATCCCTGAGTCATCTTATCCACATGCATATAGTTCTTAAAGTTTTGATGTCAACAGTCTCTTCAACATTTCAGCTGTTGCAGCACTTGAACAAAGTGAACGTCACCACACCACAGGGTGAAATGTTTTACTTCCAAGGGGGTGACATTCCAGCAAAGTACGACCTTGTCAACTGGCAGAAGACCTCTGAGGGGTCACTCAAACTGGTTTTGATCGGACGTGTGGATGGTTATGACCTCCACCTTAATGAGTCAGCTATTCAGTGGAGCACAGGATCCACTCAGGTATAGTCAGATCAACAATTTGTCTCAAGGCTACCAACAAATTTGCTGTTGAAATGAAGGCCTGTGTCTATTCACATGATTATGTCATTGAGAATATTATTTTACTTGTTTAGGTGCCTGTTTCAGTGTGCAGTGAGAGCTGCCCCCCAGGCACCCGGAAGGCCAACAGGAAAGGAGAACCTCTCTGCTGCTTTGACTGTATCCCATGTGCTGAAGGGGAGATTAGCAATCAAACTGGTGAGGACATTAGTCCTGAAATTTCCACCTTGTCTGTGTTTCTTTTCCTTCCCTCTCTCCTCTTTTTTCCTCTCCCAGGTTTCCCTTCACTGTGAGCGTTGTCCATCAGAGTTCTGGTCCAATGCTAAACGAACTGCCTGCATCCCTCGCCAACTGGATTTCCTTTCCTTTAATGAAACCTTGGGCATCACCCTGACTACAGTAGCTGTGTCTGGTGCCGCGGTGACAACAGCTGTGTTTGTGGTGTTCTCTGCTACCGTCAAACGCCTATGGTAAGAACCCAGAGTAGTATAACAGAGAGTTTGTTGTATGCATTTGAATTTCTTTTACATTTCTTTCTTCCTAAAGGTGCGAGCCAACAATTCAGAACTGAGCTTCCTGCTTCTCCTGTCGCTGAAGCTCTGCTTCCTGTGCTCGCTGGTGTTCATTGGTCGTCCATCAGTCTGGGCTTGTCGGTTCCAGCAGGCAGCTTTGGGATCAGCTTTGTACTTTGTGTTTCCTGCCTCCTGGTCAAAACCCTGGTAGTTCTTGTTGTTTTTCCGCTCAGCGCGGCCCGGTGCTGAAGCCTTGATGAAGTGGTTCGGTCCAGGCCAGCAGAGAGGAAGTGTCTGCCTCTTTACATCTATACAGGTGTGAATATTGTTTTATTGGTTAAATGATGCATTTTTACACTTGATATAAAAAACACTTAAATGTGTTTACATTTCATACAGGTTATCATCTGTGCCTCATGGCTGTCCCTCAGCCCCCCTGTGCCTCAACGTGATCTGGGTTTCCAAGGGTCAAAGGTCACCCTGGAGTGTGCCATGGCCTCTGTGGTGGGCTTCTCTCTGGTTCTGGGTTACATTGGTCTGCTGGCCTGCACCTGCCTCCTCTTGGCCTTTCTTGCCCGGAAACTCCCCGACAATTTCAACGAGGCCAAACTGATCACCTTCAGCATGCTGATATTCTGTGCTGTCTGGGTGGCCTTTGTTCCTGCTTACGTTAGCTCTCCTGGGAAATATGTTGTTGCTGTGGAGATTTTTGCAATCCTGGCCTCTAGCTATGGTTTACTGCTCTGCATTTTTTGCCCCCAAATGTTTCATCATTCTCTTGAGGCCTGAAAAAAACACTAAGAAACACCTGATGGCCAGGTAGTGTTTCTGGCTTGAACGTGAGCAGACTCTCTTCGTCTGCTTGAGACAATCGGCCCCCCAACTTGCCCCGGCCCGATATCATGCAATGTGTATGTGTATATGTTATGTCAATTCCTTTCATCTAAATAATTCTAATTGTTAATGTGCTTGTATAAAATCAACGAACGTCTTGCAGCCACACATAATCATGGCTTTCATTGGTAAATTAACAATTTCTGCTGTTCTTAGACAACATTAAATGCTAATACAGCATTATTAATCAACCATTAAATAAAAACACACATATAAATTAAATATTTGTTGAGTTTTCTTCATTAATGTGGTTATTTAGTTGTTCTTTCTTCTGTGTTTTGAATAAATACTGTACCTCAAGTGAATGAAATGCTCCAGCAGTTTCTCAGAAAACACAATTATTACAGAAGATTATGTAGCCTGTGTACCATAATGTTTTTTTTACTATACTCTTACATGAATTCAATGTAAATAATTAAATAATTAAAATAATTAAAATAAATAATTTTCACAGTAGGCAAATGTCATATGTTCTTGCTTTTAGTTAAAATAAGTATAACTGTCATTAAAAGACTGGGTTTTATTATGCCTCATCACAATAGTTGATGCAGCTATCAAAATCATATCAGTGAGAGAAATATTAAAATCTGCTACCTGTTATTCTAATTGCAGTTAATACACTAATCACTTTAAATGAGGAATGATAAGGTGTTGACAACATAGACATCATTGTTTTTCTGCATGTACCAACAACGACCACTAGATAGAAGTATTATACCACTTAATGATGCTCTGATGCTTCTTTCCTCATCTCTCAATAAGGTTTCTTCTCTGTTGAACTTTTCATGTACATCTCAAATTCTAACTATACATTTTATGTTTGTGCATGTTACCTGTGAACATGTCAAGCATGACTATCCACCAATTTATACAATAGATGTTGCATCGCCCGACAACATTTGCACAGAACAAATAGTTGCATTGGATACAAAGAAGGAAATAGGCTGGTTTGTATTAGGTGCAACACAGTTGTAGCGTTTAACCGCTCCACATGTAATTAAAGAGTTGCTCTCGTAATTATATTAAAATAAAATAAAATAAAGTTCGGGGCCGGCCTCTGTTTAAAGATAATGAACTTGGCAGGCGAGTTAGCGTAACCGAAAGGACATCTATTAAAGGTGTACTGACGTCTGGCGAAGGTGAAGGCAAGTTTATGTTGGTGTTCGGTTTTGACCGGGATGGTCCAAAACCCAGATGCCACATCTATTGAGGAGAAGTATTTGGCATCTCTGACTTTGGGGAATTCTTTTCCCAATTGTGTCATTGGCCATCTGGATAAGGGAACTTGTTGGTTAAGTTTACGATAGTCGATGGTCAGTCGCCATTTTCCGTTTGGTTTCAATACCGTCCAGACTGGCGCCGAGTAAGTACTGTTACATGGCCGAATGATCCCCTTATCCAACAGGTCGTCTATGATTTCCTGGATGGGTTCATAAGACGCCAGTGGTACCTTATATTGTCGCACAAAGGTTGGGGGTGCGTCAGGAGGAGTGGGAATTCGAACTGAATGAATATCAGTCAATCCGCAGTCAAGTGAATCTTTGGCAAAGGATGCTTGGTATTTGAAAAGGATATCACGGAGCTTTTCGCGATCCTCTTCACAGTGCAGGGCATCGGCTTCGGCCAATACCTGTTCCACTTGTGTGGCAAAGTCTGAACATGACTCAACCTTAGGTTCGGGCTGCGTCTCTGCGGGTCCCCTTTGGGTGTCATGCAGAAGTGGCCCAAAAGGACGCTCAGATGTGGAAGAAACGGCCAAGACATCAACTGTTTGGAAAACCAACTGAGTGTTGTCAGTGAGATCGACAAGACCAATGGAATCGTCGGCAAGTGTCAAGGCAAGAAAAATGGCGATGGCTTTTGAGGGATTGGTGTAAAACACTTGTGTCTCGGGGCAGTCGGAAAGCAATGGAGGGGGAATACGCCCAATCACAAGGATTCTTAATTCAAAGTCATGAAAGTCTGTGCTGACAAGCCAGCCCAATGAAGTAGACTTTGGAATCAATATGCTTTCCGCAGTGTTATTTAGTACCAAACAGGTAGGTTAACCTAGAGCTTATATCCACAAGTGGAGTAGCTTCTAAAGAGAGACCGATGTCAAAGAAGACAGGCGAAGGTTGGAAGAACGCCCGGGAATGGTCAAGGCGTTGACCAGGTTGTATATACATGCGCACAGACACGTTGTTGTGCTGGGAGGTAGCATCACTGGATGTTCATTGGCGACCTGACAGACTTCAGGTATCGTTGGTCCTGACTTTGCTTTGTCAGGGTCAATGCAGTTAGCGTTATCCTGGGCACTTGTGAGTGACCACAAAACGTTATTGATGGTGTCTACCTGGATGCCCAATTTGATCAGAACATCACCACTGATGTAGGGGGAATGTGGGAGGTCAGGAATGATCGAGAAGAGGTGAGTTAGCTCTCTCTGATTCCATCGCATCCTTAACGCACAGACGCCTTCAGCTGATAGCGTGGTCCGTGGTGTAGAATCCAAGGGAAAGCGGGTGGATTTCCTCACAAGATGGAGATTGGGATCAGACCGTGACACAAAGTTATACAGCCTTCGGCTGATAGCAGACTTATCGGCCCAGATGGCCAGTACCACATCCTCTACAACGCGTACAAGAAAGTTCCTTGTTGGGCCAGAAGTTTTTCTGGGGGCCATGAGGCTGTTTGTGACGTTACGACGTTTGGTTTAGGGACTTCACCCACTTCAGTAGCTTCTGGTTGGTCAGGTAGAACAGTCTGAGCTAGGGTTCTTGTCTCTGCAGTACCCAGGATGTAGCATTGTGCTTCAGCACACGGGGGAAGAGAGATAGGCAGAGGTTATCGAACTTGTGCCCAGATCTTTATGCGTCTGAAATCGATCAGTGGTTAAAATCGGTTAAGCAGGTCTTTGCCGATGAGAAATGGAATGGCATTAAGAGGTGACACATATACCGGGTGAATTAAACGCATTGGCCCGATAGTTAGATGCACCAATGACACTGCCGTCAATGTGGTGCTTAACGGGGTGTACGGTTGAACGTCCAGCGAACATATCTGGAGTTTCAAGTCTTTGTTCGACCGGTGTGCTATAGTTTGCAACCTGCTGAAAAGCTCTGCTGACATCAGGGTGACGTCTGCAGCTGTGTCAAGGAGTGCTTCATGAACAAGCACGTTTTCAAGATTGCAGATGTAGCTGAGAAGACGTTTGAGTGATTCCATATCTTCTTTGGTAAGACTAGGGTTGTTGAACTTATCGTTGGAGTCGTTCTTTCTCCGCTGAAAAGCTGGTTTGTTACCATATCTCTTTGCATCTTCCTTAGGGGGGTCCTGATGGAATGATCTCTGAGGTTGCCAGTTCTGTGCGTAACCACCCGGTGATTTGTAACGATCCTTACCTTGGTCATCATAAGTTTTATGATTTTCCCACTGGCTTGGTGGGAATCCGTTCTGGCTATCCTGATCGAACCTAGAGAGGCCCTGCCGTCTGTTAGGCCGGGGTCGTTTTGAGTACCCGTGGTTCTGATCGGTTCGCTGGGGTACAGACGGTTTCTGCTCCTCAACACGTCGGTAAGTGTGTGGAGGACGCATGTTTGAGCCATGTAGTTTACCGTTGGTGGTTCCTTCCAGTTCCATTGACAAGGGTTTAGTGTTAAGTCTCAGAATGGGTTGGGCTCTGTTGGCTTAATTAGGGCTTGCTTTTGCTTTGCAAATCCCAGAGAGGCCAAGTCACGCAGGTGTTGGATGGTAGAGGTGAGTGGGTTTGCCAGTACACCTAGTTGACCGCTCGTGGTGGGATGGAGGTTCTGGACAAAGAGAGATTTGAAGTTCATGTCTTCCTCCATCCCAGGTTCATTGCGGCATCCAAAGTAGGCCTTAAGGAGGCGATGGTAATATTGTTGGGGAGGTTCTTGCCATCCTTGTCTGACCGTTATAGCAGCTGTTAAGCTGGTAAGCGATAAGCTGTCGGAAAATGATTTTTCCAATGCCTGGCAGAGCAGTTCATAGTCAGCTCTGACTGAATCTGGCTGACGTTCTATGAACCTGCTAACTTCGCGATTGGAGGTACCTTTGATCAGGTATATCTTTTCGTCAACATTGACATTTGGAAACTTACGCAAGTAGAAGTCGATGTCCTTCAAGTAAGCTCTAGTGTCTTGTGAGACACCAGGTTTGGGTTCAAAGCGTGGTACATTGCGAGTGACCTTGTCTAAATCTCGGTCTGAGGGGCCCAGTGGAATCTGGGTAAAGAAGGTCGTGAGGGAGAAGCTCGAGTCTTGTTGGTTCCAAAGAGGTCAGGAGTGTACGGTGAATGAAAGTGAGCAGTCATGTCTCTGTGAGCTTCTCTGGCGGGGGTGATGTTCCTTTCTTCAAGGCAAGCATCATCGAAAAGCGATTGTTGGGTTTGATTTATCTCAACAGAATGCTGGAGATCCCTTAACAGATGCTAATTCTTCCTCTTTCACTTCATGTCGATGGCAGGCATCAGCAAGTTCCTCCTTGGCTTCTGTTAGTTGGCGTTGCATCTGCCGTATCTGCCCTTGATCAGCATCCTTGTGCTGTGCATAGACTCTGTTGCGTGATTTTAGGTCATCCATTTCCGCCAGTGAACTATGAAATAAATCCTTGAATTTATCGCTATCTTTCCTTACCTCATCAAATTGATCTTGCATAGCAGTTAGTTGTTGCTCTCGCGTTTGGAGCAACTGCTTTAAATCTTGATTTCCTTCTTCTAAATCTGCCTTTTTTCGTCATCTGGGGCATTAAGTCGAGTTGTCAGCTCAGTAATGCGCGTGTCCGCTTGAGCCAGAGTTTGTTTGGAAGTTTCAAGATGGCGCTGAAAGGATTTGTTTTGCTCTTACAACTGTGAGACCCGCTGGGCTCGTGATTTTAACTTAACTGCTGCAAGGTCAGGGCTTTATCTTTTAGTGGATTAGATGGGCTTCATGGATTAGCTCCGACATTATATTTGTTAGTTCTTGGGAGTTTTTACCTTGAATGTCTGCTACAAACCCAGGCAATAAATCTTCAGTCAAGTCCACAAGCGCTATCTCTAAATTGTCCAGAATATCTCCATTGTCTGTGGCTTCAGATGAGGCCTGAGTGGCTCTGTCGGCTTGACTAAGATTGGACATTGTTCAGGTGGTTTGGTTAACGAAATTGGTTAATTGCTTTTAAATTAAGAAAAGGAGAAAAGGGAATGAAGAATATTAACGGAAAAAAAATGAAATGAAATAAAATAAAAATAACTGGAATTAAAAGGAATTGTGATTATTCAGAAATAAAAAAAATTGAAGTAAAGTAATAAAATTAAACTTAATTGAAATTGGTTAATTAAGTAGATTATTTGTCATACCACAAACAAGTGTGTTAATCTTGCATGCAGTTATTCACAGGCTGTTTACAACTCTCAAGTTGTCCTGTGCATGAATCATTAAATCCTATGTGTGTTTTTATTGTTGTTCATTCGTTATAAATGATCAATTAATAAAATCTGTGAACAAGCAAACTGGAATGGTTATTTGATTATGTTGGTCATTCACTTAGTAAATTAGTGGTTAGTATTTATTAGAACACAGGCGATTATTAGGGAGCAATCACGCTGAACAGTATTCAAACAGAAGCTGCAATTAGTAATCAAACTTAGTACTGCTTATATCAAATACATGGAATTTATCTCAAGACTAGTTAGCATTTGCAAAAGGGTGTTAGCACAAAGAGGAAACGTTTGAATATCCAATTACCAAGTTTCGTTAAACAAATCGTCCACCAGATGGAGCCAAAGGACATTTCAGTCTTCAAAGTCAGTTAAGCAAATCGTCCACCAAGTGGAACCAAAGGACATTTCAGTCCACAAAGTCAGTTAAGCAAATCGTCCACCAGGTTGAGCCAAAGGACATTTCAGTCCACAAACTCAATTAAGCAAATCGTCCACCAGATGGAGACAGAGGGCTCGTCCTTGCAAACAGGGGAGGAGCTCCCTATGACGTCTCCAAGCAACGCCCACTCAGAACTCCAAAGCTCACGTGACACTTCAGTCGGCGTTTGAACACAGAGCTTAGAAATTCTCCATGCAAAAGCTTACGGCGAAGACTATTTTAAACAGGCACGGCGGCCCAAAAACTTTCTCCACAGTTAACCAGGTTCACAACAAAAGTCCTCTTCGGGACTTTGCAAAGTGCATCAGAGCACTCAATTTCTCTGCATCAAACCACAAAGGCACTTTACTGTTCGCGACAGTTTAGACAAGCAGAGTTTAAAATCCTCCGTCCCACACGGGGTGTCTAGCGGCAAGATAGCTAGTCTTTAGCCGGCTAAACACGGAGCTTCTGAGACGCAGATATGGAGCGCTGATTAAGGAAATTCCACTAATCTCAGGGACAGATTCCAGACGCTCTAACGGAACACCCGGGCCGTCGGCAATTCTGTCAAGGTCTTATCAAAATAAGTGTATCTGCATGCAATATCAACAATAGCTCCAGTCTTACTAGTAACTAGTTATTAACACTCTTTTTCCTTCTGTCAATAGAGTCTATGTATTTACAACCGGGCGTCTCCGCTGTAATTTTTACCTTTGCAATTTACACGCTGAGCTCAATTCATAAATTCGCAGGTAAATGTAACAATCAATAAGACATTTGAATAGTCACACACATACAGTAACCAGCAGAAAGTCAAGTGGCAGCATTAAAAGGTCGTCAAGTTGACAGCAAGATAATAATTAAGTTTCTAACGTTAGGTGAAGTTTGATAAACCTATTTCTTTTAACGGAATAAATTCAATGTTTCACAGTATCAGCGTAAAAATGTCTGTATACTATTTCAGCAGCACAACTTTGATATAATATTTGCCTCACACGGGGCACCAAATGTATATAGCGTTTAACCGCTCCACATGTAATTAAACAATTGCTCTCGTAATTATAGTAAAATAAAAGAAAATAAAGTTTGGGGCACCACCTCTGTTTAAAGAGAATGGAGGAAACTATTTTTAATATGATTATCTGTCATTAAACAATCTCAAATCTGAAGTATAAATTCTAAATTCATTGATCGAAGCATTTACTATGAAACATACACAAACAACGACGTGGGATAAAGTGAAACATTTATTTAACCATAAATGCAATAATTGAATAAATGAAATGATGAATACATATAAATAATAAAACCAGTGAATGAGTGAATGAAAGTTTAATATGATGATTAATGTCTAACGAGAATAGTGAGGAGAGAGATCTTCCTACATGGGTTACCTAACGCTATGCACGGAATAACTAACGATTTGGACAACTTCAAAAAGATTTTCTGACAACAGCTCTTGATCAAAGTCAGACACGGAAAATTCTTACTTTTGTCGTCAGTTCCGTTGGGTCCAGAGAAATTTGTTCGCTGGCCCGGGATACCAACAGAACAGGAGGAGTGTTCAACTTTCTCGTCAGGAGAATGAAAGCTGAAGTTGGAGTCCGTTGACTGAGATCAAAACGAACTGAAGTCGGATTATCTTCTGAGGTTTAAGAATTTATCTATTTCGGATAAAGCTTTAACTGCTGGCCAAGCAATTTTAAACTTAAATCACGCAAGATAATAAAAAGATCTTTAAAAATGATGATATTCAAAATTGACGAAGGAAAAATTATAAACTAGCAAAAAGAAACACAAGGACGTGTGTCAAACGAAGGAGGGGAAAAACAACAGAAGACTAAGCAGAAGACTAAGCAGAAGACTGAACAGAAGACCGGAGGAGCTTTCTTTTTAAAAGTTAACCCTTTTGAGGGGAGGGACTTTTCCGAATCGATTCAATTTGGACAACTTTTACAGGCACCGACTTTAGACATTCTCTCATCACTATTGTCTCAAAGTTATCGTTACACGCTAATTATATATCACAGATCATAGCACCAAAACATTCGGATTGAATATTTATAACATTATGCGATTGTTTGTCCATGCCTAATCATTAACGTAGTAACTTATTTTGACACAATACACACAGTATATCCAGTTACCATATGAAGTGAAAGAAGTAAGAAAAATATGTAATGTAATACCAAATCACAACACAACAATACAACAAAACATTCAATAATAAACAGCAGATCTTGAAAGTAATAAGTATTATTACTTATAACAAACTCTAATTTCCGACCGCTCATCCTATTACCTCCCGTTACCGCTAGATGGCAATGTTGCTCCACCGAAGACTTATGTAGTTCAGTTCACGAGGAGGGGGGCAAATGTTTAGGGTCCTGGGGCCTCATGTATAAACGGTGCGCACGTACTACAATGTTGCGTACACTGTGTTTCACGCTCACGCCGGGATGTATAAAAATCAACGTGACGTGAGAATGTGCGGACCGTGCCGCAAACTCTAGACCAGTCGTGAGAATGTGCGGGCCGTCCTCCAAACTCTGTCATCTGGCAGTGTCAAACTACCAACTACTGAAACTCGCTAAATGTGGAAAAATAATTTTTCCACTCAACTTACTGAGCTTTATTTATGATGTGGTATCAAAAAAACCCCCCACATATTTCTTAACTAGTTTGCGCATAATGTTTAACATCAGAGAGGCACAACAGAAACACATTTAAACCAATTTCCCAGAGATGACATGCCTTAACCACCGTGCCAAAAACAAAATCGCGTGCTGCACAATGTGGCAAACCAGCGTGGTGAGCCTGTGTCCCCTGGAGCTACATATGGATGAACCGGACCCTGGCACACCTAACAATGAGCCAAATGCAGCAGCTATACGGCGCCGTTTAGATGAGATACACAGAATGTAAAGCGACGAGGTGAGTTGAGACAAACATTTATTTTTCAACAAGGTCTTTTAATATATGACTTATCCCACCAAGAACGTCATTCATTGTTTTTAATTCGTTGCATATATATATATATATCTCTATATGTATATATAGAGATATATATATAGATATATATCTTTATATATCCTTCATTGTATTGACATTCTCTCTCTGTGACTCCAGCACAGCGTATAGTATATATTTAGTGAGGATGCGGCCAGACCGGCGCCCCTCAGCAGTCGAGGCACGGGGCGCAGCTGACCGTGCGCCTTCGGAAGCCTTTGGGAGCCTTTGGGAGCGCACGGTCAGCTGCTGTGGAGACGTTGCGTTTGTTACTGGTTCCTGATGAAAGACCATCAAATAAAATATGTTTTCTAGCTTCCACCTCAGTAACAAACACTTCAATTTCACACTCTGTGAAATTCTTCTTTTTTGTTCCTTTTCCAGCGTGATTTGCCGTCGTTATTTGGAAAATAAGTGACAGCATGGCGAGTGTTTATAGTCATTTGCATAGTTATTAATGGGAGGAGACAAGGCGGACCAAGTGGCACGTGCAGCTGCGCTCAATTTCACGTCAATTGGGATGTATAAAGGAAAGGTGCGCAGGAACAGGCGTACGCACGGTTTTATACATGTGAAAATTTCTGTGCGTACGTACTTTTCCAATTTTGTGAGTACGCCATCTTCCAGTGTGAAAGCTGCGCAGTCTTTTATACATGAGGCCCCAGGTGTTTGAAGGAATATGAGGAGGACTCCTTATCAGTAGAATTCCCATTTGAAGTGGAATATGGCCGTTTTTGAATTACAATGAAGTGTAATTTCCTTTGTTGACAAAGTCTGCCGAGGAAACTTTCCCATAGTTAGAAAGTGTTCTTATCTCCTGGTGTAAAATCCTGTGGCTATTTATGTAAGTGTCAAAACTGACAACTCGATGTCCGAAAAGAAAGTTCAAGTCTCCTTGGAGAGAACCCAGTTGCTTCCTTTTGGGCACTCCCGGTTTCAATTGTTAAATCTTCTTTGACAAAAGAATTTTGTTATCCTGTTCTTGTGAAGAAAAACAAGATAGGCTGTCGACTGAGGAAAGCACAAGGTTCCTGCTATACAGTACATCCGTGCTTTGACTTGTTGCGCTCTATGATTTGTAGAATTTAAAAACACAATTGCAAATTTGAAAGATTTGGAGTTTAAAGTTATTCATTTTTATAATTACTTTGATACAAACTGCAAAAACTAATCTCCTGTTGGTTATGGTTCTTTTATTTTTTTGTGTAACTCAAGGGAATGAGATAACAGAGAGAAAACAACATAGGGCCAGGCTGAGGAGGGGAGGGTGGCAAAGCAGCATTTTTTTTTTTATTGTTTCAGTGTTACGCCATCCTTTTTTCTTGGTATTGTTGCTCATCGGAGGACTGTGAGCATTGTCCTACCAATACAATAAAATATTGAAATATTTGATTTCATCAAATTCAATGTTTATTTCCTGTTTTACTCAAAATGCTTCACAGCACACACCACAGATAATTTATCACGAACGAAGCTCAAAATCAATTAATCGTAAGTTACAAACAGCCTCATCATTCCCCATATGCCACTTTAAACATAATTGGGTGTAATTGCTTATGAAATTACAGTGTAATAGAGCTGACAAACAGCACACCTGTTGCTCTGGGCATACAATTCCCCATACTGGTTCCAACAGACTGCCACACTTTGTTAGGACCAGTGTGTAACGATTAGGGGGATCTATGTGCAGAAATGGAATATAATATTAAAAAGTATTTTACCTGGAAATAAAAATCATTGTGTTTTTGTTACCTTAAAATGAGACGTTTATATACGAAGCAGGTCCTCTCTTAACGGAGTCGGCCACCATGTTTCCACAGTAGCCCTGAACGTACAAACTACTGTTAACTTTTCCTGCTTGGGCCGGAGTGGATAACATCACTTGCTCAGGAGTTAACCAGTGTCACTCCACTCAGCTGCCGGGAAACAAGACACGGGACATCTCTGTTGGTCGGTTGGTCTTGAGCTCTAGATAGGGCCATTTGCATTTTCACGTCAGCCACCGTAGTTTTCCTACATGCTTGGCACATGGGAAAGGTTGCAATCTGCAACCTCACTGCAAGATGGCGAGATGTTAAACACTGTACCTTTAAGTTGCATGGATCAATCACAGTACAATATTCCTTATAAATCAAAGAGGAAATGACACATACAGTTGGAGGATTTCTTTCATGTTTGATCACTTTCAGCTCATTAAGAAAAACGATAAGCAGCTTCCCGAAACTTTTCACTTGCCCAGATAACTGAATATCTCAGTTATCTGGGGTCATTTGAATGACTTCATACAGTATTGTATCCACACACACACACACACACACACACACGCACACACGCGCGCACACACACCCACCCACGCACACACACACACACACACACACACACACACACATACACAGTTGTGTACTTCTTTCTTTGTGAGGACACTCATTGACATAATGCATTCCCTAGCCCCTTACCCTAACCTTAACCATCACAACTAAATGCCTGAGCCCAACCCTTAACCTAACCTTAACCCTAACCTCAACCTACTTGTAACCTGGAACTTAAAACCAAGTTTGAACCCTCAAACAGGCCTTTGAAGGTCTGTGTGAAAGTGAGGACTGGCCAAAATGTCCTCACTTTCCAAAAATGTCCTCACTCTGAAGGTCTAAAACTCAAATTGGTCCTCACGAAGATAGCTGTACAAGAACACACACACACACACACACACACGCACACACGCACACACACCCACACACACACACACACACACACACACACACACACTAATCACTTGCAAGCATTCACTTGTTTTTCCACCATCACTCGAGAGAGGAATCATTTTGGCTCGTGTGTCATCAGTTTTACTTCCTTTCAAAAGGCTTTACACCTATTATAAATACTCACATCAGCACTTCACTTGTGCAGAGTGGGGGGGTCGGTTATGTTTTGTTAAGATACCATTTTCAAAGTTAACATTGTACATTTTGATGGGAGCTTTTTAATCAAATGTACCATGTTTCTGTTTATCATGTCCTCTGTTTTTGCAGGCAACAGACACGAGGCTGTCATGTTACATTTAGACATGTGGAATTTAATGGGATTTGTATTTGGTAACAGGAACTGTTGAACTCTATTGTCAGGTTCAGTGAAGCAGGTTTATGTGACTTGTGTTTTACACAGACTGCATATATTGATGCATATTCTGTCATTCAGATAACAGCTATTATATGTGTTAAATGTTCAGAGCAGCTGCATCCATGTCTTGGCTCTCCTGGCTCCACACTCGGTTGCCCTCCTCGGCTCTCTCCTTGCTGCTTCTCATTGTAGTGGGCAGACAGAAAGAGCCGGAGCTGGCTCAGGCGATAGTTTGCTCCCGGTGGGGAGCACCAAGCGACAAGAGCCTCTCCCAGGATGGAGATGTGATTATCGGTGGACTTTTTAATCTGTATTACACACCGGCTCTTCAGCAGGGATTCACCAAGCTTCCTCACTATGAACCATGCACTGGGTAAAACGTGAACACAACATGTATTGTTGTTGAATGTCTGGTGGTTATTATATTGTTCAGAACAATATGTTTCTGTTAAATACAGATAAAAATATTCTAAAAAATGTTGAGCTAGAAAATTGTGCAATGTTTATAATACATAATGTTTTATGATAGGTTAGGTTAAAGTTGTATATATCTGAGGTAGGCATATTTTAATTATAGTAGAATTATTTAAATATATTTTGCTGTAATACATTTATGTTGGTATATATGATATTTTTGATGACAATCTTTCGCTGATATTCTAGTTTATTGTATTCACTGTTCCTTTCTTCTCCTTTGATCTCAGTTTAGATCTAGAGTCATTAAAAAACGTATATAGTATGACGTTTGCGGTGGATGAAATCAATGGTAACAGCACCCTGCTACCGGGAGTGAAGCTGGGCTACCGTATACTTGATAGCTGCTTCAACTGGGCTCTGCAAGTTGCACTGTCGCTGGTCGGAGGAGACACACACAGCTGCAACTTAACATCCTCTACGCCTCGTTCTACAACTGATGAACAACCTGGAAAGACAGCAGGTATAATTTGATGATTTAGTATGCAGTTAATATTTGATATGTCCATGAAAACAAAAGCTGATCTGATTATAGCCCAAAAAGTTTGTCCTCATGTAATTATATGTCTGTCCGCAGGTGGTCAGCCTGTTCCTTTACTCATTGGTGCTGCCTCGTCAACAATAACCATAATTCTGTCAAGGATCCTTGGGCCTCTCTCTGTGCCACTTGTGAGTTTCATTACCTTATAGGAAATAAACCTGACTAACCTTTTTTAATGCTTCAAGAGAATGACACTAAAAATAAAATGGTATGATTGCTGTAAAGGCAGTGTCAAAATAATATTTGTACGTCTTTTTCCCAGATCAGCTACTTTGCAAGCTGCCCCTGTCTTAGTGACAGGCTTAAGTTTCCTAACGTCTTCAGAACAATCCCCAGTGATATTTACCAAGCCCAGGCCATGGCACGACTGGCCATACACTTCCGCTGGACATGGATGGGAGCTGTGATTATAAACAATGATTATGGTCATTTGGCAATACAGGTGTATGTCTTTGTTATTTTACTGTAAATTGCCTGAAAAACTCTCAAAACATGTACGAACATATTTGTTGTTTTGACCTCCAGGCATTTCAGGAAGAGACTCAGGGGAAAGGGGTGTGTTTGGAATTCATAGAGACTGTCCACAGAGAAACTATTGTGAGTGATGCCAGACGTGTAGCCCTCACAATTCAAGCTTCGACTGCCAGGGTGATTCTAATCTTTTGCTGGTATACTGATGCAAGGACAATATTGCTGGAACTGGCCAAGAGAAATGTGAGCAACTGGCATGGGTATTAGTATAGACTAATGTTTTCATCACTAAACAAAAATATATAATTTAGTTCATAAAAACAAATTGTCATCCGTTTTTTTTATTGTAATTTATTTCAGTGTCGTCTAATCTGTAGGTGACTGACAGACAGTTTCTGGCCAGTGAGGCTTGGAGCACCAGTGGTGATCTTCTCCAAGATCTTGCCATCTATAAAGTGGCAACTGGCGTTCTTGGTGTGGCCATTCGAAGTGCAACAATACCCGGATTTCAAAATTATCTCCGAAGTTTGCACCCAACTCGTCGTCCTGATGATGAATTCTTAAAAGAATTCTGGGAAAAGGAGTTTGGATGCAGTCCACATGCAGCACCTCTCTCTTTATATTCATCTACGCTGAAAAAAAGGTCTTACCATCAGTTAAATGTTTCTTCTTCATCTTCTGCTAAGGAGTCCTTTCAGAAAGCCTCTTTAGCACCCTGCAGTGGCACAGAATCCCTGGAGGGAGTGCAGAATCACTTCACTGACACTTCCCAGCTAAGGGTGGCTTATAATGTCTACCTAGCTGTTTATGCTGCAGCCCACGCCCTTCACAGTCTTCTCTCCTGCAACAGCTCCACCTGCTCCTCTCCAAAACACATCAAACCCATAGAGGTAAACACAATTATCCCTGAGTCATCTTATCCACATGCTCCATATAGTTCTTAAAGTTTTGATGTCAACAGTCTCTTCAACATTTCAGCTGTTGCAGCACTTGAACAAAGTGAACGTCACCACACCACAGGGTGAAATGTTTTACTTCCAAGGGGGCGATATTCCAGCAAAGTACGACCTTGTCAACTGGCAGAACACCCCTGAGGGGTCACTCAGACTGGTTTTGATCGGCCGTGTGGACGGGTTTGACCTCATTCTTAATGAATCGGCTATTCAGTGGAGCACAGGATCCACTCAGGTAGTCAGATCAATCAGGCTACCAACAAATTTATTGAAATGAAGGCCTGTGTCTATTCACATGGTTATGTCATTGAAAATATTATTTTACTTGTTTAGGTGCCTGTTTCAGTGTGCAGTGAGAGCTGCCCACCAGGCACCCGGAAGGCCAACAGGAAAGGAGAACCTCTCTGCTGCTTTGACTGTATCCCATGTGCTGAAGGGGAGATTAGCAATCAAACTGGTGAGGACATTACTCCTGAAATTTCCACCTTGTCTGTCTTTTATTTTCCTTCTCTTTCTCCTCTTTTTTCCTCTCCCAGGTTCCCTTCACTGTGAGCGTTGTCCATCAGAGTTTTGGTCCAATGCTAAACAAACAGCCTGCATCCCTCGCCAGCTGGACTTCCTTTCCTTTAATGAAACCTTGGGCATCACCCTGACTGCAGTAGCTGTGTCTGGTGCCGCGGTGACAACAGCTGTGTTTGTGGTGTTTCTCTGCTACCGTCAAACACCTATGGTAAGAACCCAGAGTAGTATAACAGAGAGTTTGTTGAATGCATTTAAATGTCTTCCCCTTGTCTTTCTTGCTCAAGGTGCGAGCCAACAATTCAGAACTGAGCTTCCTGCTTCTCCTGTCGCTGAAGCTCTGCTTCCTGTGCTCTCTGGTATTCATCGGTCGTCCATCAGTCTGGGCTTGTCGGTTCCAGCAGGCAGCTTTTGGGATCAGCTTTGTACTTTGTGTTTCCTGCCTCCTGGTCAAAACCCTGGTAGTTCTTGTTGTTTTCCGCTCAGCTCGGCCCGGTGCTGAAGCCCTGATGAAGTGGTTTGGTCCAGGCCAGCAGAGAGGAAGTGTCTGCCTCTTTACATCAATACAGGTGTGAATATTTTTCTTATTGATTAAAAGTTTATAGCATTTCTTGATATAAAAAACAATTACACTTAAATGTTTTTACATTTCATACAGGTTATCATCTGTGCCTCATGGCTGTCCCTCAGCCCCCCTGTGCCTCAACATGATCTTGGTTTTCAAGGTTCAAAGGTCACCCTGGAGTGTGCCATGGCCTCTGTGGTGGGCTTCTCCCTGGTTCTGGGTTACATTGGTCTGCTGGCCTGCACCTGCCTCCTCTTGGCCTTTCTTGCCCGGAAACTCCCCGACAATTTCAACGAGGCCAAACTGATCACCTTCAGCATGCTGATATTCTGTGCTGTCTGGGTGGCCTTTGTTCCTGCTTACGTTAGCTCTCCTGGGAAATATGTTGTCGCTGTGGAGATTTTTGCAATCCTGGCCTCTAGCTATGGTTTACTGCTCTGCATTTTTGCCCCCAAATGTTTTATCATTCTCTTGAGGCCTGAGAAAAACACTAAGAAACACCTGATGTCCAGGTAGTCTTTCTGGCTTGAACGTGAGCAGACTCTCTTCGTCTGCTTGAGACAATCGGCCCCCCAACTTGCCACGGCCTGATATCATGCAATGTGTATGTGTATATGTTATGTCAATTCCTTTCATCTAAATAATGTTAATTGTTAACGTGCTTGTATAAAATCAAAAAACGTCTTGCAGCCACACATAATCATGGGTTTCATTGGTAAATGGATATCTAAGATATGTTCTGCTGTTTCTTAGACATCATTAAATGGTAATATAACACTATTAATCAACCGTTAAATACAAACACACATTTCAATGAAATACATTTTGATGTATTTTGCATTAATGTGGTTGGTTGCTTGCTCTCTTTTCTGTGTTTTGAATAAATACTGAACCTCAGATGAATGAAACACTCCACCAGTTTCTCAGAAAACAACATTTTTGATGAACTATTACATTACAAAAGACGATGTAGCCTGTCTACCATATTGTGTTTTTTTGTTATACTCTTGCATTAATTCAAAGTAAATAATAGAAGTAAATACATTTATTACTTTCACAGTGGGCCAATGCCATATGTTCTTGGTTAGAGTTAAAATAAGTATAATTGCTATTTAAAAAATTGGGGCTTCAGTATGCCTCATCACAATAGTTGATGCAGCTATCAAAATCATATTAGCGAGAGAAATAATAAAATCTGCTACCCATTAATCTAACTGCAACACTAATCACTTTGAATGTGGAATGATATGTTGATGACAACATGGACATAATTGTTTTGGTACATGTACTGAACAACAACCACTAGATGGAAGTATGATACCACTAAATGATGCTCTGATGTTTCTTTCCTCATCTTTCAACAAGGTTTCTTCCCTGTTGAAGTTTTCATGTACATCTGCAATTAGCTTGTGCAGCTGTGCCACGTCTCGCTTTCACTTTTAATTGAAGCATTTGCTCTAAAAATAATATACAGTAGGTCTAACTGCCCTAAAGTTCATATACAGTAACCTTGCAAATTCTTGATGATCTTTTTAGAATGAGGCAAAGTGCGTCCATGTGTTCAGATTAAACAATGTATACATAGGCATTATATACATTAATTATCCACCATGTAGTCATAGAAAAGAAAATGTTCATAAAGTAATTAGTTAGGACTTTGAGGGACAGGGGAATCACAGCATTATACAATAAAACAATATGAATTTTATGTTCAAGGAAGCAAGAAAAACATACACATTCATCGTAAGTCACAAACAGCCTCATCTTGCCCCATATGCCACCTTAAACATAATGGGGTGTAATTGCTCATGAAATTACAGTGTAATAGAGCTGACAAACAGCACACCTGTTGCTCTGGGCATACAATTCCCCATACTGGTTCCAACAGACTGACAACTTTGTTAGTGTCAGTGTGTAACAATTAGGGGGATCTATGTGCAGAAATGGAATATAATATTAAAAAGTATTTTACCTGGAAATAAAAATCATTGTGTTTTTGTTACCTTAGAATGAGATGTTTATATACGAAGCAGGTCCTCTCTTCACGGAGCCGGCCACCATGTTTCCACAGTAGCCCTGAACGTACAAACTACTATTAACTTTTCCTGCTTGGGCCGGAGTGGATAACATCACTCGCTCAGGAGTTAACCAGCGTCACTCTACTCAGCTGCCGGGAAACAAGACACGGGAAATCTCTGTTGGTCGGTTGGTCTTGAGCTCTAGATAGGGCCATTTGCATTTTCACGTCAGCCACCGTAGTTTTCCTACATGCTTGGCACATGGGAAAGGTTGCAATCTGCAACCTCACAGCGAGATGGCGAGATGTTACACACTGTACCTTTAAGTTGCATGGATCAATCACAGTACAATATTCCTTAGAAATCAAAGAGGAAATGTCACATAAAGTTGGATGATTTCTTTCATGTTTGATCACTTTCAGCTCATTTAGAAAAAAACGATAAGCAGGCTCCCGAAAGTTTTTACTTGCTTATCCTGAGTATCTCAGTTATCTGGGGTCATTTGAATGACTTCATACAGTATTGTATCCACACACGCACGCACGCACGCACGCACGCACGCACGCACGCACGCACGCACGCACGCACACACACACACACACACACACACACACACACACACACACACACACACACATACACACACAGTCATGTACTTCTTTCTTTGTGAGGACACTCATTGACGTAATGCATTCCCTAGTACCATACCCTAACCTTAACCATCAAAACTAAATGCCTGACAACGACCCTTACCCTAACCTTTACCCTAACCTAAACCTAATTCTAACCTGGACCTTAAAACCAAGTTTGAACCCTCAAACAGGCCTTTGAAGGTCTGTGTGAAAGTGAGGACTGGCCAAAATGTCTTCACTTTCCAAAAATGTCCTCACTCTGAAGGTCTAAAACTCAAATTGGTCCTCACGAAGATAGCTGTACAAGAACACACACACACACACACACACACACACACACACACTAATCACTCGCAAGCATTCACTTGTTTTTCCACCATCACTCGAGAGAGGAACAATTTTGGCTTATGTGTCATCAGTTTTACTTCCTTTCAAAAGGCTTTACACCTATTATAAATACTCACATCAACACCTCACTTGTGAAGAGTGGGGGGGGGTCGGTTATGTTTTGTTAAGATACCATTTTCAAAGTTAACAATTTACCTTTGTGACGGGAGCTTTTTAATCAAGTGAACCATGTTTTTTTTTTATCATGTCCTCTGTTTTTGCAGGCAACAGACACAAGGCTATGATGTTACATTTAGACATGTGGAATTTAATGTGATTTGTATTTGGTAACAGGAACTGTTAAACTCTATTGTCAGGTTCGGTGAAGGAGGTTTGATGTGACTTTTATTTTACACAGACTGCATATATTGATGCATATTCTGTCATTCAGATAACAGCTATTAAATGTTCAGAACAGCTTCATCTATGTCTTGGCTCTCCTGGTTCCACACTCAGTGGCCCTCCTCGGCCCTCTCCCTGCTGCTTCTCATTGTAGTGGGCAGACAGACGGGGCCCGAGGTGGCTCAAGCGATGGTGTGCTCCCGGTGGGGAGAACCGAGTGACAAGAGCCTCTCCCAGGATGGAGATGTGATTATTGGTGGACTTTTTAATCTGTATAACTCACCGGCTCTAGAGCAGGGATTCATCAAGCTTCCTCACCATGAACCATGCACTGGGTAAAACTTCATCAGAAAATATAGTGTTGTTGAATGTCTGGTGGTTATTATGTTGTTCAGCACATTATATTTATACACAAATATTCATATATGTTTTTGTCATGCTCATATGTTTCTGTTAAATATAGATACAAATATTCTACAAAATGTTGATCTAGAAAGTTATGTAATGTTTATAGTACACATACTGTTTTATGATAAGTCAAGTTAAAGTTGTATATATCTGAGATTATCATACTTTAATTATAGTATAATTATTTAAATAGATTTTGCTGTAATACATATATTTTGGAAGATATGACATTTTGATGACTATCTTTCACTGATATTCTACTTTATTTTATTCACTGTTCCTTTCTTCTCCTGTGGTCTCAGTTTAGATCTAGAGTCATTAAAAAACGTATATACTATGACGTTTGCGGTGGATGAAATCAATCGTAACAGCACCTTGCTACCGGGAGTGAAGCTGGGCTACCGTATACTTGATAGCTGTACCAGTTCCCGCTGGGCTCTGCAAGTTGCACTGTCGCTGGTCGGAGGAGACGAACACAGCTGCAACTTAACATCCTCTATGCTTCGTTCTACAACTGATGAACGACCTGGAAACACAGCAGGTATGATTTGATGATTTAGTATGCAGTTAATATTTGATATATCCATGAAAACAGCAGCTGATATGATTATAACACAAAAAGGTTGTCCTCATGTAATTATATGTCTATCAGCAGGTGGTCAGCCTGTTCCTTTACTCATTGGTCCTGCCTCATCAACAATAACCATAATTCTGTCAAGGATCCTTGGGCCTCTCTCTGTGCCACTTGTGAGTTTCACTATCTCATAGGAAATAAACCTGATTAACCTTATTTTATACAGCAAGAGGCTGATACTAAAAATAAAATGTTGTAATTGCTATAAAGGCAGTGTCAAAATAATATTTCTATGTCTTTTTCCCAGATCAGCTACCAAGCAAGCTGCCCCTGTCTTAGTGACAGGCTTAAGTTTCCAAACATCTTCAGAACAATCCCCAGTGATATTTACCAAGCCCGGGCCATGGCACGACTGGCCATACACTTCCGTTGGACATGGATGGGAGCTGTGATTAAAAACAATGATTATGGTCATTTTGCGATACAGGTGTATGTTTTTGTTATTTTACTGTAAATTGCCTGAAAAACTCTCAAAACATGTTCGAACATATTTGTTCTTTTGACCTCCAGGCATTTCAGGAAGAGACTAAGGGGAAAGGGGTGTGTTTGGAATTCATAGAGACTGTCCAAAGAGAAACTATTGTGAGTGATGCCAGACGTGCAGCCCTCACAATTCAAGCTTCGACTGCCAGGGTGATTCTGATCTTTTCTTGGCATACAGATGTAAGGACATTATTTCTGGAACTGGCCAAAAGAAATGTGAGCAACTGGCATGGACGTTTGTATAGACTTAATTTTTCATCACTAAACAAAAACATATAGTTTGTCTGTTTTTCTTGTTGTAATTTATTTCAGTGTCGTCTAATCTGTAGGTGACTGACAGACAGTTTCTGGCCAGTGAGGTTTGGAGCACCAGTGGTGATATTCTCAAAGATCTTGCCATATCTAAAGTGGCAAGTGGTGTTCTTGGTGTGGCCATTCGAAGTGCAACAATACCTGGATTTCAGAATTATCTGAGAAGTTTGCACCCAATTCGTCGTCCCGATGATGAATTCTTAAGAGAATTCTGGGAAAAGGAGTTTGGATGCAGTCCACATGCAGCACCTCTATCTTTATATTCATCTCCACTCAAAACAAGGTCCATCCATCAGTCAAATGTTTCTTCTTCATCTTCTGCTAAGGAGTCCTTTCGGAAAGGTTCTCTAGCACCCTGCAGCGGCACAGAATCCCTGAAGGGAGTGCAGAATCACTTCACTGACACTTCCCAGCTTAGGGTGGCTTATAATGTCTACCTAGCTGTTTATGCTGCAGCCCACGCCCTTCACAGTCTTCTCTCCTGCAACAGATCCACCTGCTCCTCTCCAAAACACATCAAACCCATAGAGGTAAACACAATTATCCCTGAGTCATCTTATCCACATGCTCCATATAGTTCTTAAAGTTTTGATGTCAACAGTCTCTTCAACATTTCAGCTGTTGCAGCACTTGAACAAGGTGAACGTCACCACACCACAGGGTGAAATGTTTTACTTCCAAGGGGGCGATATTCCAGCAAAGTACGACCTTGTCAACTGGCAGAAGACCCCTGAGGGGTCACTCAGACTGGTTTTGATCGGCCGTGTGGACGGGTTTGACCTCATTCTTAATGAGTCGGCTATTCAGTGGAGCACAGGATCCACTCAGGTGTAGTCAGATCAACAAGTTGTCTCAAGGCTACCAACAAATTTGCTGTTGAAATGAACGCCTGTGTCTATTCACATTATTATGTCATTGAGAATATTATTTTACTTGTTTAGGTGCCTGTTTCAGTGTGCAGTGAGAGCTGCCCACCAGGCACCCGGAAGGCCAACAGGAAAGGAGAACCTCTCTGCTGCTTTGACTGTATCCCATGTGCTGAAGGGGAGATTAGCAATCAAACTGGTGAGGACATTACTCCTGAAATGTCCGCCTTGTCTGTTTTTTATTATCCTTCCCTTTCTCCTCTTTTTTCCTCTCCCAGGTTCCCTTCACTGTGAGCGTTGTCTATCAGAGTTTTGGTCCAATGCTAAACAAACTGCCTGCATCCCTCGCCAACTGGATTTCCTTTCCTTTAATGAAACCTTGGGCATCACCCTGAGTACAATAGCTGTGTCTGGTGCCGCGGTGACAACAGCTGTGCTTGTGGTGTTTCTCTGCTACCGTCAAACACCTATGGTAAGAACCCAGAGTGGTATAACAGAGAGTTTGTTGAATGCATTTGAATTTCTTTCACATTTCTTTCTTCCTAAAGGTGCGAGCCAACAATTCAGAACTCAGCTTCCTGCTTCTCCTGTCGCTGAAGCTCTGCTTCCTGTGCTCGCTGGTGTTCATCGGTCGTCCATCAGTCTGGGCTTGTCGGTTCCAGCAGGCAGCTTTTGGGATCAGCTTTGTACTTTGTGTTTCCTGCCTCCTGGTCAAAACCCTGGTAGTTCTTGTTGTTTTCAGCTCAGCTCGGCCCGGTGCTAAAGCCTTGATGAAGTGGTTCGGTCCAGGCCAGCAGAGAGGAAGTGTCTGCCTCTTTACATCTATACAGGTGTGAATATTGTTTTATTGGTTAAATGATGCATTTCTACACTAAAACACACTTAAATGTTTTTACATTTCATACAGATTATCATCTGTGCCTCATGGCTGTCCCTCAGCCCCCCTGTGCCTCAACGTGATCTTGGTTTTCAAGGGTCAAAGGTCACCCTGGAGTGTGCCATGGCCTCTGTGGTGGGCTTCTCTCTGGTTCTGGGTTACATTGGTCTGCTGGCCTGCACCTGCCTCCTCTTGGCCTTTCTTGCCCGGAAACTCCCCGACAATTTCAACGAGGCCAAACTGATCACCTTCAGCATGCTGATATTCTGTGCTGTCTGGGTGGCCTTTGTCCCTGCTTACGTTAGCTCTCCTGGGAAATATGTTGTTGCTGTGGAGATTTTTGCAATCCTGGCCTCTAGCTATGGTTTACTGCTCTGCATCTTTGCCCCCAAATGTTTCATCATTCTCTTGAGGCCTGAGAAAAATACTAAGAAATACCTGATGGCCAGGTAGTCTTTCTGGCATGTAGTGAGCAGACTCTCTTCGTCTGGTTGAGACAATCGGCCCCCCACTTGCCCCAGCCCGATATCATGCAAAGTGTATGTGTATATGTTATGTCAATTCCTTTCATCTAAATAATGCTAATTGTTAATGTGCTTGTATAAAATCAACAAACGTCTTGCAGCCACACATGGCTTTCATTACTAAATGAATATCTAAGATAACTTCTGCTGTTCTTATCAACCATTAAATAAAAACACACATTTAAATTAAATACTTTTTGATGTATTTTCATTAATGTGGTTAGTTGGTTGTTCTTTTTTCTGTGTTATGAATAAATACTGTACCTTAAGTGAATGAAACGCTCCAGCAGTTTCTCAGAAAACAACATTTTTGATGAACTATTACATTACAAAAGATTATGTAGCCTATGTACCATACTGTGCTTTTTTTTTAATTGAAGTAAAGATATTTATTACTTTCCCAGTGGGCAAATGTCATATGTTCTGGTTTATAGTTAAAATAAGTATAACTGTCATTAAAAGACTGGGCTTCAGTATGCCTCATCACAATAGTTGATGCAGCTATGAAAATCATATCAGTGAGAGAAATATTAAAATCTGCTTCCCGTTATTCTAACTGCAGTTAATACACTAATCACTTTAAATGAGGAATGATAATGTGTTGACAACATAGACATCATTGTTTTGCTGCATGTACCAACAACGACCACGAGATGGAAGTATTATACCACTTAATGATGCTCTGATGCTTCTTTCCTAATCTCTCAATAAGGCAAGGCAAGGCAAGACAGCTTTATTTGTCGAGCACATTTCAACAGCAGGGCAATTCGAAGGCTTTACATAAACATTCAAGAACATTGTGACAAAGTGCAAAAGAACATTAAGACATATTTAAAACAGCTATAAAAACATAAAAACATGAAAGATTAGAAAATTAAAACAAGCTAAAAATAAAAGCTAGGATAGAAGCTAAACTATAACATAACACACAAGAGTAAAATCTCTAGTGCAGTATAAGATCATTATCTGGTTTAATAAAAGGAAGCAGCAAACAGGAAAGTTTTAAGCTTTGTTTTAAATGAAGTCAGAGTTGTAGCGGTCCTGCAGTTTTCTGGGAGCTTATTCCAGATATTTGGTGCATAAAAACTGAACGCTCCTTCTGCATGTTTAGTTCTGACTCTTGGGACACTAAGCAGACCTGATCCAGATGACCTGAGAGGTCTGGACGGTTCATAACATAGCAGAAGATCAGAAATATATTTTGGCCCTAAACCATTTAGTGCTTTGTAAACCAACAGCAGTATTTTGAAATCAATTTTCTGAGAGACAGGGAGCCAGTGTAGAGACCTCAGAACTGGACTGATATGATCCCCTTTCTTGGTCTTAGTGAGGACTCTAGCAGCAGCGTTCTGAATCAGCTGCAGCTGTCTGATCGATTTTTTAGGAAGACCAGTAAAGACGCTGTTACAGTAGTCAAGTCGGCTGAAGATAAATGCATGGACTAGTTTTTCCAAATCCTGCTGAGACATCAGTCCTCTAATTCTTGCTATATTCTTCAGGTGATAGAAGGCTGTCTTTGTAATTGTCTTAATATGGCTGTTAAAGCTCAGGTCAGAGTCCATGACTACACCAAGATTCCTGGCTTGGTCCGAGCTTTTTAACATTACAAATTGTAGGTGAGCACTAACCTTTAATCTTTCCTTTTTGGCCCCAAAAACTACGACCTCAGTTTTGTCTTTGTTCAGCTGAAGAAAATTCTGGCACATCCAATTATTGACTTGTTCAATGCACTCACTCAGTGCTTGTACTGGACTGTAGTCTCCTGTTGATAGAGTAATGTAAATTTGTGTGTCTTCTGCATAGTTATGGTAATTTATTTTGTTGTTATCAAAAATCTGACCCAGTGGGAGCATGTAGATGTTAAACAAAAGAGGCCCCAAGATGGAGCCTTGGGGAACTCTGCATGTGATTTTGTTCAGCTCAGATTTGCAATTACCTATAGACACAAAGAAGTCCCTGTCTTTTAGGTAGGATTTAAACCAACTGAGTGCTATGCCAGAAATACCCACCCAGTTTTCCAGTCGGTCTAGTAATATATTATGGTCAACCGTGTCGAATGCAGCACTGAGATCCAGTAAAACTAAAACTGAAATTCTACCACTGTCTGTGTTCAATTGGATGTCATTGAAGACCTTAACAAGAGCAGTCTCAGTGCTGTGGTGAGGTCAAAAACCTGACTGGAAGACATCAAAAGAGTTGTTTAGTGCCAGAGAGCTATTTAATTGTTGAAAAACTGTTTTCTTCAATTATTTTAGACAAGAATGGAAAATTTGATATCGGTCTGTAATTATTTACTATTGATGAGTCCAGGTTGTTCTTTTTGAGGAGTGTTTTGATGACGGCGGTTTTCAGGGCCTGTGGGAAGACTCCTGAAACAAGAGAAGCATTAACAATCTGTAAAAGCTCTGAGACCATACAATCTGATACTTTTTTGAAAAGGCCTGTTGGCAGAATGTCAAGGCAGCATGAGGAGGATTTTAGATGTTGTATGATTTCCTCCAGGTATGTCTGATTTATTGGATAAAATTGTGTCATGTTATTTGCACCAGGTTTAAGTGGACGCAGGGGCAACAAACATCCTGTACCTGATAAGGAGGAAGTGACTGCTTGTCTGATTTTGTGAATTTTTTCTGTGAAAAAGGAGGCAAATTCATTGCAGGCCCTGGTGGATAAAAGTTCAGAGGCTACTGACACAGGAGGGTTTGTTAGCCTGTCGACAGTAGCAAACAGGGCACGTGCATTATTGTTGTTTTTGGTGATGATGTCAGAGAAGAAGGACCGCCTTGCATTTCTCAGTTCTGAATTATAAATGCAAAGTCTCTCTTTATAGATGTCATAATGAACTTGTAAATTTGTTTTCCGCCACTGGCGTTCAGCTTTTCGACACTCTCTTTTTTCATTTTTTACGAACATGGCATTTCTCCATGGAGATTTTTTCTTACCAGAGACAGTCTTCACCGTGGTGGGTGCAATGGTATCAATAACATTTGTCATTTTAGAATTAAAATTATCTACAAGCTCATTGACAGAGGTGCAGGGGAGGGTGGGTGTGGAAGAGAAAGCCTGAACAAATTGATCACTGATATTTTCAGTGACATACCTTTCTGTGATTACCTCTGTGTGATCATTTCTGTGCACAGGAAGAGTACTCTCAAAGAATACACAGGAATGATCAGACAGAGCAACATCCATCCCTACAACCTTGGAAATGTTCAGGCCCTTTGATACGATTAAGTCCAAAGTGTGTCCCCTATTGTGTATGGGCGCCGTCACATGCCGAGTCAGTCCATAGTTATCAAGAACCTGACACAGTTCTTTTGCCCCTCTGTCCTGTTGGTTGTCAACATGGATGTTAAAATCACCAACAATGACTACACAGTCAAAGTCAACATAAATTATAGACAGCAGTTCAGTAAAATCATCAAAAAAGTTTGCACATTATTTAGGTGGCCTGTAGATATTCAGAAACAAAGCTCGAGAGGAGGAGTTCAGCTGAAGAGCGACAGATTCAAAAGAAGCAAAATGTCCATAAGATATCTGTTTGCATTGGAGGGAATCATTAAACAATATGGCAACTCCACCTCCTTTCTTATGCATTCTAGTTTCGCTCATAAAGCTAAAGTTGGGAGGAGTTGACTCGATACGAACTGCTGCAATGTTATTTTGGTCTAACCAAGTTTCAGTTAAAAACATAAAATCAAGCTTGTGCTCAATAATAAAATCATTGATTAAAAACGTTTTTCCTGCCAAAGACCTGATGTTTAACAGGGCTAGCTTTAATGTGCTAGAAGCAATATTATTTTTTTTTTGGGACATGGTTTGGCTGGCAAGGAATCAATGCTAAATTTGATAAATTTGCACAATCAGTAAAAATCTTCCTGTTTTTTCGCTGATTCACCATTCTTTTTCTACTACTTATTAGAACTGAGATAGAAGAAGCTCTCATCACACAGGGCCCCAGCTTGTCCTGGAAACAGCTTTAAATGGCTTGAAATGGTTCTCCTTGAGGGTCCCTGGCACATTGTGTTGTGTTGTACCTTAACCATCACAACTAAATGTATGACCCCAACCCTTAACCGAACCTTAACCCTAATCTAAACCTAATTCTAACATTGACCTTAAAACCAAGTTTAATCCCTCAACCAGGCCTTTGAAGGTCTGTGTGAAGGTGAGGACTTGCCAAAATGTCCTCACTTTCATAAAATGTCCTCACTCTGAAGGTCTAAAACTCAAATTGGTCCTCACAAAGATAGCTGTACAAGAACATACACACACACACACACAGACACACAACTTACACTAATCACTCGCAAGCATTCACTTGTTTTTCCACCATCACTCGAGAGAGGAATCATTTTGGCTCGTGTGTCATCAGTTTTACTTCCTTTCAAAAGGCTTTACACCTATTATAAATACTCACATCAACACTTCACTTGTGAAGAGTGGGGGGGTCGTTATGTTTTAGTTAAGATACCATTTTCAAAGTTAACAATTTACCTTGTGATGAGAGCTTTTTAATCAAGTGAACCATGTTTCTGTTTATCGTGTCCTCTGTTTTTGCAGGCAACAGACACGAGGCTATGATGTTACATTTAGACATGTGGAATTTAATGTGATTTGTATTTGGTAACAGGAACTGTTGAACTCTATTGTCAGGTTCGGTGAAGGAGGTTTGATGTGACTTGTGTTTTACACAGACTGCATATATTGATGCATATTCTGTCATTCAGATAACAGCTATTATATGTGTTAAATGTTCAGAACAGCTTTATCCATGTCTTGGCTCTCCTGGCTCCACACTCGGTTGCCCTCCTCGGCCCTCTCCTTGCTGCTTCTCATTGTAGTGGGCAGACAGACGGGGCCGGAGGTGGCTCAGGCGATAGTGTGCTCCCGGTGGGGAGCACCAAGCGACAAGAGCCTCTCCCAGGATGGAGATGTGATTATCGGTGGGCTTTTTAATCTGTATTACACACCGTCTGTTCAGCAGGGATTCACCAAGCTTCCTCACTATGAACCATGCACTGGGTAAAACTTCATCAGAAAATATAGTGTTGTTGAATGTCTGGTGGTTATTATGTTGTTCAGCACAATTAGTTTCTGTTAAATACAGATACAAATATTCTACAAAATGTTGAGCTAGAAAGCTACGCAATGTTTATAATACATAATGTTTTATGTTAGGTTAGGTTAAAGTTGTATATATCTGATGTAAGCATATTTTAATTACAGTAGAATTATTTAAATAGATTTAACTGTAATACATATATTTTGGAAGATATGACATTTTGATGACTATCTTTTACTGATCTTCTAGTTTATTTTATTCACTGTTCCTTTCTTCTCCTGTGATCTCAGTTTAGATCTAAAGTCATTAAAAAACGTATATAGTATGACGTTTGCGGTGGATGAAATCAATCGTAACAGCACCCTGCTACCAGGAGTGAAGCTGGGCTACCGTATACTTGATAGCTGTTCCCGCTGGGCTCTGCAAGCTGCACTGTCGCTGGTTGGAGGAGACGCACACAGCTGCAACTTAACATCCTCTACGCCTCGTTCTACAACTGATGAACAACCTAGAGAGACAGCAGGTATGACTTGATGATTTAGTATGCAGTTAATATTTGATACGTCCATGAAAACAGCAGCTGATATGATTATAACACAAAAAGTTTGTCCTCATGTAATTATATGTCTATCAGCAGGTGGTCAGCCTGTTCCTTTACTCATTGGTCCTGCCGCATCAACAATAACCATAATTCTGTCAAGGATCCTTGGGCCTCTCTCTGTGCCACTTGTGAGTTTCACTATCTCATAGGAAATAAACCTGATCAACCTTATTTTATACAGCAAGAGGCTGATACTAAAAATAAAATGGTGTTATTGCTGTAAAGGCAGTGTCAAATTAATATTTATACGTCTTTCTCTCAGATCAGCTACCTTGCAAGCTGCCCCTGTCTTAGTGACAGGCTTAAGTTTCCAAACGTCTTCAGAACAATCCCCAGTGATATTTACCAAGCCCGGGCCATGGCACGACTGGCCATACACTTCCGTTGGACATGGATGGGAGCTGTGATTATAAACAATGATTATGGTCATTTTGCGATACAGGTGTATGTCTTTGTTATTTTATTGTGAATTGCCTGAAAAACTCTCAAAACATGTACGAACATATTTGTTGTTTTGACCTCCAGGCATTTCAGGAAGAGACTAAGGGGAAAGGGGTGTGTTTGGAATTCATAGAGACCGTCGACAGAGAAACTATTGTGAGTGATGCCAGACGTGTAGCCCTCACAATTCAAGCTTCGACTGCCAGGGTGATTCTAATCTTTTGCTGGTATACAGATGTAAGGACAATATTGCTGGAACTGGCGAAGAGAAATGTGAGCAACTGGCATGGACGTTTGTATAGACTAATGTTTTCATCACTAAACAAAAACATATAGTTTGTCTGTTTTTCTTGTTTGTAATTTATATCAGTGTCGTCTAATCTGTAGGTGACTGACAGACAGTTTCTGGCCAGTGAGGCTTGGAGCACCAGTGGTGATCTTCTCCAAGATCTTGCCATCTCTAAAGTGGCAAGTGGTGTTCTTGGTGTGGCCATTCGAAGTGCAACAATACCCGGATTTCAGAATTATCTCAGAAGTTTGCACCCAATTCGTCGTCCTGATGATGAATTCTTACGAGAATTCTGGGAAAAGGAGTTTGGATGCAGTCCACATGCAGCACCTCTATCTTTATATTCATCTCCACTCAAAACAAGGTCTAACCATCAGTCAAATGTTTCTTCTTCATCTTCTTCTAAGGAGTCCTTTCAGAAAGCTTCTCTAGCACCCTGCAGTGGCACAGAGTCCCTGGAGGGAGTGCAGAATCCCTTCACTGACACTTCCCAGCTAAGGGTGGCATATAATGTCTACCTAGCTGTTTATGCTGCAGCCCACGCCCTCCACAGTCTTCTCTCCTGCAACAGATCCACCTGCTCCTCTCCAAAACACATCAAACCCATAGAGGTAAACACAATTATCCCTGAGTCATCTTATCCACATGCTCCATATAGTTCTTAAAGTTTTGATGTCAACAGTCTCTTCAACATTTCAGCTGTTGCAGCACTTGAACAAGGTGAACGTCACCACACCACAGGGGGAAATGTTTTACTTCCAAGGTGCCGACATTCCAGCAAAGTACGACCTTGTCAACTGGCAGAAGACCCCTGAGGGGTCACTCAAACTGGTTTTGATCGGCCGTGTGGACGGGTTTGACCTCCATCTTAATGAGTCGGCTATTCAGTGGAGCACAGGATCCACTCAGGTATAGTTAGATCAACAAATTGTCTCCAGGCTACCAACAAATTTGCTGTTGAAATGATCGCCTGTGTCTATTCACATGATTATGTCATTGAGAATAGTATTTTACTTGTTTAGGTGCCTGTTTCAGTGTGCAGTGAGAGCTGCCCACCAGGCACCCGGAAGGCCAACAGGAAAGGAGAACCTCTCTGCTGCTTTGACTGTATCCCATGTGCTGAAGGGGAGATTAGCAATCAAACTGGTGAGGACATTACTCCTGAAATTTCCACCTTTGTGTTTTATTTTCCTTCTCTTTCTCCTCTTTTTTCCTCTCCCAGGTTCCCTTCACTGTGAACGTTGTCTATCAGAGTTTTGGTCCAATGCTAAACAAACTGCCTGCATCCCTCGCCAGCTGGACTTCCTTTCCTTTCATGAAACCTTGGGCATCACCCTGACTGCAGTAGCTGTGTCTGGTGCCGCGGTGACAACAGCTGTGTTTGTGGTGTTTCTCTGCTACCGTCAAACACCTATGGTAAGAACCCAGAGTAGTATAACAGAGAGTTTGTTGTATGCATTTGAATGTCTTCCCCTTGTCTTTCTTGCTCAAGGTGCGAGCCAACAATTCAGAACTCAGCTTCCTGCTTCTCCTGTCGCTGAAGCTCTGCTTCCTGTGCTCGCTGGTGTTCATCGGTCGTCCATCAGTCTGGGCTTGTCGGTTCCAGCAGGCAGCTTTTGGGATCAGCTTTGTACTTTGTGTTTCCTGCCTCCTGGTCAAAACCCTGGTAGTTCTTGTTGTTTTCCGCTCAGCTCGGCCCGGTGCTGAAGCCCTGATGAAGTGGTTTGGTCCAGGCCAGCAGAGAGGAAGTGTCTGCCTCTTTACATCTATACAGGTGTGAATATTTTTTTTATTGATTAAAAGTTAACAGCATTTCTTGATATAAAACAAAATAACACCTAAATGTGTTTACATTTCATACAGATTATCATCTGTGCCACATGGCTGTCCCTCAGCCCCCCTGTGCCTCAACGTGATCTTGGTTTTCAAGGTTCAAAGGTCACCCTGGAGTGTGCCATGGCCTCTGTGGTGGGCTTCTCCCTGGTTCTGGGTTACATTGGTCTGCTGGCCTGCACCTGCCTCCTCTTGGCCTTTCTTGCCCGGAAACTCCCCGACAATTTCAACGAGGCCAAACTGATCACCTTCAGCATGCTGATATTCTGTGCTGTCTGGGTGGCCTTTGTTCCTGCTTACGTTAGCTCTCCTGGGAAATATGTTGTCGCTGTGGAGATTTTTGCAATCCTGGCCTCTAGCTATGGTTTACTGCTCTGCATTTTTGCCCCCAAATGTTTCATCATTCTCTTGAGGCCTGAGAAAAACACTAAGAAACACCTGATGGCCAGGTAGTCTTTCTGGCTTAAACGTGAGCAGACTCTCTTCGTCTGCTTGAGACAATCTTGCCACGGCCTGATATCATGCAATGTGTATGTGTATATGTTATGTCAATTCCTTTCATCTAAATAATACTAATTTTTAACGTGCTTGTATAAAATCAACAAACGTCTTGCAGCCACACATAATCATGGCTTTCATTGGTAAATGGATATCTAAGATATGTTCTGCTGTTTCTTAGACATCATTAAATGGTAATATAACACTATTAATCAACCGTTAAATACAAACACACATTTCAATGAAATACTTTTTGATGTATTTTGCATTAATGTGGTTGGTTGCTTGCTCTCTTTTCTGTGTTTTGAATAAATACTGAACCTCAGATGAATGAAACACTCCACCAGTTTCTTAGAAAACAACATTTTTGATGAACTATTACATTACAAAAGATGATGTAGCCTGTCTACCATATTGTGTTTTTTTGTTATACTCTTGCATTAATTCAAAGTAAATAATAGAAGTAAATACATTTATTACTTTCACAGTGGGCCAATGCCATATGTTCTTGGTTAGAGTTAAAATAAGTATAATTGCTATTTAAAAAATTGGGGCTTCAGTATGCCTCATCACAATAGTTGATGCAGCTATCAAAATCATATTAGCAAGATAAATATTAAAATCTGCTAGGCATTATATATATTAATTATCCACCATGTAGTCATAGAAAATAAAATGTTGAGAAAGTAATTAGTTAGGACTTTGAGGGACAGGGGAATCACAGCATTATACAATAAAACAATTTGAATTTTATGTTCAAGGAAGCAAGAAATACATACACATTCATCGTAAGTCACAAACAGCCTCATCTTTCCCCACATGCCACCTTTAACATAATGGGTTGTAATTGTTCATGAAATTACAGTGTAATAGAGCTGACAAACAGCACACCTGTTGCTCTGGGCATACAATTCCCCATACTGGTTCCAACAGACTGCCAACTTTGTTAGGATCAGTGTGTAATAATTAGGGGGATCTATGTGCAGAAATGGAATATAATATTAATGAGTATGTTTTCTTTAGTGTATAATCACCTGGAAATAAAAATCATTGTGTTTTTGTTACCTTAGAATGAGATGTTTATATACGAAGCAGGTCCTCTCTTCACGGAGCCGGCCACCATGTTTCCACAGTAGCCCTGAACGTACAAACTACTGTTAACTTTTCCTGCTTGGGCCGGAGTGGATAACATCACTCGCTCAGGAGTTAACCAGTGTCACTTCACTCAGCTGCCGGGAAACAAGACACGGGACATCTCTGTTGGTCGGTTGGTCTTGAGCTCTAGATAGGGCCATTTGCATTTTCACATCAGCCACCGTAGTTTTCCTACACGCTTGGCACATGGGAAAGGTTGCAATCTGCAACCTCACAGCGAGATGGCGAGATGTTACACACTGTACCTTTAAGTTGCATGGATCAATCACAGTACAATATTCCTTATAAATCAAAGAGGAAATGACACATAAAGTTGGATGATTTCTTTCATGTTTGATCACTTTCAGCTCATTTAGAAAAAACGATAAGCTGCCTCCCGAAACTTTTCACTTGCTTATCCTGAGTATCTCAGTTATCTGGGGTCATTTGAATGGCTTCATACAGTATTGTATCCACACACGCACACGCACGCGCAGGCGCACACACACACACACACACAGTTGTGTACTTCTTTCTTTGTGAGGACACTCATTGACATAATGCATTCCCTAGCCCCTTACCCTAACCTTAACCATCACAACTAAATGCCTGAGCCAAACCCTTAACCTCACCTTAACCTAACCTAAACCTAATTCTAACCTGGACCTTAAAACCAAGTTTGAACCCTCAAACAGGCCTTTGAAGGTCTGTGTGGAAGTGAGGACTGGCCAAAATGTCCTCACTTTCCAAATATGTCCTCACTCTGAAGGTCGAAAACTCAAATTGGTCCTCACAAAGATAGCTGTACAAGAACACACGCACACACAAACACACACACGCACACACACACACGCACACACACACGCACACACACACACACACACACACACACACACACACACACACACACACACACACACACGCACACACACACACACACACACACACACACACACACACACACACACACGCACACGCACATACACGCTTAAGTCACAATTGGGGGCAGACACACACACACACGCACGCACAGACACACACACACACACGCACGTACACACACACACACACACACACACACACACACACACACACACGCACGCACGCACACACGCACGCACATGCGCACGCACGCACGCACGCACGCACGCACACACACACACACAGACACACACGCACACAACTTACACTAATCACTCGCAAGCATTCACTTGTTTTTCCACCATCACTCGAGAGAGAGGAATCATTTTGGCTCGTGTGTCATCAGTTTTACTTCCTTTCAAAAGGCTTTACACCTATTATAAATACTCACAACACTTCACTTGTGAAGAGTGGGGGGGTCGTTATGTTTTAGTTAAGATACCATTTTCAAAATTAACAATTTACCTTTGTGATGAGAGCTTTTTAATCAAGTGAACCATGTTTCTGTTTATCGTGTCCTCTGTTTTTGCAGGCAACAGACACGAGGCTATGATGTTACATTTAGACATGTGGAATTTAATGTGATTTGTATTTGGTAACAGGAACTGTTGAACTCTATTGTCAGGTTCGGTGAAGGAGGTTTGATGTGACTTGTGTTTTACACAGACTGCATATATTGATGCATATTCTGTCATTCAGATAACAGCTATTATATGTGTTAAATGTTCAGAGCAGCTGCATCCATGTCTTGGCTCTCCTGGCTCCACACTCGGTTGCCCTCCTCGGCCCTCTCCCTGCTGCTTCTCACTGTAGTGGGCAGACAGACGGGGCTGGAGCTGGCTCAGGCGATAGTGTGCTCCCGGTGGGGAGAACCGAGTGACAAGAGCCTCTCCCAGGATGGAGATGTGATTATCGGTGGACTTTTTAATCTGTATAACTCACCGGCTCTAGAGCAGGGATTCACCAAGCTTCCTCACTATGAACCATGCACTGGGTAAAACTTCATCAGAAAATATAGTGTTGTTGAATGTCTGGTGGTTATTATGTTGTTCAGCACAATTAGTTTCTGTTAAATACAGATACAAATATTCTACAAAATGTTGAACTAGAAAGCTATGCAATGTTTATAATACATAATGTTTTATGTTAGGTTAGGTTAAAGTTGTATATATCTGAGGTAAGCATATTTTAATTGTAGTAGAATTATTTAAATAGATTTAACTGTAATACATATATTTTGGAAGATATGACATTTTTGATGACTATCTTTCACTGTTCTTCTAGTTTATTTTATTCACTGTTCCTTTCTTCTCCTTTGATCTCAGTTTAGATCTAGAGTCATTAAAAAAATTATATACTATGACGTTTGCGGTGGATGAAATCAATCGTAACAGCACCCTGCTACCGGGAGTGAAGCTGGGCTACCGTATACTTGATAGCTGTTTCCACTGGGCTCTGCAAGTTGCACTGTCGCTGGTCGGAGGAGACGCACACAGCTGCAACTTAACATCCTCTACGCCTCGTTCTACAACTGATGAACGACCTAGAGAGACAGCAAGTATTACTTGATGATTTAGTATGCAGTTAATATTTGATATGTCCATGAAAACAACAACTGATATGATTATAACACAAAAAGTTTGTCATCATGTAAATATATGTCTATCAGCAGGTGGTCAGCCTGTTCCTTTACTCATTGGTCCTGCCTCATCAACAATAACCATAATTCTGTCAAGGATCCTTGGGCCTCTCTCTGTGCCACTTGTGAGTTTCACTATCTCACAGGAAATAAACCTGATTAACCTTATTTTATACAGCAAGAGGCTGATACTAAAAATAAAATGGTGTTATTGCTATAAAGGCAGTGTCAAAATAATATTTATACGTCTTTCTCTCAGATCAGCTACTTTGCAAGCTGCCCCTGTCTTAGTGACAGGCTTAATTTTCCTAACGTCTTCAGAACAATCCCCAGTGATATTTACCAAGCCCGGGCCATGGCACGACTGGCCATACACTTCCGTTGGACTTGGATGGGAGCTGTGATTGAAAACACTGATTATGGTCATTTTGCGATACAGGTGTATGTCTTTGTTATTTTATTGTAAATTGCCTGAAAAACTCTCAAAACATGTTCGAACATATTTGTTCTTTTGACCTCCAGGCATTTCAGGAAGAGACTAAGGGGAAAGGGGTGTGTTTGGAATTCATAGAGACTGTCCAAAGAGAAACTATTGTGAGTGATGCCAGACGTGCTGCCCTCACAATTCAAGCTTCGACTGCCAGGGTGATTCTGATCTTTTGCTGGTATACAGATGTAAGGACATTATTTCTGGAACTGGCCAAAAGAAATGTGAGCAACTGGCATGGATGTTTGTATAGATTAATGTTTTCATCACTAAACAAAAACATATAGTTTGTCTGTTTTTCTTGTTTGCAATTTATATCAGTGTCGTCTAATCTGTAGGTGACTGACAGACAGTTTCTGGCCAGTGAGGCTTGGAGCACAAGTGGTGATCTTCTCCAAGATCTTGCCATCTCTAAAGTGGCGAGTGGCGTTCTTGGTGTGGCCATTCGAAGTGCAACAATACCCGGATTTCAGAATTATCTCAGAAGTTTGCACCCAATTCGTCGTCCCGATGATGAATTCTTAAGAGAATTCTGGGAAAAGGAGTTTGGATGCAGTCCACATGCAGCACCTATATCTTTATATTCATCTCAACTCAAAACAAGGTCCATCCATCAGTCAAATGTTTCTTCTTCATCTTCTTCTAAGGAGTCCTTTCAGAAAGCCTCTCTAGTACCCTGCAGTGGCACAGAGTCCCTGGAGGGAGTGCAGAATCCCTTCACTGACACTTCCCAGCTAAGGGTGGCATATAATGTCTATCTAGCTGTTTATGCTGCAGCCCACGCCCTTCACAGTCTTCTCTCCTGCAACAGCTCCACCTGTTCCTCTCCAAAACACATCAAACCCATAGAGGTAAACATAATTATCCCTGAGTCATCTTATCCACAAGCGCCATATAGTTCTTAAAGTTTTGATGTCAACAGTCTCTTCAACATTTCAGCTGTTGCAGCACTTGAACAAAGTGAACGTCACCACACCACAGGGGGAAATGTTTTACTTCCAAGGGGGCGACATTCCAGCAAAGTACGACCTTGTCAACTGGCAGAACACCCCTGAGGGGTCACTCAAACTGGTTTTGATCGGCCGTGTGGACGGGTTTGACCTCCATCTTAATGAGTCAACTATTCAGTGGAGCACAGGATCCACTCAGGTATAGTTAGATCAACAAATTGTCTCCAGGCTACCAACAAATTTGCTGTTGAAATGAACGCCTGTGTCTATTCACATGATTATGTCATTGAGAATAGTATTTTACTTGTTGTTTAGGTGCCTGTTTCAGTGTGCAGTGAGAGCTGCCCCCCAGGCACCCGGAAGGCCAACAGGAAAGGAGAACCTCTATGCTGCTTTGACTGTATCCCATGTGCTGAAGGGGAGATTAGCAATCAAACTGGTGAGGACATTACTCCTGAAATTTCCACTTTTGTGTTTTATTTTCCTTCCCTTTCTCCTCTTTTTTCCTCTCCCAGGTTCCCTTCACTGTGAGCGTTGTCTATCAGAGTTTTGGTCCAATGCTAAACAAACTGCCTGCATCCCTCGCCAGCTGGATTTCCTTTCCTTCAATGAAACCTTGGGCATCACCCTGACTGCAGTAGCTGTGTCTGGTGCCGCGGTGACAACAGCTGTGTTTGTGGTGTTTCTCTGCTACCGTCAAACACCTATGGTAAGAACCCAGAGTAGTATAACAGAGAGTTTGTTGTATGCATTTGAATGTCTTCCCCTTGTCTTTCTTGCTCAAGGTGCGAGCCAACAATTCAGAACTCAGCTTCTTGCTTCTCCTGTCGCTGAAGCTCTGCTTCCTGTGCTCGCTGGTGTTCATTGGTCGTCCATCAGTCTGGGCTTGTCGGCTCCAGCAGGCAGCTTTTGGGATCAGCTTTGTACTTTGTGTTTCCTGCCTCCTGGTCAAAACCCTGGTAGTTCTTGTTGTTTTCAGCTCAGCTCGGCCAGGTGCTAAAGCCCTGATGAAGTGGTTTGGTCCAGGCCAGCAGAGAGGAAGTGTCTGCCTCTTTACATCTATACAGGTGTGAATATTTTTTTTATTGTTTAAAAGTTAACAGCATTTCTTGATATAAAACAAAATAACACCTAAATGTTTTTACATTTCATACAGATTATCATCTGTGCCACATGGCTGTCCCTCAGCCCCCCTGTGCCTCAACATGATCTTGGTTTTCAAGGTTCAAAGGTCACCCTGGAGTGTGCCATGGCCTCTGTTGTGGGCTTCTCTCTGGTTCTGGGTTACATTGGTCTGCTGGCCTGCACCTGCCTCCTCTTGGCCTTTCTTGCCCGGAAACTCCCCGACAATTTCAACGAGGCCAAACTGATCACCTTCAGCATGCTGATATTCTGTGCTGTCTGGGTGGCCTTTGTCCCTGCTTACGTTAGCTCTCCTGGGAAATATGTTGTCGCTGTGGAGATTTTTGCAATCCTGGCCTCTAGCTATGGTTTACTGCTCTGCATTTTTGCCCCCAAATGTTTCATCATTCTCTTGAGGCCTGAGAAAAACACTAAGAAACACCTGATGGCCAGGTAGTCTTTCTGGCTTAAACGTGAGCAGACTCTCTTCGTCTGCTTGAGACAATCTTGCCACGGCCTGATATCATGCAATGTGTATGTGTATATGTTATGTCAATTCCTTTCATATTAATAATGTTAATTTTTAACGTGCTTGTATAAAATCAACAAACGTCTTGCAGCCACACATAATCATGGCTTTCATTGGTAAATGGATATCTAAGATATTTTCTGCTGTTCTTAGACATCATTAAATGGTAATATAACACTATTAATCAACCGTTAAATACAAACACACATTTCAATGAAATACTTTTTGATGTATTTTGCATTAATGTGGTTGGTTGCTTGCTCTCTTTTCTGTGTTTTGAATAAATACTGAACCTCAGATGAATGAAACACTCCACCAGTTTCTTAGAAAACAACATTTTTGATGAACTATTACATTACAAAAGATGATGTAGCCTGTCTACCATATTGTGTTTTTTTGTTATACTCTTGCATTAATTCAAAGTAAATAATAGAAGTAAATACATTTATTACTTTCACAGTGGGCCAATGCCTTATGTTCTTGGTTAGAGTTAAAATAAGTATAATTGCCATTTAAAAAATTGGGGCTTCAGTATGCCTCATCACAATAGTTGATGCAGCTATCAAAATCATATTAGCGAGAGAAATAATAAAATCTGCTACCCATTATTCTAACTGCAACACTAATCACTTTGAATGTGGAATGATATGTTGATGACAACATGGACATAATTGTTTTGGTACATGTACTGAACAACAACCACTAGATGGAAGTACTATACCACTAAATGATAATCTGATGTTTCTTTCCTCATCTCTCAACAAGGTTTTTTCCCTGTTGAAGTTTTCATGTACATCTGCAATTAGCTTGTGCAGCTGTGCCACGTCTCGCTTTCACTTTTAATTGAAGCATTTGCTCTAAAAGTAATATACAGTAGGTCTAACTGCCCTAAAGTTCATATACAATAACCCTTGCAAATTCTTGATGATCTTTTTAGAATGAGGCAAAGTGCGTCCATGTGCTCAGATTAAACAATGTATACATAGGCATTATATATATTAATTATCCACCATGTAGTCATAGAAAAGAAAATGTTGAGAAAGTAATTATTTAGGACTTTGAGGGACAGGGGAATCACAGCATTATACAATAAAACAATTTGAATTTTATGTTCAAGGAAGCAAGAAATACATACACATTCATCGTAAGTCACAAACAGCCTCATCTTGCCCCATATGCCACCTTAAACATAATGGGGTGTAATTGCTTATGAAATTACAGTGTAATAGAGCTGACAAACAGCACACCTGTTGCTCTGGGCATACAATTCCCCATACTGGTTCCAACAGACTGCCAACTTTGTTAGGACCAGTGTGTAACAATTAGGGGGATCTATGTGCAGAAATGGAATATAATATTAAAAAGTATTTTACCTGGAAATAAAAATCATTGTGTTTTTGTTACCTTAGAATGAGATGTTTATATACGAAGCAGGTCCTCTCTTCACGGAGCCGGCCACCATGTTTCCACAGTAGCCCTGAACGTACAAACTACTGTTAACTTTTCCTGCTTGGGCCGGAGTGGATAACATCACTCGCTCAGGAGTTAACCAGTGTCACTCCACTCAGCTGCCGGGAAACAAGACACGGGACATCTCTGTTGGTCGGTTGGTCTTGAGCTCTAGATAGGGCCATTTGCATTTTCACATCAGCCACCGTAGTTTTCCTACACGCTTGGCACATGGGAAAGGTTGCAATCTGCAACCTCACAGCGAGATGGCGAGATGTTACACACTGTACCTTTAAGTTGCATGGATCAATCACAGTACAATATTCCTTATAAATCAAAGAGGAAATGACACATAAAGTTGGATGATTTCTTTCATGTTTGATCACTTTCAGCTCATTTAGAAAAAACGATAAGCTGCCTCCCGAAACTTTTCACTTGCTTATCCTGAGTATCTCAGTTATCTGGGGTCATTTGAATGACTTCATACAGTATTGTATCCACAAACAAACACACACGCACACACACACACGCACACACACAAACACACACACACACACACACACACACACACATAGCACATAATTTACACTAATCCCTTGCAAGCATTCACTTGTATTTCCACCATCACTCGAGAGAGGAATCATTTTGGCTCGTGTGTCATCAGTTTTACTTCCTTTCAAAAGGCTTTACACCTATTATAAATACTCACATCAACACTTCACTTGTGCAGAGTGGGGGGGTCGTTATGTTTTAGTTAAGATACCATTTTCAAAGTTAACAATTTACCTGGTGATGAGAGCTTTTTAATCAAGTGAACCATGTTTCTGTTTATCGTGTCCTCTGTTTTTGCAGGCAACAGACACGAGGCTATGATGTTACATTTAGACATGTGGAATTTAATGTGATTTGTATTTGGTAACAGGAACTGTTGAACTCTATTGTCAGGTTCGGTGAAGGAGGTTTGATGTGACTTGTGTTTTACACAGACTGCATATATTGATGCATATTCTGTCATTCAGATAACAGCTATTATATGTGTTAAATGTTCAGAACAGCTGCATCTATGTCTTGGCTCTCCTGGCTCCACACTCGGTGGCCTTCCTCGGCCTTCTCCCTGCTGCTTCTCACTGTAGTGGGCAGACAGACGGAGCCGGAGGTGGCTCAGGCGATAGTGTGCTCCCGGTGGGGAGAACCGAGTGACAAGAGCCTCTCCCAGGATGGAGATGTGATTATCGGTGGACTTTTTAATCTGTATTACTCACCGGCTCTAGAGCAGGGGTTCACCAAGCTTCCTCACCATGAACCATGCACTGGGTAAAACTTCATCAGAAAATATAGTGTTGTTTAATGTCTGGTGGTTATTATGTTGTTCAGCACATTATATTTTATACACAAATATTCATATATTTTTGTCATGCTCATATGTTTCTGTTAAATATAGATAAAAATATTCTACAAAATGTTGAGCTAGAAAGTTATGTAATGTTTATAGTACACATACTGTTTTATGATAAGTCAAGTTAAAGTTGTATATATCTGAGATTATCATACTTTAATTATAGTATAATTATTTAAATAGATTTTGCTGTATTACATTTATGTTGGTATATATGACATTTCTTACTATCTTTCACTGATATTCTACTTTATTTTATTCACTGTTCCTTCCTTCTTCTTTATTCACTGTTCTTCTTTGATCTCAGTTTAGATCTAGAGTCATTACAAAATTTATATACTATGAAGTTTGCGGTGGATGAAATCAACCTTAACAGCACCTTGCTACCGGGAGTGAAGCTGGGCTACCGTACACTTGATAGCTGTTCCAGTTCTCGCTGGGCTCTGCAAGTTGCACTGTCGCTGGTTGGAGGAGACGAACACAGCTGCAACTTAACATCCTCTACGCCTCGTTCTACAACTGATGAACGACCTAGAGAGACAGCAGGTATGACTTGATGATTTAGTATGCAGTTAATATTTGATATATCCATGAAAACAGCAGCTGATATGATTATAACACAAAAAGTTTGTCCTCATGTAATTATATGTCTATCAGCAGGTGGTCAGCCTGTTCCTTTACTCATTGGTCCTGCCTCATCAACAATAACCATAATTCTGTCAAGGATCCTTGGGCCTCTCTCTGTGCCACTTGTGAGTTTCACTATCTCATAGGAAATAAACCTGATTAACCTTATTTTATACAGCAAGAGGCTGATACTAAAAATAAAATGGTGTTATTGCTATAAAGGCAGTGTCAAAATAATATTTTTGCATCTTTCTCTCAGATCAGCTACCATGCAAGCTGCCCCTGTCTTAGTGACAGGCTTAAGTTTCCAAACGTCTTCAGAACAATCCCCAGTGATATTTACCAAGCCCGGGCCATGGCACGACTGGCCATACACTTCCGCTGGACATGGATGGGAGCTGTGATTAAAAACAATGATTATGGTCATTTTGCGATACAGGTGTATGTTTTTGTTATTTTACTGTAAATTGCCTGAAAAACTCTCAAAACATGTACGAACATATTTGTTCTTTTGACCTCCAGGCATTTCAGGAAGAGACTCAGGGGAAAGGGGTGTGTTTGGAATTCATAGAGACCGTCGACAGAGAAACTATTGTGAGTGATGCCAGACGTGCTGCCCTCACAATTCAAGCTTCGACTGCCAGGGTGATTTTGATCTTTTCTTGGCATACAGATGTAAGGACATTATTTCTGGAACTGGCCAAAAGAAATGTGAGCAACTGGCATGGACATTTGTATAGACTAAGGTTTTCATCACTAAACAAAAACATATAGTTTGTCTGTTTTTCTTGTTGTAATTTATTTCAGTGTCGTCTAATCTGTAGGTGACTGACAGACAGTTTCTGGCCAGTGAGGTTTGGAGCACCAGTGGTGATATTCTCCAAGATCTCGCCATCTCTAAAGTGGCAACTGGCGTTCTTGGTGTGGCCATTCGAAGTGCAACAATACCCGGATTTCAAAATTATCTCAGAAGTTTGCACCCAATTCGTCGTCCTGATGATGAATTCTTACGAGAATTCTGGGAAAAGGAGTTTGGATGCAGTCCACATGCAGCACCTCTATCTTTATATTCATCTCCACTCAAAACAAGTTCTAACCATCAGTCAAATGTTTCTTCTTCATCTTCTGCTAAGGAGTCCTTTCAGAAAGCTTCTCTAGCACCCTGCAGCGGCACAGAGTCCCTGGAGGGAGTTCAGAATCACTTCACTGACACTTCCCAGCTAAGAATGGCTTATAATGTCTACCTAGCTGTTTATGCTGCAGCCCACGCCCTTCACAGTCTTCTCTCCTGCAACAGCTCCACCTGCTCCTCTCCAAAACACATCAAACCCATAGAGGTAAACACAATTATCCCTGAGTCATCTTATCCACAAGCGCCATATAGTTCTTAAAGTTTTGATGTCAACAGTCTCTTCAACATTTCAGCTGTTGCAGCACTTGAACAAAGTGAACGTCACCACACCACAGGGTGAAATGTTTTACTTCCAAGGTGCCGACATTCCAGCAAAGTACGACCTTGTCAACTGGCAGAACACCCCTGAGGGGTCACTCAAACTGGTTTTGATCGGCCGTGTGGACGGGTTTGACCTCCACCTTAATGAGTCAGCTATTCAGTGGAGCACAGGATCCACTCAGGTATATTCAGATCAACAAGTTGTCTCAAGGCTACCAACACATTTGCTGTTAAAATGAAGGCCTGTGTCTATTCACATGATTATGTCATTGAGAATATTATTTTACTTGTTTAGGTGCCTGTTTCAGTGTGCAGTGAGAGCTGCCCCCCAGGCACCCGGAAGGCCAACAGGAAAGGAGAACCTCTCTGCTGCTTTGACTGTATCCCATGTGCTGAAGGGGAGATTAGCAATCAAACTGGTGAGGACATTACTCCTGAAATTTCCACCTTGTCTGTGTTTTATTATCCTTCCCTTTCTCCTCTTTTTTCCTCTCCCAGGTTCCCTTCACTGTGAGCTTTGTGCATCAGAGTTTTGGTCCAATGCTAAACGAACTGCCTGCATCCCTCGCCAACTGGATTTCCTTTCCTTTAATGAAACCTTGGGCATCACCCTGACTGCAGTAGCTGTGTCTGGTGCCGCGGTGACAACAGCTGTGTTTGTGGTGTTTCTCTGCTACCGTCAAACACCTATGGTAAGAACCCAGAGTAGTATAACAGAGAGTTTGTTGTATGCATTTGAATGTCTTCCCCTTGTCTTTCTTGCTCAAGGTGCGAGCCAACAATTCAGAACTCAGCTTCGTGCTTCTCCTGTCGCTGAAGCTCTGCTTCCTGTGCTCGCTGGTGTTCATTGGTCGTCCATCAGTCTGGGCTTGTCGGTTCCAGCAGGCAGCTTTTGGGATCAGCTTTGTACTTTGTGTTTCCTGCCTCCTGGTCAAAACCCTGGTAGTTCTTGTTGTTTTCAGCTCAGCTCGGCCAGGTGCTAAAGCCCTGATGAAGTGGTTTGGTCCAGGCCAGCAGAGAGGAAGTGTCTGCCTCTTTACATCTATACAGGTGTGAATATTTTTTTTATTGTTTAAAAGTTAACAGCATTTCTTGATATAAAACAAAATAACACCTAAATGTTTTTACATTTCATACAGATTATCATCTGTGCCACATGGCTGTCCCTCAGCCCCCCTGTGCCTCAACGTGATCTTGGTTTTCAAGGTTCAAAGGTCACCCTGGAGTGTGCCATGGCCTCTGTTGTGGGCTTCTCTCTGGTTCTGGGTTACATTGGTCTGCTGGCCTGCACCTGCCTCCTCTTGGCCTTTCTTGCCCGGAAACTCCCCGACAATTTCAACGAGGCCAAACTGATCACCTTCAGCATGCTGATATTCTGTGCTGTCTGGGTGGCCTTTGTTCCTGCTTACGTTAGCTCTCCTGGGAAATATGTTGTCGCTGTGGAGATTTTTGCAATCCTGGCCTCTAGCTATGGTTTACTGCTCTGCATTTTTGCCCCCAAATGTTTCATCATTCTCTTGAGGCCTGAGAAAAACACTAAGAAACACCTGATGGCCAGGTAGTCTTTCTGGCTTGAACGTGAGCAGACTCTCTGCTTGATACAATCTTGCCACGACCTGATATCATGCAATGTGTATGTGTATATGTTATGTCAATTCTTTTCATCTAAATAATGTTAATTGTTAACGTGCTTGTATAAAATCAACAAACGTCTTGCAGCCACACATAATCATGGCTTTCATTGGTAAATGGATATCTAAGATATTTTCTGCTGTTCTTAGACATCATTAAATGGTAATATAACACTATTAATCAACCATTAAATACAAACACACATTTCAATGAAATACTTTTTGATGTATTTTGCATTAATGTGGTTGGTTGCTTGCTCTCTTTTCTGTGTTTTGAATAAATACTGAACCTCAGATGAATGAAATACTCCACCAGTTTCTTAGAAAACAACATTTTTGATGAACTATTACATTACAAAAGACGATGTAGCCTGTCTACCATATTGCGTTTTTTTGTTATACTCTTGCATTAATTCAAAGTAAATAATAGAAGTAAATACATTTATTACTTTCACAGTGGGCCAATGCCATATGTTCTTGGTTAGAGTTAAAATAAGTATAACTGCCATTTAAAAAATTGGGGCTTCAGTATGCCTCATCACAATAGTTGATGCAGCTATCAAAATCATATTAGCGAGAGAAATAATAAAATCTGCTACCCATTATTCTAACTGCAACACTAATCACTTTGAATGAGGAATGATATGTTGATGAAAACATGGACATCATTGTTTTGGTACTTGTACTGAACAACGACCACTAGATGGAAGTATGATACCACTAATTGATGCTCTGATGTTTCTTTCCTCAACTCTAAACAAGGTTTCCCTGTTTTTTAAATATACTCTTGCATTCATTCAAAGTAAATAATATTAGTAAATTGATTTATTACTTTCCCATTGGGCCAATGACAGATGTTCTGCCTTATAGTTAATATAAGCATAACTGCTGTTAAAAAACTGGGGATTCAGAATAACACGATGGTTGATGTAGCTATCAGCTAGACAAATATCAAAAATTGCTAACCATTATTCTAACTGCAGTTGATACACTAATCACTTTAAATGATGAATGATAAGGTGTTGAAAACATGGACGTCATTATTTTGCTGCATGTACCAATAATGACAACTAGATGGAAGTATTATACCACTTAATGATTCTCTGATGCTTCTCTCCTCATCTCTCAATAAGGTTTCTTCCCTGTTGAAGTGTTCATGTACATCTGCAATTAGCCTTTGCTGCTCTGCAACATATTGTTCTATCTCCACTGTTAACTGAAGTATTTGCTCTAAAAGTAATATACAGTAGGCCTAACTGCTCTAAAGTTCATATACAGTAACCTTGCAAATTCTTGATGAACTTTTAGGAATGAGGCAAAGTGAGCCCATGTGTTACGATTAAGCTATTTATATGCATAGGTCTATACAATAATTGTCCACCATGTAGTCACAGTAAAGAAAATGTGGAGAAAGTGAGTAGTTGGGACTTTGATGAACAGGGGAATTGCAACATTATACAATAAACCAATTTGAATTTCATGTTCAATGAAGCAACAAATACATTGTAAAAATATCTTTTCCTCATGACTATATATATATATAGTATTCAGCCCATGAATATAGCTACAGATAACACTTATAGGTCCAGTGTGTAGGATTTAGGGGGCTTTATTAGCAGAAATGGAATATAATATTAATTATTATGTTTTCATTAGTGTATAATCACCTGAATCTAAGAATCATTTTTTTGTTAGCTTAGAATGAACCATTCATGTCTACATAGAGATCGGGTCCTCTTCAAGGAGTCCGCCATATTGCACCGTCATGTTTCACACATGGTTTAGGAAAAGATCATGGTTTGGGTTAAAATAAACTGCTTTCTGGCAAAAAGCCCTGAAGGCAAATTTCTCCCATGCATATTTCAAACGTAGCCTGGAACGGACAAACCAAACACTGGCTCTAGAGAGAGCCTTTTGCCTTTTTACATTACCTGAAGGCCAGCATAGGTTATTCTATATGCTTGGAAAGGGAGGGGTGAGGTGGTTATTCAGTTGGCTGCAATTTGCAACCTCACTACAGGATGCCTCTAAATCCTACACACTGGTCCTTTAAGTGGTCTTGTCATTTTGCCCCTCAAATCCACTGCTGAGAACATAAATTGTACATGTTTCATCTTCTTAGCTAGGATATCAGTCCCAGAGTCACCGGGACTTTGTTCAGACAGAGTTCTACAGCTGTTTCCGTGGCCTACCCTAATGTATATTTTTCTTGCTGTAGGGATTCTACTTAGTAGGTTTTGGTTATTAGCAAATTAATTAATAAATAATAACAGAATTATTAATATTAATAAAGATTATCAATAAACATCAATAATAAACGGGGCACCACCCTGGAATCAGGGACCAATGACCAAAACGTTAATATAGTCTCATTATATATGCTAAACTATCAATTTGGAACGTTGCTTAATAATTAAATTAATAACTATAACCAAAATAGATAGTAAAGGTTGAAGGATATCGGAATTCTTGACATAGCAGAGGTTGGCATTATTCACTCTTGTGCAACATTAAAGAGACCAGCATGTATATTCTACAAACATTTATTTACGAGATAATAAAGGTTCAAAACACAATATTAATCTAACTAAATAACTAAACTAAAAAAAACAAACGCAGTGTGTGTGTGTGTGTGTGTGTGTGTGTGTGTGTGTATGTGTGTGTGTGAGAGAGAGGGGGGGGGAAACAAGATGGGTTCTTGTCTCAAAATGTCTGTATGGCCTACAAACAAAATGGCGAGCACTGTAAAACTACAAACATGGCAGAATCAAAGATGGCCGCCAGCATGTCATCATGTGACCTCTTTGTTCTTCTGAGCACATGTGCTCAAGAAGGACAGAGAGGGGGTGGGGGTGAGGGGGGGGGGGGGTGATGTGGGGTTAAGATTATCTGAAGCTGTATGTTTATGTTTAACTAATTCACAGTTTCTGTATGTGATCTTAATGTGTGTTAGATATGCAGTGGGTTAGAAAAGATGGTTAGTTTGCATGCAAGACCTTGTCTATGTGAAGCATAAACTAAACACATCAGATGTGGCGAAGCCACCTACCCAGATATCAAATACAGATAAATCAACACAATCAAACTCAATGAATAACATTAAACCAAATCAATACAAGTACATTCTAGAAATCAAAGTTGAACAGTCTTGCTCAGCCATGTGCGATTGCTAATGCTAAGGTAAGCCCAGTACGTTACCATGGAAGAACAGGGTTTGTGATTCCATGTGTTGAAGTTATGGTTCCAAATCAAAGATGTCGTCTTTGCTGTGCAGATTGGTTAGCTTGGTGCTAACTGTGAGAAGGCAGGCGCTCACGTCTTCTGCCTTTTGGTTCCTTGTGGCTAGGTCTGTTTCCTAACAGACCATAGATCAGAAGCAGAACTGCTTTGCAAGTTCTGGACTTGAGAGCCGCTCACCTCAAGCCGGTCAGGAGGTGAGGAGATGAAGAGCAGGAAGAGCGCAGCAGCTCACCTCTCGCATGTCAGGAGAGATGAGCAGATGAGTAGAAAGAAGAGGAACAAAGAAATTCCTCTGGTTTTGTTCTGTGTTAATTTCACACCTAGGTGTGAATGCTAGAGTGGCCAATGGAGAGTGAGCTTGGTCCACGGCCAATGGTAGCATACCAAAAGGATCCTGAGACAGTTCACTGTGTCTGCCACCCGAAATGGCAGGTCCCTACATTGCATATGTCACTACTGACTGAAGATGTGTCACTGTTGCTCAGGCATATGGCGTATATGTTATGTATTCGTGTCACTGTCTGATACCACCACCTAAGAGCCATTTAGAACTGATATCTGATGCCACTGTTCTATGTAAAGTGTGATACATGTCAAAAGATGTGCAGCAGAGGCCAAGGTATTCCTAATTTTAATCCTAACAGAGTAAGTTTAAAAAACATTGGGTTCTGTAATGCAATTTAATAGCGTCTCTAGTGACAGGCCCTGCCTGGTAAAGTCCAAGTCTTCCTATATATATTTATTGTCCCCAAACCCAACCAATGATACCCCTTATCACCTGGGTTTTTTTGGTAGACTTGACAAATTTCCCTCAGAGCTGCAGAAACATTTTTTACAACAGTCTTCAATTAGTATAGGTACAGTTCTCCTCCATGTGTATTTAATAGGACTAGCGTGGGTACAATGCATCCATGCTAATCACATGCTAAACACCCATCCCACACCTATTCCCATCAGGGAGGCAGATGGTTGTTGGGAAGAGTTGTTTGCCTACTTCACCTGTGAATAATGCCAAACAGGGAGTGTTGAGTGTGGCCTTTACCTTATTACCATTACCAGTGTAGAGGGAGCCTAAAATGTCTGCTTGCTTTGTCCTGAATTGTTCATGTGTCAGTTTTGGTTATGAAACCTACATGGCATTTTCATTCTAATTAGTTGCCATGAAATCCTCATGCATTGTATAAAGCCACACTCTCTGCATATATAGTAGTTGTGTCTCCTTTGCCACAAAGAGGAGGATCCACTTGAATAATGTATGTCTAGAAATCATGGATTGCAGTTTAATGTGTTAGCAAAGAAGGTAATTTCTACACAGCACTTTACATCCTTTGGAGGTTGGGCTGAAGTATGTTAATGTTATTATTTCCGTCAAAGCCTATGTCAGATCCAGTTGAAGCTGAATGACATTTATACAGCAACTAGTATAACAATGTAGATAGAAAACAATGGCAGTGTGTGAGCTATGATTTGCAAAACCATGAAAAACAACAAACATGCACACAGCCTCTTTTTTCACCCTCTGTGCCTCCTCTCTGTCATTGTAATAATGGGATGTAATTACTTGTAAAATGAACAATGATGGAGGTGAGCGATATTGCACACCTGTGGCTCATCAGTACCTCCTCAATCAACCCCCCTTAAATTCATTTGGATGTAACTTAGTCCCCTGAGACGAGATGACCTTTTGCTCTTTTGAACAAGGATTGCCCCAGGCTCAATGAACCCTGAGCAGAGTCAGCCTTGCTTCCCCAACCCATTTTCATTTTGTAAACTCCCGGCATGCAAATCCTTGTTTTTTACTGTATGTTGAGTCCTTTACTGATGACTGCCCTCTTGGTGGCATGTCGAAGCTCCTTAAAGTCGAAATATAGTTGCTTTTTACGGTACACGTACACGTCAAGAAGCAGCTACACAAGCGACATTGTTCACATGCTCGCCTGCATACGTTGTGTGGAGGATTAAAAAGTATAAATCTTCCTAAAAGCCTGATTTTGCACAACGTAAAACTAAACATGATGATCACACTTGAGTGAAAATTTTGAGATCATTGGCACAAAAAGTGAAAGCACCAACAAACTTTCAAACAAAACAAAGTTTCTTTTCCAAACTTTCTGCCAATGTTCACATGCTTGAATGCATTTTGTTGACACATTGATTAATTTCTGGTGGAACAGTTCAGTCTTTTGTCAGTACCATCGTTTCCTGATTTGGAGGAGCTGGTGATTAAACACTAGGCCTATGTTAAACCATCTGTAGCCCAGCTGGTTAGGTTTAAAACAGCTAGCATGCATACATGGGTGGGAGACAATTGGCCGTGAACAACTGCCAGTGGTGTCATCTCATCCCAACTCGTCACATACTGATGCTTTGTCAGACCCCTGGGCGTCACATTTCTGTAGCACTAAATACGTGCTTAACAACCCCTTGGCGTCACTTTTCGGTCTCAGTAAACACATGCTTAATGTTGTGAATTAAATAAAAACACTTGTTTAGGATTAGGCAACTAAACCACTTAGTTTAAGAAAAACCAACATGTTTGGACTTAAAATTACCACATTTTTAAAGTGCAAATGTGACTTGAAGTTGTGAGCACGTGACACAAACAAACAGCTGATTGTAAAGTGAAAGTGAAACGTAACGCATGGGACATGAACAGCGGTCTCCTGGATGAAAGCCTTGTGTTTGTTGGACCCATCCACCTCCCGTCCCACCCGCACTGTGTGTCTCTTTTGCTCTTTATAGGACTTCACCAGGGACTGTCTTATAGCCTTGTATCAGCATCTAGCAAAAAAGTGATGAAGGAGGGCTTGTACTGAGATGTTGCAGGTTTCCTTGTTTATAGCTGAGCTAGAAAGGCATATGGTGGTGACTGGCAAAGCCATGGCCTCCTTCATCTATTTTTCCCAGTCACAGTTGCAGGGGTGGACCAGGTCCGTTTGCTTATGCTGTCTTTGCCATCTGCCAAGTTTGGGCTAGATGCAAGTGAGATGCTGCAGCGGGCCCTGCCACTCCTACTCCTGAGATGTTGCGGGTGCTTCGGAAACTGGCAGAGAGTTGTTGTGACCCCATTGCTTACTTTCTCTATGACACTTAGACACCTGTTCATAGGACTCTGTGGAAAGTTTTTATGGGGGAAAAAAAATGTCCCCATAAAAACAGCCCATAGTGAGGTCTCAGAGACTGGGACACTTTCTCTAAAGAGATGCTGCTATTGATTTGATATCTCCAAATCTGGACAAATTAAATCATAAGTATCTTAATGACTAGATATCCAGAGGTATTATATATTTCACATTCTCTTTTTGCCTTTCCTTCCTAATATAAATAATCCAGTCTTTTAAAAGACATTTTCCAACAGGTCTTCATAATGTACCTTTACTGAAAAAACAACAAATGTGGTTAGGCAGGGCCCTAGTGTGACAGATGTGGCCCTGTTTTCATGAGTCACTATGGATTAATTTATCAACTACATGTGGAAGATGAAAATCTAACTCTTGGGATATCTGTGGTCACTACCCTCCAGGTAAATATTCTAGTTTCTGTACCACACAGCAGTAAGTTATTGTATTATTGTGTTGCTCTCACCTTTGAGAGAAGTGATTCGGTGCAGTGTCATCCTGTTTACTATCATTCCACCATGGGCTGTTATAAATACGCAGAACAACATTTATGTTGTGCAGAGCGGGAGGGGGGTATGTCAGTGCAAGTTGTATCTATACATTTTGTCATTGAAATTTATTTTCATTTACAGGTGGATGTCTTGAGGATGCATTAAGAGGGATTTAACCATTTTTTTCATTTTAGGAAATGTTAACTGTTTATTACACTTCTTATGTGTGTATGTTGTGCCAATGAGAAGCTACCTAACTGAGTATATTGTACATATTTAAAGTGTCCAGAACATGTCTTGGTTGTCCTGGCTTTTCACTCTGAGGCTGTGCTCAGCCCCGTCCCTGCTCCTTGTGGGGCTTGTGGGCAGACAGCTGGGGCTCAGGATGGGACTGCAGCTGGTTCAGACAGCGACTTGTTCTCGGTGGGGTACACCGAGCGATCAGGGTCTGTTCCAGGATGGAGATGTAGTTATCGGTGGGCTCTTTAGTCTTCATTACAAGCCTCCTTCAACAAACCACGACTTCACTCATCTGCCGCACTACAAAGCTTGCACTGGGTAAAACTATGAGCTGTACTATTTACTGTGAATACTGTGTAATATGCATATGTTTGACAAACGTAATAACTATTATTAGCTGTATCTTTTCTTTTCCATATACTATTAGTGGTTTATTTACGTGCATATTTTCATTTTATAGTTAAAATGTTATAATTACTTATTAAATGCTGACACAAAATTATTTTCTTTCTATTTATACTCCAACATTTTGACTGATATTTCTCTCATTCCTTCTCTCCTGTGGTCTCAGTTTGGGAAATCTCCCATTACAGTATCTGTATGCTATGGTGTTTGCGCTGGAGGAAATCAATCATAGTACAACCTTGCTGCCGGGTGTGAAGCTGGGCTATCATATTCGTGATAGTTGTGCCCTACCCCCTTGGGTTATACAGGCAATACTATCGCTGGTTGGAGGAGACAGCGCCAGCTGTTATTCAGCAGCCCCACTAGGCTATTCTGCTGGGGATGGAGAGGGAATTGGAGAAAGGAGAGGTACTAAATCAAGCTTCCCATAGAACTGATGTACATCCTTGTATATTAATAACTAGTGAATACAATGATGAAAGCATAACCACTGCAATGTTGTATTTGAAACAGAAGTAAGCCCTAACAAATTAACTGATTTAATTTTATCTTATAATAACATCAGGTGATCGGCCTGTTCCTGTGATCATTGGTGGTTCCTCGTCTAAAACAGCCAAGATACTCTCCAGACTCCTGGGGCCACTCTCCGTACCTTTAGTGAGTTCCATTCAAATCTCAAAATGCATTGGTGTTTATTTTAAATATATATATATATATATATAAAAATGAAAATTGGAATTAAAAAATCCCATGAAACAAAAAGCCAAGTAAAAAATCTGATTTTTTAAATCTTCAAAAATGAAAAAAAGATTTTCATGCATGATGTAAAATTTGGTTTTCACTATGTGAAACATTCTTTGGTTTAACATTTACCACATTCAACATGATTCTTTATAGTTTTGTTTACCTACTTAGATGGACTTTGATGCATAGATAGTAGGTCATTTATGCTTTCTTACCTTCCTTCTGCTGCCCTCACAGCAAAATGGAACCTATTTACTGTAAACTGCAGTAAACACAGTATTTTCTTATAAAAACATAATCCATGGGCGAAAATGAAAATGGAAATTATAACATTCTTTATGTGTATGAGAGTTCAGAATAACTATGTGAACTTGGAATATGTGTGTGTGTGTGTTTGTGTTTTTCTTCCTTTACTGTAGATGAGCTACACGGCTAGCTGCCCCTGTCTGAGTGACAGGCTCCAGTATCCTAACTTCTTCAGGACCATGCCCAGTGATATCTACCAAGCCCGGGCCATCGCCCAGCTAGCCATGCGCTTTAATTGGACCTGGATCGGGGCAGTGGTAGCAAACAATGATTATGGCCATATGGCAATAAAGGTGTTTGTATTTTTTGTAGGACACATGTTATGGCATCCATATAAATACAATATTTTAATACTTTTCATTCATCTATCTTTTTGCTCCTCTTCACTGTATATGCCAGGTATTTCAGGAGGAGACTCAGGGGGCAGGGGTGTGTCTGGCATTCGTAGAGACTCTCGAAAGGGAAAACATTGTGAGCGATGCCAGACGATCAGCCCTGACAATCCAGGCCTCGACTGCAAAAGTGATTCTGATCTTTACCTGGTACACAGATGTGAGGGAACTGTTCCTGCAACTCGCCAAGACGAATGTGAGCAATTGAAATACAATATGTAAATAATAACAGAACTGTTCTGATTTGAGAAAAATAATAGCTTTTTTTAAAATGATCTTTTGATTGTGTTTTGTTGCTATCACTAGGTCACTGACAGACAGTTTCTGGCCAGTGAGGCTTGGAGCACCAGTGGAGATCTTCTCCAAGATCCTGTCACTTCTGAAGTGGCAAAAGGTGTTCTTGGTGTGGCCATTCGAAGTTCAGCTATACCCGGATTTGAAAATTATATCAGAAGTTTGAACCCATCTCGTCGTCCTGACGATAAGTTCTTAAGAGAATTCTGGGAAAAGATGTTTGGTTGTAGTCCTGGGACCACACCACTGTCTACCACTTCTCTACCACTCTGCAGTGGGACAGAGTCCCTGGAGGGAGTGCAGAATCACTTCACTGACATCTCTCAGCTAAGGGTGACATATAATGTCTACCTGGCTGTTTATGCTACAGCCCAGGCCCTTCACAGCCTTCTCTCCTGCAACAGATCCACCTGCTCCTCCCCAAAACACATCAAACCCATAGAGGTAAACACAATTATAGCTATTTCAAAGCCACATGGGGACATTAACAGTACTAGTGCAGTTTTTAAATGCAGCTGCTTAATCTACTTTTAGATTTAGAAATATTTACTACAATTTTGATGCTTTCAGTTGTCGTACCACTTGAACAACGTGAATTTCACCACACCACAGGGTGAAATGTTCTACTTCCAAGGAGGCGACATCCCAGCAAAGTATGACCTCATCAACTGGCAGAACACCCCTGAGGGGTCACTCAAACTGGTTTTGATCGGCCGTGTGGACGGGTTTGACCTCCGCCTTGATGAGTCGGCTATTCGGTGGAGCACAGGATCCACTCAGGTGGTTAAAAAGGAACAATATTGATTCAGGCCAATACCAAAATGTCTATTGAATAAGATTTTTACTATGACTCACAAGACTTAGGTTTTACTTGTTGTTTAGGTGCCCGTTTCAGTGTGCAGTGAGAGCTGCCCCCCAGGCACCCGAAAGGCCAACAGGAAAGGAGAACCTCTCTGCTGCTTTGACTGTATCTCATGTGCTGAAGGGGAGATTAGCAATCAAACCGGTGAGGAAATTACTCCATAATTTTCCACTGTTGTGTTTTATTTTCCTTCACTTTCTCCTCTTTTTTCCTCTCCCAGGTTCCCTTCACTGCGAACGTTGTCCATCAGAGTTCTGGTCAAATGTTAAACGAACTGCCTGCATCCCTCGCCAGCTGGACTTCCTTTCCTTTAATGAAACCTTGGGCATCACCCTGACTACAGTAGCTGTGTCTGGTGCCGCGGTGACAACAGCTGTGTTTGTTGTTTTTCTGTACTACCGTCAAACACCTATGGTAAGAATCCAGAATATGTTTTTTACAACTCATTTTTGGTTTGCAGTTGTTTGGGTTAGTATATTTATGTATGTATATTACTGCATATTAAAATATGTGTTTAAAATAATTTGAACGACTCCTTCTTTGGTTGTTAATGTCCTTGTTTTTTTTAATATCAATTCAATCCCAATTCTCATTTTAAGGTGCGAGCCAACAATTCAGAACTGAGCTTCCTGCTTCTCCTGTCGCTGAAGTTCTGCTTCCTGTGCTCGCTGGTGTTCATCGGTCGTCCGTCAGTCTGGGCTTGTCGGTTCCAGCAGGCAGCTTTTGGGATCAGCTTTGTACTCTGTGTTTCCTGCCTCCAAGTCAAGACCATAGTTGTTCTGGCAGCTTTCCGCTCAGCACGGCCCGGTGCCGAAACCTTGATGAAGTGGTTTGGTCCGGGCCAACAGAGAGGAAGTGTCTGCCTCTTTTTATCTATACAGGTCAGAGTTGCAGAAGAGCTTTTTAAGAACAAAATCAATACTTACTATGTCATTTTGCTTACATTAACCTGATATTGTGCTTTCTTTTCATCAAGGTTTTCATCTGTATTATTTGGCTATCGCTCAGCCCCCCTGTGCCTCAAGCTGACCTGGATATCCCAGGGTTAAAGGTCACCCTGGAGTGTGCCATGGCCTCTGTGGTGGGCTTCTCTCTGGTTCTGGGTTACATTGGTCTGCTGGCCTGCACCAGTCTCCTCTTGGCCTTTCTTGCTCGGAAACTCCCTGACAATTTCAACGAGGCCAAACTGATCACCTTCAGCATGCTGATATTCTGTGCTGTCTGGATAGCTTTTGTCCCTGCTTACGTTAGCTCTCCTGGAAAATATGCTGTTGCTGTAGAGATTTTTGCAATCCTGGCCTCTAGCTATGGTTTACTTTTCTGTATCTTTGCTCCAAAGTGTTTTATCATTCTGTTGAGGCCTGAGAAAAACACTAGGAAACACCTGATGGCCAGGTAGCAGAGAAAATTAACAATGCACCTCTAAGTCATTAAGTCCTTATCAGTCTGCCTGCATTTATTTTTTTGTATATAGCACTGTCTCATAAAAAAAGCAGTAATATTTTCTTTCTGATTAGTAATTAACCTCTGATAATATCTGCTGGCTACTATTAGTTTTTTGACAAATTATGTCAGGTGTATACACACAGACAACTGAATAGTTTGTGCTATAGTTATAACATTTTTCAAAATAATCAAAATTGAAACTATAGCCCTTTTTTATGACTTCAATATGTTCAACTAATACTAATGAAACACAGCAACATTAATAAACACAAATAAAAACATTTCAAGGTTGTGTTTCTGTTTTTTTGTAGTGATGCAACTGTTTGCATCACAGGTTGTGCCATGAAAGTATATTTTGAGTTGAGAATGAAAGTGAGAGGGAGTTACATCAGATTGCACTTCACATGATCTACAGAATTTTTGAGGAGATCAGGTTAGGTCTTTAAAGTTATGGAAAGAAGGGGGAATAGGAGTAAATGTACCCATTGATCTTTATTAGTGAAAGTCTTGCTTAAAGGTAAGAATGACAAAAGGGCAACACTTAATAGTTTCAGAATAACCAACAGTCGTACAAAAGTACTTTAAATAGTTACACCATTTTATCTATTTGATTCATGTACATAGACACAAATTTCCTTTTCATTTTGTGACGCTCAGCACGACTTTCAACAACATGTTTTTCTAGCGTTTTCCTATGAATGTCCAGCAACCCGAGACGCGTGGGTCAATTTCAGTCTTTTCAAAACAAAAGTACTTAGTTAGGTTTAGGAATAGATCTTCTTGGTTAGGCTTAGGCAGCAAATTACTTAGTTAGGCTTAGGAAAAGATCGACTTGGTTAGGTTTAGGCAACAAAACTACTTAGTTAGGTTTAGGAAAAGATTGTGGTTTGGGTTAAAATAACTCCGGAAGTGGCTTAACTTAATTACGGAAGTTATGTGACAAATAAATCAACTTTGACTTGTGGTTTCGAATGGAACACAAATACCAGTCTCCTGGGCAAAAGTCCTGTGTTTTTTGACCCACTCAAAAAAATGTGAAATTTGTTTCTATTAACACCAATTAATATATACAGATTTCGTGATTATATCACAAACTGCTGTGTGACTGGGCTGGAATAACTGACCTTGCTCCGGCCGGTGGGCGGAACTTGGTTTTGGCTAGACTGTTTTCAACATGTTGGCCGGGTCACAAACGTTCTCATTTTACAGCTAACAGTACACTACAAGATGTTTCTGAAAACATTTGAGGTGAGGAATAGGCATCAGAATCTTAATTTGTATTTGATTAGAGCTGGCTAGTTTGACAGTTTGATTGGAGTTTGTCAGTTTCGCGAGCAGTGATTGACATCTGGGCTTAGAGACTCCTCGGCTCTGATTGGTTGTTTTCCTACAAGCATGTTGTAATCTTGCAAATGTCATTAGGAGCACTAAAAGGAGGCAAATGAACCTGATTTTCACAGATTATCTGTCTCTATGACATAGCAGTTATGCATAGGCCTACCGCTCAAAAAGGGGTATCTGTATGGTCTTTATACGCTTTTGCTTGGAATGTGCATTTGTGCTACATGTTTTGTCTCACCAATAAAGCTAAGGAACATTTGTACACCAGGCCGGCTTATTTGAACCCAATATAAAAAAAAGAAATCCTGCATATAAGAAAAGAGTATTGATGAACTCAAATTAATAAAGGAAAACTAACACAGCCTGCACTTCTACCACCTGCCTACACAAACACTAATCATGCTGTTGTTGTTTTACTGTCACTCTTGAGAGGAGTGATTTGGGGTTGTGTGCCATCCTGTTTACTTGGTTGCAAAAAAGGCTTTACATCTATTATAAATACCCACATCAACAGTTCAACTGTTCTGAGGAGGAGGGGGGTATGTCACAGTTACAGTCACAGATACTGTGTCAGGTGCCAATGTAAGTTATATCTGGTGTATGAAAATACACGTTTTGAAATTCAAATTGTTTCGCTCCACAGGTGGAAGTCTTACGAAATATTAACTTTTTCCTACATTGGGAGGGATTTGATCTGTTTTGACTTTTTGATTGCACAACTGTTTATAGATATTGACTGTACTGCCTATGAGAAACCTAACCAAAGTGTCCAGAGCAACTGCATCCATGTCTTGGTTCTCCTGGCTTTTCACTCAATGGCCCTCCTCAGCCCCGTCCCTGCTCCTTGTGGGGCTTGTGGGCAGACAGCTTGGGCTCAGGGTGGGACTGCATCTGGTTCAGACAGCGACTTGTTCTCGGTGGGGCACCCCCAGCAACCAGGGTCTGTTCCAGGATGGAGACGTAGTTATCGGTGGGCTCTTTAGTCTTCATTACCGACTTCCAGCTATAGACAACGACTTCACTCAACTGCCGCACTACAAACCTTGCACCGGGTAAAACTGAACTGTACTATTTACTGTGAATACTGTATAATGACAATGATAGCATGAGAATAATTAGCATCTTTGCATCTTATCTTTCTACATTTTGACTAATATTTCTCTCATTCTTTCTTTCCTGTGGTCTCAGTTTAGAAAATGTTCCATTGCAGTATATATATGCTATGGTGTTTGCAGTGGAGGAAATCAATCATAGTACAACACTGCTACCGGGTGTGAAGCTGGGCTACCATATTTTTGATAGCTGTGGCCGCCCGCCATGGGCTCTCCAGGCAGCGCTGTCATTGGTTGGAGGAGACAGCGCTAGCTGTAATTCAACAGACCCTCCAGACTATCCTGCGGGGTATGGAGAGGGAATCGGAGAAAGGAGAGGTAGCTTGTTGTGGATCTATATCACACTCTATCCAAAATGTAATTATGCTATTTTTGGTTCTGTAAACATTATTGTTCATGCAACAAACCCTTAATTTAATCTTTTAATGCTGTCAACAGGTGATTACCCCGTTCCCTTGATCATCGGTGCTGCTTCATCCGTAACAGGCCAGATACTCTCCAGAACCCTGGGGCCGCTCTCTGTACCTTTAGTGAGTTTTGAATACAGCATAAACACTGTACTGTAACTTGGTTCTCCTTATTTCAGGGAGCTGGTGCCATATTTTACTTCACTACCTTTTATCTGAGGCACTGTTTTTGCTTTGCTCTCTGGGAGAGGATGTCATTTTACGGAAAATTTTCCTCTTAGGGCATGCTGTTATAGGCCTAGACTGCCGGGGGACTTCCTACGATACACTGAGCTCCTCTCACCTCCTCTCCCATCTCCATCTGTATGAATTAATTTCCCATTAATGCATGTAACTTGATTTCTTCCCCGGAGTCTTTGTGCTTTCTCGTCTTGCAGGTATCCATGGATCAGGGTTACACCTGGATCGTGGTTGCGTCTGCTGCGGCCCTGCTGGACACCCACTGCTACAGCCATATTTCAATTTTTATTACTGCTGTTATTATTATTAGTAGTAATTTTTCTATTATTATTACTGATATTATTATTATTAGCAGTCATATTTCTATTATTATTACTGCTGCTATTACTGCTATTATTATTATTAGCTGTCATATTTCTATTATTATTTCAGCTATTATCCCTGCTGTTAATATTATCACTCTATTATATCCAAGGCTATTTATTATTGTTATTAGTTCTATTTCTATTATTATTATAGCTGTGTGTCATTATTGTGGTTGCTGTGCATCTCTCTCTCTCTACCCAACCGGTTGAGGCAGATGGCCGCCCACTCAGAGCCTGGTTCTGCCCAAGGTTTTTACCCGTTAAAGGGAAGTTTTTTCTTGCCACTGTTGAGTGTTTGCTCATGGGGGATCTCTTGTTGGGTATCTAAATTATAGAGTACGGTCTAGACCTGCTCTATAAGAAAAGTGTCTTGAGATAATGTCTGTTATGATTTGACGCTATATGAATTGAAAATGACAACATTTGGGATAAAGACAAAAAGTCTGGATGGAATCAGTTTGAACACATCTGCTTCTTTTAAGAAAAAGAACATGTATATTTCAATGAAAATAACAAATTCTGGAACTTTTTTTCTTCTGACCTTTCAGATCAGCTACCTGTCGAGCTGCCCCTGTCTAAGTAACAGGCGGCAATTCCCCAACTTCTTCAGGACCATCCCAAGTGATATTTACCAAGCCCGGGCCATTGCCCAGCTGGCCATACGCTTCAATTGGACCTGGATTGGGGCAGTGGTGGCAAACAATAATTATGGCCACATGGCAGTAGAGGTGTTTTTATTTGTTATGTATAGGGAACATTTTATAGTGTACAAATATATACTCATAAATATAATATTTTAATTCTTTTCATTCATCTATTTTTTTGCTCCTCTCCACTGTATATGCCAGGTATTTCAGGAGGCGACTCAGGGGGCAGGGGTGTGTCTGGCATTCGTAGAGACTCTCCAAAGGGAAAACATTGTGAATGATGCCAGACGTTCAGCCCTCACAATCCAGGCCTCGACTGCAAAAGTGATTCTGATTTTTAGCTGGTACACAGATGTGAGGGAACTGTTCCTGCAACTCGCCAAGATAAATGTGAGCAAGTGAAATAAGATTGTGCATTGAATATAGCAAATTATTTTATAGACATTAAAGCTTTTTAAAAATCATGGATCGAGATCTTATCTTCTCACTAGGTGACTGACAGACAGTTTCTGGCTAGTGAGGCTTGGAGCACCAGTGGAGATCTTCTCCAAAATGTTGTCTCAACCAAAGTGGCAAAAGGTGTTCTTGGTGTGGCCATCAGAAGTTCAGCTGTACCTGGATTTGAAAATTATATCAAAAGTTTGCACCCAACTCGTCGTCCTGAAGACGAGTTCTTAAGAGAATTCTGGGAAGCCAAATTTGGATGCAGTCCTGGAGCCACACCTCTATTTTCACATTCCTCTCCATCCTTCGAATCTGTAACCCGTCCACAAAGGTCTAGCCATCCATTAAATATTTCCACTTCATCTACTGCCGATAGATCTCTTCAGAAAGCTTCTCTACCACTCTGCAGCGGGGCAGAGTCCCTGGAGGGAGTACAGAATCACTTCACTGACACCTCCCAGCTAAGGGTGACATATAATGTCTACCTAGCTGTTTATGCTGCAGCCCACGCCCTTCACAGCCTTCTCTCCTGCCCTGATAGAGACAGCTCACCCAGAAACAACACCTGCTCCTCTCCAAAATACATCAAACCCATAGAGGTAAACATGACAATCAGCCTTTCCCTTAGAGGGAAATCTACCCTTTAAACTGCCTATGCTTTTAAAATTCAAGTGTCAAATTATCATACTCCAAAAATATATTTGTCACAAGCATTATTTTGCTCTATCAGTTACAATGTAAGCATTTTCAATATTTTGGTGCTTTCAGCTGCTGCAGCACCTGGACAACGTGAATTTTACCACACCACAGGGTGAAATGTTTTACTTCCAAGGTGCCGATATTCCAGCAAAGTACGACCTTGTCAACTGGCAGAACACCCCCGAGGGGTCACTCAAACTGGTTTTGATCGGCCGTGTGGATGGGTTTGACCTCCACCTTGAAGAGTCAGCTATTCAGTGGAGCACAGGATCCACTCAGGTATCAAATAATGTTGATTCACATCAATAAAAAAATATATATTATCTTATATTATATATTTTATCCTTGAAAATATGTGCTGGTTTGTTCTTTAGGTGCCTGTTTCAGTGTGCAGTGACAGCTGCCCCCCAGGCACCCGAAAGGCCAACAGGAAAGGAGAACCTCTCTGCTGCTTTGACTGTATCCCATGTGCTGAAGGGGAGATTAGCAATCAAACTGGTGAAGAAATTACAATCCAAACCATCAGAAATTCATGTCCCCTTGCTTCCAAAATGCAGTAACCCTGAATCTGTCTGCTTTAAGCTCATCTGCACTTTCCCCGCTACTCTTCTTTTCCCCGCAGGTTCCCTCCACTGTGAGCGTTGTCCATCAGAGTTCTGGTCCAATGCTAAACGAACTGCATGCATCCCTCGCCAGCTGGACTTCCTTTCCTTTCATGAAACCTTGGGCATCACCCTGACTACAGTAGCTGTGTCTGGCGCTGCGGTGACAACAGCTGTGTTTGTGGTGTTTCTCTGCTACCGTCAAACACCTATGGTAAGAATGTAGAATAATGTAAACTAAACTATACTGTACACGTTCAACGAATCCTCATTGTTTGCAGCTGTAGTATATAGTTAGTGTACCATGCCATTTTTTCTACAAGGTAAAATTTACTACTACAATAGTGAACAAAATATTAGGTTCACCTGAATCGTTCCCTGTTTGGCTGTTAATGTGCTTATCTCTATTTCTATATGACTTTTCATTTTAAGGTGCGAGCCAACAATTCAGAACTGAGCTTCCTGCTTCTCCTGTCACTGAAGCTCTGCTTCCTGTGCTCGCTGGTGTTCATCGGTCGTCCATCAGTCTGGTCTTGCCAGTTCCAGCAGGCAGCTTTTGGGATCAGCTTTGTACTTTGCGTTTCCTGCCTCCAAGTCAAGACCATAGTAGTTCTGGCAGCTTTCCGCTCAGCTCGGCCCGGTGCTGAAGCCTTGATTAGGTGGTTTGGTCTGGGCCAGCAGAGAGGAAGTGTCTGCCTTCTTACTTGTATACAGGTATACAGATGTGCTTTTCATTTTTTTTAAGTTTTGGTACACTATATTTTATGTCGATTTGATTATATTTTCTTTTCTTCCAGATTATCATCTGTGCCACATGGCTGTCCCTCAGCCCCCCTGTGCCTCGACGTGATCTTGGTTTCCAAGGTTCAAAGGTCACCCTGGAGTGTGCCATGGCCTCTGTGGTGGGCTTCTCTCTGGTTCTGGGTTACATTGGTCTGCTGGCCTGCACCTGCCTCCTCTTGGCCTTTCTTGCTCGAAAACTCCCCGACAATTTCAACGAGGCCAAACTGATCACCTTCAGCATGCTGATATTCTGTGCTGTCTGGGTGGCCTTTGTTCCTGCTTACATTAGCTCTCCTGGGAAATACACTGTCGCTGTGGAGATTTTTGCAATCCTGGCCTCTAGCTATGGTCTACTGCTCTGCATTTTTGCCCCCAAATGTTTCATCATTCTGTTGAGGCCTGAGAAAAACACTAAGAAACACCTGATGGCCAGATAACACAGATACATGATGCACACATGTTAACTACACAGCCATTGTTTAGGTCCTCTTAGTTTTTCTTCCTTTTCAATTTGCATGCATTTACTATATTCATTCAGTATTGTATCATGGAAATAAAAAAAAAGTTACTTTATAGTTTTGATTTTCCAAAAATAGGAAATAGCATATGATTTAGTAACTATTGTGGTAATAGTGTTTAGCACACTGTACATTGCCTGAAGGCTGTCTCTTTAATTACATAACATAACATTACATTACATATTATTAAACCTTTGACAGAATAAAAAAATATATTACATTTTTGTCTGTGTTGTAGACTCTGTTAAAAGACCATTCAATTTTCAGATTGCACCATGGATGTAAATTCAAGGTTTTTTATCAATGAAAAGTATCAGTGTCTGTAACTGACGCCTGCATTGTTGTGAAACAACTGCAATCAATATCAGAAGGACAAATACTATTTAGTACATGTGGGTGGAGCCAATCCCAGCTGACATTGGGCGAAGGCGGATTATACCCTGAACAGGTCCAAATACAAAAACGCTCTGTAAAAATATAAATCATTAAATTAAGAGACTTTCCAGTTGGAAAAATGAGTTCCAGTGGACACTAAAGAGTAAAGAACAGGTATGGACGTGAGCTTTTGCCATATTTGTAGCTCATGGAGATACTTACTCCACGTATCCCACGCTCTCTACTGTAAGTCATTAATTGTGTGTATTTTTTCAGTTTATTTGACTTGGGATGCTAGTAAGACTAACAAAAGGTGTATAGGTATTTAATTCTCTTTTCCAATATGGCAAATCTATTCAGTTCAATTGAATTTATTCTCAAATAGCATCAAATCATAACAGAAGTTATCTCAAGGCGCTTTTCATATAGAGCAGGTCTAGACCATACTCTATAATTTATAGACCCAACAACTGAGCATGCACTAAGTGCAACACTGGCAAGAAAAAAACAGGTAGAAACCTGGGGCAACTAGGGCAAATCTGATACTGTTTTTAATTAAAAATCTTTCCCAGTTGACATGGTGCAGTAAAACACATCCCAGCAGTTAATTTGATGAGACAATATTTTATTGAATTAAAAAAAATATTTCATTCAGTACCTTTCCTTCTACTTCTACACTTCATCAGTGGCAGTTCACATTAAAATGCAAATGCTGGTGGGAGGATATAAACCTGTATAAACGTTTGTTCTGTCAACCACAGCCACTTAACTTTTTCTTGACTGAGAATAATTGCATACATAGAGCTAGAGATAAAAAGCAGTCATAGAGTTATTTGAGAATAAAAACTACCTGGCTATTCATGGAAATGAAGGAATATTCACCCAGAGTTGATCAAAAAATATGTCTCTTTTATGCATTTCAATAAGACGATTGTAAAGTTCTATGAAAATGGGTAATAAGCCTAATAACTGATATAAGACATACTATTGATAATTTTAAAAGATAAAATAACTAGCCTCATTTTTTATGCGTGTAGTGACACCAAAGTTGGTGTTAAATCGAGCAAAGATTATACTTTACTTTACTCTTCTAACCTTGCAACAGTGCCATTCCTGAAGACGCTGACTTAGTGAAAGTTAGAGGCTCTGCAGAGAGAGAATATGCAAATGCTATCACAGTCAGTTTTCATCTAAGATGCTTGTATTCGGTAGGATCCTGTATAATTCTATCGATGCTGCCCGCATATCCTAACGGATTACTGCTTCTTTTAAAGACTGTTTTTATTTCTGTTGATATATTTTGAAACTCAGAAGAGCTTTTTGAATTTGGGGACAATATACAATCTGGTGAGGTTATCTTCATTACCTCAAGACAGGTAAAAAATACATAATAATATCAGATGAACCCACATAGTCTGCCTAATTTATTCAGAGACAGTGATGTATAGTTTAACCGGGTTTAACATTAACTTAAAACCATGAAGTCACAAAGGCAATAACAGCATTTGAAGTGCATGTGCTTTGAACTTAACTGCATCCTGGAAAAAATATAATATTCTTTTGTGCTTAAGTAATCTCATGTGATCCAAGTTGTCATCAGCCTGATTTCTCAATTACTAATAACATTGCTATTACTATCAACCTATTTTTCTGCCTTTATTTTTGTATTGTATAGATACAATTATTATATCTGTCAGCATGTTTTATGACTCAATGCCTCGACCCATGATTGCTTTCTTTGTGTTCCTCTCTGGTCTCAGCAGGATTATATAACATTTGGGTCCAAACAGTGCCACCAAGAGACCAAAACCGGAGGCCAGGATGGCGAATACCTCCACTGCATCTGCATATTTGCCTGGTGAGCTGACATAAGCGGGGACAAAGGCCACCCACACAGCACAGAAGATCAGCATGCTGAAAGTGATGAGCTTGGCCTCATTGAAGTTGTCTGGAAGATTCCTCGCCAGAAACGCTAGCAGGAAGCTGAGGATAGCCAGTAAGCCAATGTAACCCAGTAACACTGCAAAACCAACTGTGGACCCGACTACACACTCATAAACTATCTTGTCATTGTGGTATTGAGTGTTTTTATGAGGAGCTGGTGAAGCTGAGACAAGCCAAGCAGTGCAGATTGCTGCCTGAATAGAAGTAAGAACCATAACTGTTCCTCTCTGCTGCACAGCACCAAACCACTTGAGACTGGCTCCACCTCCTGGCTTGGAGGCCTTGAACACAGCCAGAACCACCATGGTTTTCACCAGGATGCATGAGACACAAAGTACAAAGCTGATCCCAAATGCTGCATGTCTCAGCTGGCATGTCCACATCCTGGGACGGCCAATAAACAACAGTGAGCAGAGGAAACATAATTTAAGTGACATCAATAGCTGGAAACTCAGTTCTGAATTATTGGCGCGTACTATAGGGGTGCTGTGATGATAGATGAAGATGCCCAGGACAACAGCACAGATAAAGGTTCCCACCAATGTGATGGCTGTCAGGCAGATACCTAGAGGCTCTTGATAGGAGAGGAACTCTATTTTCTTAGGAATACAGTGGTCACGCTGGGGGCTGGACCAGAAGTCTTCTGGACAACTGGTGCACTCCATGGAGTCTAAGAAAACATTGATAGTGTTAAGATTAATGTGTAATTATATCTCCAAACTGCAATACTTAAAACTGAATACCAACCAGTCTTATTGCTGATTTCCCCCTCGGAACAAGGGATACAGTCGAAACAGCACTCAGGTTGCCCATTCTTTCTGGCCATGCGGGTACCTGGAGGACAGCTCTCACTGCACACTGACCGGGGTGGCTGTAGGGAAAAAAATACACATCTGTTATTGAGTCAAATAACTATAATGAGCCATGCATGGTACACAAAATAGGTGTCTGAAAATTTAAAGGAAACCTCTTTGGATTCAAAGTTCCAGAAGATTTTGTCTTCATCAAGTGTGAGTTCTTCACCTTTGGCTGACTCTTTAACCTCGCCCACACTCTCAACTTTAATTCGTCCATCAGGGAGCCACAGCCAGTTCATGATATCATATATTGGTAAGGCATCACCATTCTCATCAAATGAAACTTGATCACCAAATGGTGTGGTGAAGTTGACCTTTTCCAAGTAATACACAAGCTAAGAACATCAGAATAACGGATAGAGGAAAATCAAAAAGGACAGATGAAAAATCAATTCTATATGACCATGGTGAACACAGTGGTATCTAGTATTCAATAATCAACCTGCCTACTGCACCTATGAACATATGAAGATATTAACAATTCCAACAAAGCATTTCCATTAAAGTGAAGTCACTGATATTACTGTATACCTAGTGACAATACACTCTGACCTGATAATATTATCCACTGCTGTGACCTTGTGGTAGGGGGAAATGTTTCAGCTATCTGCTATGCACTTTAAGATTAGTAATCTCATAGCATTGCATTTAATCCTATACCTGAAATATTACTCCAACAAATAGTATAGGATTTAGTCACATGAACAGGTGGAGTGTAAACTGATATCCCACCTGCCATAGCTCCAGTCTTTGCAATCTGGCACAGCTGTGTCCACTGAAAGGCCCTCTCCCTGGCACACAGCGCAGCATGTCATCAAGAGCATACGCCAGAGCATACACAGCCTTGTACACGTTATACTCTGGCCTGAGGTTTGAAATGTCCAACAACTCAGTCTCCACACTCTCTAGATCTTCCTGTCCAGTGCACAGTTCTCCCCCAGCCTCTACCCAACCTGCTGGAGGTGGTGCAAATCTACACTGAAATGTGTATTCCCAAAACTGATTGACCTGAAATGTATTAAAAACCTTTTGTTATAAATGATGACAATATACTGTATTATTCTTCCAAATACCAGATCAGATTGCAAGGTTAAGGTGAGACACTACATTCTAAAAAATTGTTTTTCATGAACTTGTCAGTTTTTTAATTTTAGGGCTATTTTGCTTCCATAACATGTCTTCTTTCAGACTAGTGTAAAGAAAACATCCAATTTACGTGTTTATTTTAACACACTTTTTCTATATGGGTCTGTAAATTTCTCCTAAATTCACCAAAAGTTACCATTAGATAATGCCTCATTTGCATATTTAAACATACCATTTCAGAAAACTTGTAATACGAAAAATAATTGTCTTAGTGTAAGTAATCAACTGGGGAAGTTTCATGGTGATATCTTAGATTTTTAACCCAATTCACCAGGAGTGTCTTCAAAATGTATTGAATTTTACAAAAAACATCTTTAAAGGCCGTTTTCTCACATTGAGTTTTGTAAAAATCTTTGACTCTAATATGTCAACAAAATGAAGCAACAATTTTGAACTAAGCTTTATCCAATGTTCAGATTCAAACAATAAATTTCAAAAAACTTGTAATAAAAAAAATAATTGTCCTTATATAAATAATCAAATGGGGAAGTTTCTTGGCAATGTATATTAGTTAAATGTTTTAACCTATACACCTGGGGTGTCTCCACTTAAACTCACCACGTTATTTCCATAGAGGTTGTTGTGTTGTATGTCAGGACGTATTCTTAACAGGAAGTCCCTGAGTCCTGTTATTTCTCCTCGACGGATGGCAATGCCCAGTGTGCCACCCAGGTACGGCATGAGGTGGGGGGTCTGGAGCACAGTAGCTGCAGTCCAGGCTTCACTGGCCATCCACTGCAGGCCTGTCACATTCTGCCTCACCACCTGTGCATTGCATGATATAAAATATATAAATTCATACTGTCATGACACATTTGATGTCTTGCCTCATTCATGCATGTAAAACCCTATTATTTCAGACAATCAAAACATTAAGTTGTAGAATTATATAAACTTATAAATAAGCTGTAATTCAAGCCCGACCTCTTCCATGAGGTTAATCATGTGACTCTGATGTGCAAAGACAATGACCACACGAGCTGTAGATTTCCTCATCAACTCGACAATTCTCCTTAATTCAGCTGCGTCTTTGCCCCAGGGCAAAACTTCTAAGTAGGCCAGACAGCCTCCACCAGACTGAGCCAGATCAGATTGGAAGGATCGTGCAGCGTGGAGTCCATAATCATCATTACTGACCAGCAGACCTGTCCAAGTCCAGCCAAAGCGCCTGAGAATCTGAATCATAGCACGCACCTAAGTAAATACAGAGTGGAGGGATTAATGCACAGGCCAGAATAATCTCTCAGTGGGGAACCTGCTAAACAGATTCCACAATTGACCATGTTGGTGCCTTTCAGCTTTGTTATCTGAGACCAAACGGCTCTATCAATGGCACAAACAATGTGACAAGTATTACAAAGACAATATAATTTTCATTGCAGTAAAGGGATGTTATTTCAAAGGAATGTTTCAGTGCACATGCTTTTTTTTATGCATTCTTATTTTGCCGATTAATGGTCACCTGGAAAGCATCACTTGGGATCGTCCTAAAGAAGGATGGAAACGTTTGCCGGTCACTCAGGCACGAACATGTGGCAAAATAACTCACCTGTGAAAGACACAGACTGTATATCCTAAAAAGATTCAAATCCTTCATCGGCTGATTAGTCCAATGTTTACATTTGACATTGCATTTCAAATTAAAATACTTTAAAAGAATCATGGCGGAAAACTTACCATAGGTAATCTGTACAAACCTAAGACAGTGGAGATGGCGATAGAACGTCTAGAGGAAGAATCTCCCACAATCCCAAGGACTGGAGGGGTTCCTACACAGGTCTTGTCCAATATAAACTGCTCGTCTTGACCACTGGCTAATGACAACGCTGCACGGAATCCAATTCCTAGGTTGACGCAGTTGTCATTAAGACTGTATCCAAGAGTCACATTAGGTAGCAGGTTGGAGTTTCTGTTGATCTCATCAATAGCAAAGGCCATGGTCTGGGCCTGTCTGAATCCTAGAATATCAAAACTAACACAAAAATACCATTGTTGGAAAATACAACAAGATACAGTAACTGTGCTGACATGAATGTGTTGCACAATTACAGATTTTGCAAAAAAAATAAACCAGTTGAATAGCAACAATTATTACAATACTTGATTAACAATAAATAAATAGAGGACACAAGTATTACGTCTAAAATGGCATAAATACACAATGTAATTCTGACAGAGTAATATCTTTTCATATAAAATACATTTTACTAATGGGATTGGCTTCTTCCAGTTTCTACATTTTGTTGTTTCCCTGACATACTGACCTGTGGCAGGTTGGCTGTTGTGGTTCTGAGGTAAAAGACAAGTCAGGAAAGACAGAAAAGAAATGGATCTGAAACAGCCCTCCCAGAACCACATCTCCAGCCTTGTGCATCCCATTTAAATGAAACTGTCCCTGTAACCAGCAGGAGGTGGAATGGAGAGGGGAGGGCAAAGCAGAAGAACAGTAGGAATACAACAACACAAAGTACATGAGCATGAGGAGATTGATATCTAAAAATGCCCACATGGCTTTCCTCCTGTTTACTCCTTTTCTGACTCTGTGTCAACCCCTTTTATTGACTTGTAGCATTGTTTAATCTTGCACACCACCCGTAAGTGCATACACAAAAGTAAAGGCAGGGCCTAATACTGTATGTATTTCATTAGAGATTGATTTTGTATTGAGGTGGAATTTATTTTTTGCACTTTTAATAACATCTCACCAAGGCAATTTTATCAACCTTTCCAACCCAAATTGAAGTTGTGGATGACCGCTATGATTGATGTCTACAGAAATTCGTGTAATTTGTTGTGTGATATGCATACCGAATTAAACCCACCAAATGCTCAAATTAGCCCCAAGTCTGTCCACTAGATGGTAGCAGCATACCAAGACACTGAAATATTACATATTCCCTTGCTCTGTTTGTTTGACGGAGGGTTATTGTATGTGGCTGGCAACCAATAGTAACTTGGCAGGTACTAGATATGATCAGTTCTGCAGAAACATGTGGGCAGGAAAGATTTCCCCATTAGTCTGTCCAATTTGCAATTTTATAGATTTGGTAACTGTATTTCTACACTGTTAAGAATTTCCCAGTAAAATAACAGTAAAGAGCTGGAAGCAGGGTTGCCATTATTCTACTGTAAAATTATCATTATTATACTGTCGCTGAAATTTACAGCTCTGTACTGTTAATGAAAAATACAGTATATACTGTTTTTTTGATTAATTTCACAGTATTTTACAGTTAATTTACTGTTTAAGGATACATTATATAGCTGTTTTTATCCCTTTCTTTTACATTATCTTACTGATTTGTTTCAATGCACTATTTAGGTTGTATTTTTTACATACATTTTAATAAACATTATTTTTTGCCTAGATGAATAGACTTAGCAGGTTACAGACATAGGAATAGTCACACTAAATACAATTAAAGGCACTTGTTAAGAAAAAGGCTATAATTAAGGCTATAAGGCCCAAAATGTCTGTCTATAGCTGGCTACAAGCACAGAATGCAAACCATAACAACATGTGAGTGAAGAACAGAGCTAATTCACTGATTTTCCAATCATGTACAATGTGTGAGAAAAGAACATCTACAACTTATCTTATTGCACTTTATTTTTTATTTTCATATGAAGTTCAACTCAGCACCAACAAAAACCTGACACAGATAACAAACCAAATTTCAGAAGAAATAGCATTTCTGAAGACATCTGTCAATCTTACTAACCTTACTTTGTGGAACAGTTACAGAGAGTTGAGCTATATCATAGAGTTAAAACAAAACTCTCAAATAATATTTTGCCTTATATCATGTAACATGTGAATATACTGAATATATTGCTGAGCCTTAAGGCATATCAGTGGTACAAATTTAAAAAGAAATTAACATTAAATAAAAAATAATTTGTCTATATACTAATGAGCACCGACACCACCAGACATGTGACATCATGTCCAAGTATGAATATTCAGGCTCTAACAAGGCACATGGATAAGTGTGGAAGTCCAAGTATTGGGCGATAATGGGGGAGTGAGTTAGCGAATGACTTATGGCCCACTCAAAGACACCAGTTCTCTCAATCCAGCCTTGGTAGCCCGCTGACTGTGTGAGAGAGAGATATATGAGTTCCAACATAACTTTCATTGTAACTTCTCACATACAAAATCAGCGTGTGTAGCCCTCATTTCCTCTTATCATGTATGTAATGTAAACTCACCATTTTAAATGAAGTCCCACTCAAGTCCATGAGTCCCATCAGCAGAGTGGATACATGTGGATATATGGTTGTAGTCTTGTCTTGTAGCTCGTGAATTTGCCAGTTTTCTTTGAGAAGACTTTGCCCTGTCCATCCTTTGTGCCTCTTTCAGGGTTTATTCCTATGGTGCACCTGAAAAATGATAGTGTTTCTTCAGGCACTGTGTAAAAATCAAGTTGTGTGAATCACTTAGATTAATGCCACAATAAAAATACAGGTTTTACTGAAAGTATTTAACCTTGAGATTAATTTGAGCGTGCAGGTGTAGAAGGTGGAAAATAATGCAGCAAGTCCCATCAAGAAGGTGGGCTGGATCCCCTCACATATGAAGTGGCCCTCAAGGCTGACCATCCAGCGCCAATAGCTTCCTGCTGTTTCACCTGAAACTTAGAAAGAATTTTCCTTAGTCAACTTCATGGATTTTTAGTCAATGTTTGAAATGAATTGTGTTGAGTGGTGTGCATTACTAGTTGAGAAACTGTTTTTTGATCAATTATGAATATTCTGACCATCTGATCTATAGAACATGTGGTTTTCAGATATCATTCAAAAACACTAGTTAGCTAGTAAATAAACTTGCCTTCAATTTTGTATCTGCTCTGCTGAATTACCACCCAATAACCAACGTGCACTGAAGTCTTAATGTTACTTTAAATGTTGAAGGGACTTCCATAGACTGTAAAATGTATACACCGTCGTTATGCATGAATTCACTGGCAAAATACATGTGTCAGCACATTAACTTAGATATTAACTTGAATACATAGAAATTAAAATGAGCTCCTTGTGTTGTCCGATTAATGTGCAATCATCTGTGAAATTCTAGCTAGCTGTTGAATCCCTCTATCATGACATGCACATATTCTGTAATGCAAACTAACTGGAAACATCACTGATAAACTTTGCACAGATTTATTAATTAAATAAAATTACTACTCACCAAATAATCAGTAAGATGGGGATGGATGAATAAAAGAACGGATCCAGCATCACATGTGCAGATCAGGTGAAATTGCTCTTCCCAGAATTAAAAAAATACTGCATGAAACAGTTATTCATGATACTTTAGACAGTTGATCAGCAGTAAAGTGCTGTTTTTTAAGGATGCATTATAGTTCAGTTAAAAAACGGCCTATGAGTGTAATTTAACAGATTTTCTTTTGTATTAACAGTAAAGCACTGTTTTTAGCAATAACAGGTTAATACTATTGAAATTCTGCTGTAAATTAACAGCAATTGTTTAGAGTGTACGATTACAGACAGAAACCTGTTAACACATTAATAGTGAGTGCATGCACATACTTTTCCAGGCAGGATGACCTTACTCAACTCTATTCCCCCTAAAATGTAGCAGAATATTGCATCAATTAAAACACTGGCTTTGTCTGACTCAAACCCAAAAAAGCATCTTATCTAGGAGGCATTTAAAAAAAACATGCAGGAAATCCATGCAGGCTTAATTGCAGAAAATAATTATAAAACAGTGAATACAAAAACACAAAAAGTTACAATTCTTTTCTGTATAATGTTAGGCCATTGCATAGTAATGGCTTCAATACGATTAGTTAATGATTATGTAATTAAAAAAATGAATGAGTATCTAAATGCTAGTGAACTATTAGTTAATGAGTAACTCTCAATAAGAATATCTTGATAATTTTTTTGAAGGATATTCAACTTGATAATATTCAGGGATGTGGATTTTAATGTATATATTGTATGAATATGATGAATAAAACATCTGTTAAGAATTCTGCTGTCTCTGATTTTTTAAAGGAATCAATTGTAAAGATAATGTTGAAGTAATGAGGGACTCTTCATTAACTATTCAGGATTATGTCTCACTTTACTCGGAGGGATACAAAAACAGTAAGTAATGTTTAAGTAATCAGTAAATAATGAGTCGTTACTAATTTTGTGCTGCTCAGCAGCTGATTCAGAGTTAATCAGGAACAAGTCATGAAAGTGGTGAAGTCAAGTCAATTTCAATTTTATTTTTATAGACCAATAAATTAGTCAGAATGATCAAGTCAAAAATATTCACAAACTAATTTTTACTTAAAGGGACTGTTTGTAAGAATCAGAAATGCTTGTTAACAGCGACACCTGTGGCCGTTAAGTCAACGAAAGTCAGCGTCGGGCTCGCGCTTGCTCGCTCTAAATAGACATGAACGAGCATCGCTCAAAACAGTGAGGCGACACACATCAGCTAAAACCACAATATAACTCTATATTTCACCTGCTTGGCAGTAATGTTAGCTGACCAGACGGAGGTCTCTCCATGAATCACTACTGATCCTGGTGTTGGCTTTTCGTTATCGTCTCCGACCGGGTGCCGGTGTCTCCCTCCGGCGACGAGACGATAACGTTTCTCGCTGCGGTGCCCTGTCACTTCACAAGACACGGGAAACCTCTGTTGGTCTGGAGGAGCTGCAGCATTTATTTCTGCACAAACGTCCACTGTACATTCACTAGATATTCTCAGAGCTACGAAGTCTTCTGCAGTGTGGAGTGTGCGCTCATGCATGTCTATGGAGCGAGACAGCAAGAACGCACTCTGTGTGTGAGTGAAGGCAGGCAGAGGAGCAGAGACTCCGGCCACATGCAAGCGCGCATATGCGAGCGCGCATTGGATCCCGACCCGGTAAATTTATACGTGTAAGAAGTTACAAACACTCCCTTTAATCATTCATTAATATAGGTTCTCCCTGTCTATTCTCTAGCAACTCATCATTATCTGCTATATAATACTCCATTACGAATTATTAGAGAAGTACTCATTAGACCCTGGACAGGTCGCCAGACTATCATGGGGCTGACACACAGAAACAGACAACCATTTATACTCACATTCACACCTACAGGCCATTTAGAGTCAACAATTAACCTAACGTGCATGTCTTTGGACTGTGGGAGGAATTTAATGCAAAATAACATGAACTTGAATTGATGTGTTGTGCTTTGCACATGTTTAATAACAGGCAGTTTTGTTTAACATGTACATGTTTGGGACAAAAAGAAAACTGAAATTAGTAGGTGCCAGCAGAGACACAAGTCTGTCTCACACTTCTGTCCTCTCCCTGCCTTCTTTACAAAATTCACATTTGTGACTAAGTTTGTTTAGAACAATTTATCTAGTTCAGTCATTTTCAGTTTAGATAAGTAAAATACTCAAAAACCTTCACTTTATATTTATCACTTGATGAGATCCTGCTACATACATATTTTTATATTTTTACATGTGTATATTATACGTCCCAAGAAATCTTTAACAGAAATTCAGCTGCACACTTATGCTTCAGTTAATCTTATATCTGATATATATTTTAATCTAGTTGAAGAAATGGCACAGAGATGCTGCACCAGACAGAGAGAGATGGAGATGGAAACCGAGTTTGCATCAAGGTAACGTTGCAGCCGACCACATCCAAAGGTGCCCGAGGACGCCAAAGAGAGCCACTGAGGGAGAAAAACGACTTAAGCCAAATTGCACCGTTGGATCCAAAATATCCAAAATGACATGTTCTACACAGAACCTGCGAACACTCCATACAGCACAATCCACCAATCTACCCATCAAAGGTTATATATAAATACATTTTCAGAAGTGAACGTGTTTGATGATTATACTAATAAACAAATGTATAGTCAATTATTAAATAAGGTAATTTTAAGAAATTGATAGTCAATATTAGATGCAAGAAGAATTAGGAAATCAGTCAATAAATTCTAAACCTGAATTAGACCACGCCTAAATTTATAATATGAAACTGCTTCACAATCTCCCTCGATGGTTCTTAAATTATCTGCTGTTGAATGATGCATTAATTCAGTCACTGAATTGACCTGGTCACATTTAATTTGTTTCTATCCATAAATGTTCAACATTGTATTCACTGTAATCCTTCAATTAACCTTTATTCAATGTATTCCTTTTTCCTTTTGTTTTATGATTTATTAAATTATCCTCTATTAGTAGTTTAGTCATGTAGTTAGTCAAATAAACATTTATTTTATAAAGAACTTGGGTTATTTGATTTGTGTGTGTATATAAACAACTTGAATCACTGTTCACCATGCCCAAGAACTCCACAGCAAACCTGAGATTATGAGACTCAATTGATCTATATACAATTTAAACATTTTCCCTATTTTGATAAAATTGGGTGGCACCTGGGTAAATTCTGATATTAAAACTAATTGTTTGTGATATTTGAAGCTGAGTTTCACCACTCACCTCACATTTTACAATACATATATATATTGTGATATTAATTATTGATTGATGATTAATCTGCTATATGCAATAATGCCACATGATCCAAGTTATTTGTCATCAGCCTGCTTTGTCAATTACTAATAATATTGGTATTACTACCAACATATTTTTCTGCCTTTACATTTGTATTGTATAGAGAAAAAGTATTAATTCTGTCTGAATGTTTTATGACTCAATGCCCCGAGCCATGACTGCTTTCTTTGTGTTCCTCTCTGGTCGCAGCAGGATTATGTAACATTTGGGTCCAAAAAGTGCCACCAAGAGACCAAAACTGGAGGCCAGGATGGCGAATACCTCCACTGCATCTGCATATTTGCCTGGTGAGCTGACATAAGCGGGGACAAAGGCCACCCACACAGCACAGAAGATCAACATGCTGAAAGTGATGAGCTTGGCCTCATTGAAACTATCTGGAAGATTCCTCGCCATGAATGCTAGTAGGAAGCTGAGGATGGCCAGTAAGCCAATGTAACCCAGTAACACTGCAAAACCAACTGTGGATCCGACTACACACTCATAAACTATCTTGTCATTGTAGTATTGAGTGTTTTTATGAGGAGCTGGTGAAGCTGAGACAAGCCAAGCAGTGCAGATTGCTGCCTGGATAGAAGTCAGAACCATAACTGTCCCTCTCTGCTGCACAGCACCAAACCACTTGAGACTGGCTCCTCCTCCTGGTTTGGAGGCCTTGAACACAGCCAGAACCACCATGGTTTTCACCAGGATGCATGACACACAAAGTACAAAGCTGATTCCAAATGCTGCATGTCTCAGTTGGCATGTCCACATCCTGGGATGGCCGATAAACAACAGTGAGCAGAGGAAACATAATTTAAGTGATATCAATAGCTGGAAACTCAGTTCTGAATTGTTGGCGCGTACTATAGGGGTGCTGCGATGATAGATGAAGATGCCCAAGACAACAGCACAGATGAATGTGCCCAACAATGTGGTGGCTGTCAGGAAGATACCTAGAGGCTCTTGATAGGAGAGGAACTCTATTTTCTTAGGAACACAGTGGTCACGCTGGAGGCTGGACCAGAAGTCCTCTGGACAACTGGTGCACTCCATGGAGTCTAAGAAAACATTGATAGTGTTAAGATCAATGCTTAATTATATCCCTAAACTGCAATGTTTAAAACTGAATACCAACCAGTCTTATTGCTGATCTTTCCCTCAGAACAAGGGATGCAGTCAAAACAGCACTCAGGTTGCCCCTTCTTTCTGGCCATTCGGGCACCTGGAGGACAGCTCTCACTGCACACTGACCGGGGTGGCTGTAGGGAAAAAAAAATACATATCTGTTATTGAGTCAAATAGCTATAATGAGTCATGCATGGTACACAACATAGGTGTCTAAAAAATCAGAAGCAACCTCTTTGGATTCAAAGTTCCAGAAGATTTTGTCTTCATCAAGTGTGAGTTCTTCACCTTTGGCTGACTCTTTGACCTCGCCCACACTCTCAACTTTAGTTCGTCCATCAGGGAGCCACAGCCAGTTCATGACATCATATATTGGTAATGCATCACCATTCTCATCAAATGATACTTGATCACCAAATGGTGTGGTGAAGTTGACCTTTTCCAAGTAATACACAAGCTAAGAATATCAGAATAACGGATAGAGGAAAATCAAAAAAGACAGATGAAAACTCAATTCTATATGACCATGGTGAAAACAGTGGTATCTAGTATTCAATAATCAACCTGTCTACTGCACCTATGAACATATGAAGATATTAACAATTCCAACAAAGCATTTCCATTAAATTGAAGTCACTGATATTACTGTATACCCAGTGACAATATACTCTGACCTGATAATATTATCCAATGCTGTCACATTGTTATAGGGGGAATTGTTTCAGCTATCTGCTATGCACTGTAAGATTAGTAATCTTATAGCTTTGTATTTAATCCTATACCTGAAATGTTACTCCACAAGATAGCATAGGATTTAGTCACATGAACAGGTGGAGTATAAACTGATATCCCACCTGCCATAGCTCCAGTCTTTGCAATCTGGCACAGCTGTGTCCGCTGAAAGGCCCTCTCCCTGGCACACAGCGCAGCATGTCATCAAGAGCATACGCCAGAGCATACACAGCCTTGTACACGTTATACTCTGGCCTGAGGTTTGAAATGTCCAAGAACTCAGTCTCCACACTCTCTAGATCTTCCTGTCCAGTGCATAGTACTCCCCCAGCCTCCACCCAACCTGCTGGAGGTGGTGCAAATCTACACTGAAATGTGTATTCCCAAAACTGATTTACCTGAATGTATTAAAAACTTTGTGTTATACATGATGACATCATACTGTATTATTCTTACAAATACCAGATTACTACACTTTGTCTATATCTGTCTGTAGATTTCTGCTCAATTCACCAAACGTTATCATTAGATAATGCCTCATTTGCATATTTAAACATAACATTTCAGAAAACAAGTAATACAAAAAATAATTTTCTTAGTATAAGTTATCAACTGGGGAAGTTTCATGGTGTTATCTTAGATTTGTAACCCAAATCAGCAGGAGTGTTTTCAAAATGTATTGAATTTTATAATACATATCCTTAAAGACCGTTTTCTCAAAATGAGTTATGTAAAAACCTTTGCCTCTAATATGTCAACAAAATGAACTAACAATTTTGAACATAGCATTAACCAATGTTCAGATTTAAACATAAAATTTCAGAAAACTTGTAATAAAAAAATAATTGTCCTAATATAAGTTATCAACTGGGGAAGTTTCCTGGCAATATATATTAGTTAAATGTTTTAACCTATACACCTGGGGTGCCTCCACTTAAACTCACCACATTATTTCCGCGGCTGTTCTGTTGTATGTCAGGACGTATTCTTAACAGGAAGTCCCTGAGTCCTGTTATTTCTCCTCGACGGATGGCAATGCCCAGTGCTCCACTCAGGTGCGGCATGAAGTGGGGGGTCTGGAGCACAGTAGCTGCAGTCCAGGATTCACTGGCCATCCACTGCAGGCCTGTCACATTCTGTCTCACCACCTGTGCATTGCATTATATAAAATATATAAATTCATACTGTCATGACACGATTGATGTCTTGTCTCATTCAAACACATGTAAAACCCTTTTATTTCAGACAATCAAAACATTAAGTTGTAGAATTATATAAACATATAATTAAGCTATAATTGAAGCCACACCTCTTCCATGAGGTTAATCACGTGACTCTGAAGTGCAAAGACAATGACCACACGAGCTGTAGATTTCCTCATCAAATCCACAATTCTCCTTAGTTCAGCTGGGTCTTTGCCCCAGGGCAAAACTTCTAAATAGGCCAGACAACCTCCACCAGACTGAGCCAGATCAGATTGGAAGGATCGTGCAGCGTGGAGTCCATAATCATCATTACTGATCAGCAGACCAGCCCAAGTCCAGCCAAAGCGCCTGAGAATCTGAATCATAGCACGCACCTAAGTAAATACAGAGTGGAGGGATTAATGCACAGGCAAGAATAATCTCTCAGTGGGGAACCTTCTAAACAGATTCCACAATTGACCATGTTTAATTGGTGCCTTTCAGCTTTGTTATCTGAGACCAAACGACTCCATCAATGGCACAAACAATCTGACAAGTTTTACACAAAAACAACATATTTTTCATTGCAGTAAAGGGATGTTATTTCAAAGGAATGTTTCAGTGCACATGCTTTTTTTTAATGCATTCTTATTTTGCCGATTGATGGTCACCTGGAAAGCATCACTTGGGATCGTCCTAAAGAAGGATGGAAACTTTTGCCGGTCACTCAGGCACGAACATGTGGCAAAATAACTCACCTGTGAAAGACACAGACTGTACATCCTAAAAACATTCAAATCCTTCATTGGCTGATTAGTCCAATGTTTACAATTGACATTGCATTTCAAATTAAAATACTTTAAAAGAATCATGGCGGAAAACTTACCATAGGTAATCTGTACAAACCTAAGACAGTGGAGATGGCGATTGAACGTCTAGAGGAAGAATCACCCACAATCCCAAGGATTGGAGGGGTTCCTACACAGGTCTTGTCCAATATAAACTGCTGGTCTTGACCACTGGCTAATGACAACGCTGCACGGAATCCAATTCCTAGGTTGACGCAGTTATCATTAAGACTGTATCCAAGAGTCACATTAGGTAGCAGGTTGGAGTTTCTATTGATCTCATCAATAGCAAAGGCCATGGTCTGGGCCTGTCTGAATCCTAGAATACCAAAACTAACACAAAAATACCATTGTTGGAAAATACAACATGATACAGTAACTGTGCTGACATGAATGTGTTGCACAATTACAGATTTTGCAAAAAAAATAAACCAGTTGAATAGCAACAATTATTACAATACTTGATTAACAATAAATAATTAGAGGACACAAGTAATACGTCTAAAATGGCATAAATACACAATGTAATTCTGACAGAGTAATATCTTTTCATATAAAATACATTTTACTAATGGGATTAGCTTCTTCCAGTTTCTGCATTTTGTTGTTTCCCTGACATACTGACCTGTGGCAGGTTGGCTGTTGTGGCTCTGAGGTAAAAGACAGGTCAGGAAAGACAGAAAAGAAATGGATCGGAAACAGCCCTCCCAGAACCACATCACCAGCCTTGTGCATCCCATTTAGAGGAAACTGTCCCTGTAACCAGCAGGAGGTGGAATGCAGAGGGTTCCCTCCAGCACAAGAAAAGTAGGAATACAACAACACAGAGCACATGAGCAAGAGGAGGTTGATATCTAAAAATGCCCCCATGGCTTTCCTCCTGTTTACTCCTTTTCTGACTCTGTGTCAACCCCTTTTATCAATTTGTAGCATTGTTTAAGTTTGCACACCACCCATCAGCGCATACGCAAAAGTAAGGGCAGGGCCCAATATGTATTTCATTGGAGACTGGTTTTGTATCGAGGTGGAATTAATTTGTGCACTTTTAATGTCATCTCACCGAGGCAATTTTAGCAACCTTTCCAACCCAAATTGAAGTTGTGGATGACCGCTATGATTGATGTCTACTGAAATTTGCGTGTGATTTGTGGTGTGATAAGCATACCACATTAAACTCACCAAATGCTCAAATTAGCCCCGAGTATGTCCAATAGATGGTAGCAGCATACCAAGACCTTCAGTGAAATATTACATCTTCCCTTGTTCTGTGTTTGTTTGATGGAGAGTTTTTGTATGTGGCTGGCAACCAATATTAACTTGGCAGGTATTAGATATGATTAGTTCTGCAGAAACATGCAGGACAGATTTCCCCATTAGTATGTCCAAATTGCAGTTTTATAGATTTGGTAACTGTATTTCTACGATTACAGGCAGAAACCTGTTACTTATTTACATCAACACATTTATTGTGAGTGCATGCACATATTTTTGAGATTACTTAACTCTATTCCCCCTAAAATGAAGTAGAATATTGCATCAATTAAAACACTGGCTTTGTCTGACTCAAACACATAAAAGCATCTTATTTAGGACGCATTTAAGTAAAACATGCAGCAAATCCATGCAGGCTTAATGGCAGAAAATAATTATAACAGTAAATACAAAAACAAAAAAATTACAATTCTTTTCTGTATAATGTTAGGCCATTGCATAGTCATGGCTTCCAGAAGATTAGTTAATGATTACGTACTTAAAACATGAATGAGGATCTAAATGCTAGTGAACTATTAGTTAATGAGTAACTCTCAATCAAATTTTATGGATGTTTTTGTTTTAATGATTTTCAACTTGATAATATTCAGGGATGTGAATTGTAATGTTTATGTTGTCTGAATATGATGAATAAAACATCTGTTAAGAATTCTGCTGTCTCCTATTTTTTAAAGGAATCAATTGTAATGATGATGAATTAATGAGGGACTCCTCATTAACTATTCAGTATTGTGTCTCACTTTACTGGGGGGGACACAAAAACAATAAGTAATGTTTAACTAATCAGTAATTAATGAGTCGTTACTAGTTTTGTAATGACTTTTGATTCAGAGTTAATCAGGAACATGTCATGAAAGTGGTGAAGTCAAGTCAATTTCAATTGTATTTTTATAGACCAATAAATTAGTCAGAAAGTCAAAAATATTCACAAACTAATCATTATTTAATGATTCATTAATATAGGTTCTCCCTGTCAGTTCTCTAGTAACTCATCATTATCTGCTATATAATACTCCATTACAAATTATTAGTGAAGTACTCATTAGACCCTGGACAGGTCGCCAGACTATAACAGGGCTGACACGTAGAAACAGACAGCCATTCATACTCACATTCACACCTATAGACCATTTAGAGTCAACAATTAACCTAACCTGCATGTCTTTGGACTTTGGGAGGAAGCTGGAGATCCCGGAGAAAACCCACGCTAAAATGGGGAGAACATGCAAACTCCACAGACAATGGCCCCAAGCCGGGTTTGTACCTGCGACTCTCTTGCTGTGAGGCAACAAATTGGAGCAACGAGTGAAGAAACAAAGGAGAATTTATGGCCTACTCCCTGGGTTTTAAGACTACCTACATTCCTTTGAGATGTTGGCTCACAGTCGCCCAAAGACACATGCAGCTGTGAATGAGACCAAAATGGAAATTACATTTAATGCAAATGAACATGTACTTTAATTGATGTGTTGTGCTTTGCTAACATATGTCTAATAACAGGAAGTTTTGATTAACATATATATTTTTGGGACAAGACTAAAATTGAAAGTAGTAGGAACCAGCAGAGACACAAGTCTGTCTCACACGTCTGTCCTCTCCCTGCCTTCTTTTGGAAATCCACATTTGCGACTCAGTTGGTTTAGTTAAATTTTTTCTAGTTTCACTCATTTTTAATTTAGATAACTCAAATATTCATGCTGATAAGTAGTTAATCATAAGCTGTAGATAAAACATTTCCTTTATATTAATCACTTGATGAGATCCTGCTACATAAATATTTGTACGTGTGTATATTATACATCCCCAGAGATCTTAAACAGAAATTCAGGTGCACACTAATCTTATCACATCTTAATCTTATATCTGATATATATTTTAATCTAGTTGAAATGTATTACACCTTTTAATGTTGATTGTGAACCATATATAAATTGACTAATTTTGTTAAATATGCTTAGAACATATAGAATTAAGTTCATGATAATTAACTCTGCTTACATTTCCTTTAGTTTCATGTTATGTTGGTTACTTTTATCTCATCAAAGCTCACAGTCTCATAAACCCAGCAGTCTGTCTTTTTCAGAGCAACCGCTCCCTCTTCTCGGTTGCTCTCACCCACACTGGATGGCTGTTTGATATGCTCTGAAATTAATCTTATCTCTTCATTTACTGTGTAATAAGCGCACATATTTATCAACATGTATAGGCCTTTCTCTGTAGTGTTTGTATAGCTACATGTTTTGATAACAAGGTTTATCTGTGTTGTGTAATTGGTTAATTCCTTTTAATTCAATTGATCAAGTTTTATTCAGTGGTTTATATCCTAAAAATGTTTAACATCTTTCTACTGCAGATGAAGACAAGATGTTAAATATGAAATAATTAATTATGTGAAACAAAATAAATAACACAACCGGGGGCACGGGCTGCTTGCCTGAAAGAACGACTTTAAATAAAAGACATTTTGATCTGTGAGACACCTCAAGCCACTCCATACAGCACAATCCACCAATCTACTCATTAAATACATTTTCAGAAGGGAAAGTGTTTGATGATTAGACTAATAAACACATTTATAGTCATTTATTAAATAAGGTAATTTTAAGAAATTGATAGTTAATATTACATGCAAGAAGAATTAGGAAATCCATCAATACATTCTAAACGTAAATTAGACCAAACTTAAATTTATAATATGAAACTGCTTCACAATCTTCCTCGATGGTTCTTATATTATCTGCTGCTGAATGATGCATTAATACCAAAACTAAATTGAATTGATAGGCAAACATCAAACAACAAATTCCAATAAGAAAGATATCAGTCACTCAATTGACCTGGTAACATTTAATTTGTTTCTATTCATAAATGTTCAACATTGTATTCACAGTAATCCTTCAAATATCCTTTATTCAGTTTATTCCTTTTTCCTTTTGTTTTATGATTTATTCAATTATCGTCTATTAGTAGTTTAGTCATGTAGTTAGTCAAATAAACATGTATTTTATAAAGAACTTTGTTATTTGATTTGTGTGTGTATATAAACAATTTGAATCACTGTTCACCATGCCCAAGAACGCCGTAGCAACCCTGAGATTATGAGACTCAATTGATTTGTATACAATTTTAGATTTTTCCCTATTTTTATAAAATGGGTGGTACCTGTGTAAATTCTGATATTAAAACTCATTGTGTGTGACATCTGAAGCTGAGTGTCACCACTCTCCTTCACATTTTACGATACATAAACATATTCTGATATAAATTATTGATTGATGATTAATCTGCTCAATGCAATAACGCTACATGATCCAAGTTATTTGTCATCAGCCTACTTTTTCAATTACTAATAATATTACTATTACTACCAACAAATCTTTCTGCCTTCATGTTTGTATTGTATAGAGTAAAAGTATTAATTCTGTCTGAATGTTTTATGACTCAATGCCCCGACCCATGATTGCTTTCTTTGTGTTCCTCTCTGGTCTCAGCAGGATTATGTAACATTTGGGTCCAAACAGTGCCACCAAGAGACCAAAACTGGAGGCCAGGATGGCGAATACCTCCACTGCATCTGCATATTTGCCTGGTGAGCTGACATAAGCGGGGACAAAGGCCACCCACACAGCACAGAAGATCAGCATGCTGAAAGTGATGAGTTTGGCCTCATTGAAACTATCTGGAAGATTCCTCGCCATGAATGCTAGTAGGAAGCTGAGGATGGCCAGTAAGCCAATGTAACCCAGTAACACTGCAAAACCAACTGTGGATCCGACTACACACTCATAAACTATCTTGTCATTGTAGTATTGAGTGTTTTTATGAGGAGCTGGTGAAGCAGAGACAAGCCAGGCAGTGCAGATTGCTGCCTGGATAGAAGTCAGAACCATAACTGTCCCTCTCTGCTGCACAGCACCAAACCACTTGAGACTGGCTCCACCTCCTGGTTTGGAGGCCTTGAACACAGCCAGAACCACCATGGTTTTCACCAGGATGCATGAGACACAAAGCACAAAGCTGATCCCAAATGCTGCATGTCTCAATTGGCATGTCCACATCCTGGGACGGCCGATAAACAACAGTGAGCAGAGGAAACATAATTTAAGTGATATCAATAGCTGGAAACTCAGTTCTGAATTGTTGGCGCGTACTACAGGGGTGCTGCGATGATAGATGGAGATGCCCAAGACAACAGCACAGATGAATGTGCCCAACAATGAGGTGGCTGTCAGGAAGATACCTAGAGGCTCTTGATAGGAGAGGAACTCTATTTTCTTAGGAACACAGTGGTCACGCTGGGGGCTGGACCAGAAGTCCTCTGGACAACTGGTGCACTCCATGGAGTCTAAGAAAACATTGATAGTGTTAAGATTAATGCTTAATTATATCCCTAAACTGCAATGTTTAAAACTGAATACCAACCAGTCTTATTGCTGATCTTTCCCTCAGAACAAGGGATGCAGTCAAAACAGCACTCAGGTTGCCCCCTCTTTCTGGCCATTCGGGCACCTGGAGGACAGCTCTCACTGCACACTGACCGGGGTGGCTGTAGGGAGAAAAATACACATCTGTTATTGAGTCAAATAACTATAATGAGTCATGCATGGTACACAAAATAGGTGTCTAAAAAATCAGAAGCAACCTCTTTGGATTCAAAGTTCCAGAAGATTTTGTCTTCATCAAGTGTGAGTTCTTCACCTTTGGCTGACTCTTTGACCTCGCCCACATTCTCAACTTTAGTTCGTCCATCAGGGAGCCACAGCCAGTTCATGACATCATATATTGGTAATGCATCACCATTCTCATCAAATGATACTTGATCACCAAATGGTGTGGTGAAGTTGACCTTTTCCAAGTAATACACAAGCTAAGAATATCAGAATAACGGATAGAGGAAAATCAAAAAGGAGAGATGAAAACTCAATTCTATATGACCATGGTGAAAACAGTGGTATCTAGTATTCAATAATCAACCTGCCTACTGCACCTATGAACATATGAAGATATTAACAATTCCAACAAAGCATTTCCATTAAATTGAAGTCACTGATATTACTGTATACCCAGTGACAATATACTCTGTCCTGATAATATTATCCAATGCTGTCACTTTGTTGTAGGGGGAATTGTTTCAGCTATCTGCTCTGCACTTTAAGATTAGTAATCTCATAGCTTTGTATTTAATCCTATACCTGAAATGTTACTCCACAAGATAGCATAGGATTTAGTCACATGAACAGGTGGAGTGTAAACTGATATCCCACCTGCCATAGCTCCAGTCTTTGCAATCTGGCACAGCTGTGTCCGCTGAAAGGCCCTCTCCCTGGCACACAGCGCAGCATGTCATCAAGAGCATACGCCAGAGCATACACAGCCTTGTACACGTTATACTCTGGCCTGAGGTTTGAAATGTCCAACAATTCAGTCTCCACACTCTCTAGATCTTCCTGTCCAGTGCATAGTACTCCCCCAGCCTCCACCCAACCTGCTGGAGGTGGTGCAAATCTACACTGAAATGTGTATTCCCAAAACTGATTTACCTGAATGTATTAAAAACTTTGTGTTATACATGATGACATCATACTGTATTATTCTTACAAATACCAGATTACTACACTTTGTCTATATCTGTCTGTAGATTTCTGCTAAATTCACCAAACGTTATCATTAGATAATGCCTCATTTGCATATTTAAACATAACATTTCAGAAAACAAGTAATACAAAAAATAATTTTCTTAGTGTAAGTAATCAACTGGGGAAGTTTCATGGTGTTATCTTAAATTTTTAACCCAATTCAGCAGGAGTGTCTTCAAAATGTATTGAATTTTATAATACATATCCTTAAAGACCGTTTTCTCAAAAATGAGTTATGTCAAGACCTTTGCCTCTAATATGTCAACAAAATGAAGCAACAATTTTGAACATAGCATTATCCAATGTTCAGATTTAAACATAAAATTTCAGAAAACTTGTAATAAAAAAATAATTGTTCTACTATAAGTTATCAACTGGGGAAGTTTCCTGGCAATATATATTAGTTAAATGTTTTAACCTATACACCTGGGGTGCCTCCACTTAAACTCACCACATTATTTCCATAGAGGTTGTTGTGTTGTATGTCAGGACGTATTCTTAACAGGAAGTCCCTGAGTCCTGGTATTTCTCCTCGACGAATGGCAATGCCCAGTGTTCCACTCAGGTACGGCATGAGGTGGGGGGTCTGGAGCACAGTAGCTGCAGTCCAGGCTTCACTGGCCATCCACTGCAGGCCTGTCACATTCTGCCTCACCACCTGTGCATTGCATTATATAAAATATATAAATTCATACTGTCATGACACGATTGATGTCTTGTCTCATTCAAACACATGTAAAACCCTTTTATTTCAGACAATCAAAACATTAAGTTGTAGAATTATATAAACATATAATTAAGCTATAATTGAAGCCACACCTCTTCCATGAGGTTAATCACGTGACTCTGATGTGCAAAGACAATGACCACACGAGCTGTAGATTTCCTCATCAAATCCACAATTCTCCTTAGTTCAGCTGCGTCTTTGTCCCAGGGCAAAACCTCAAAGTAGGCCAGACACCCTCCACCAGACTGAGCAAGGTCAGATTGAAAGGATCGGGCAACGTGGAATCCATAATCATCATTACTGACCAGAAGACCTGTCCAAGTCCAGCCAAAGCGCCTGAGAATCTGAATCATAGCACGCACCTAAGTAAATACAGAGTGGAGGAATTAATGCACAGGCTGGAATAATCTCTTAGTGATTAACCTGATAAACTGGTACCACAATGGACCATGTTTAACTAGTACCCATCAGACCAAACAGCTCCATCAATGGCAAAACGTATGTGATAAGTATTACACAGAAAATATTATATTTCATTGCAGTAAAAGGATGCATTTTATTTTGCTGACTGATGGTCACCTGGAAAGCATCACTTGGGATCGTCCTAAAGAAGGATGGAAACTTTTGCCGGTCACTCAGGCACGAACATGTGGAAAAAAAACTCACCTGTGAAAGACACAGACTGTACATCCTAAAAACATTCAAAGCCTTCATCGGCTGATTAGTCCAACGTTTACACTTGACATTGCATTTAAAATTAAAATGCTACAATAGAAGACAACTTACCATAGGTACTCTGTACAAACCTAAGACAGTGGAGATGGCGATAGAACGTCTAGAGGAAGATTCACCAACAATCCCAAGGACTGGAGGGGTTCCTACACAGGTCTTGTCCAACATAAACTGCTCTTCTCGACTACTGGCTAATGACAACGCTGCACGGAATCCAATTCCTAGGTTGTTGCAGTTGTCATTAAGACTGTATCCCAGAGTCACATTAGGTAGCAGGTTGGAGTTTCTGTTGATCTCATCAATAGCAAAGGCCATGGTCTGGGCCTGCCTGAATCCTAGAACATCAAAACTAACACAAAAATATCAATGTGCTGACAAGAACGTGTTGCACAATTACAGATTTTGCAAACAATTAAGCCAATTAAATAGCAACAATACCTGAATAAAAAATATAAAGGAGACAAGTGATATGTCTGAAATGGCATGAATACGCAATGTAATTCTGACCAGGTAATATCTTATCATATAAAATACATTTTACTAACGGGATTGGCTTCTTCCAGTTTCTGCATTTTGTTGTTTCCCTGACATACTGACCTGTGGCAGGGTGGCTGTTGTGGCTCTGAGGTAAAAGACAGGTCAGGAAAGACAGAAAATAAATGGATCTTAAACAGCCCTCCCAGAACCACATCTCCAGCCTTGTGCATCCCATTTAGAGGAAACTGTCCCTGTAACCAGCAGGAGGTGGAATGGAGAGGGTTCCCTCCATCACAAGAAAAGTAGGAATACAGCAACACAGAGTACATGAGCAAGAGGAGGTTGATATCTAAAAATGCCCACATGGCTTTCCTCCTGTTTACTCCTTTTCTGACTCTGTGTCAACCCCTTTTATTAACTTGTAGCATTGTTTAAGCTTGCACTCCACCCATCAGAGCATACGTAAAAGTAAGGGCAGAGCCTAATATGCATTTCATTGGAGACTGGTTTTGTATCGAGGTGGAATTAATTTGTGCACTTTTAATTACATCTCACCAAGGCAATTTTAGCAACCTTTCCAACCCAAATTGAAGTTGTGGATGACTGCTATGATTGATGTCTACTGAAATTTGCGTGTGATTTGTGGTGTGATAAGCATACCACATTAAGCTCACCAAATGCTCAAATTAGCCCAGAGTATGTCCACTAGATGGTAGCAGCATACCAAGACCCTCAGTGAAATATTACATCTTCCCTTGCTCTGTGTTCGTTTGATGGAGAGTTTTTGTATGTGGCTGGCACCCATAGTAACTTGGCAGGTATTAGATATGATTAGTTCTGCAGAAACATGCAGGACAGATTTCCCCATTAGTATGTCCAATTTGCAGTTTTATAGATTTGCTAACTGTATTTCTACGATTACAGGCAAAAACCTGTTACTTATTTACATCAACACATTAATAGTGAGTGCATGCACATACTTTTGAGATTACTGAACTCTATTACCCTTAAAATGAAGTAGAATATTGCATCAATTAAAACACTGGCTTTGTCTGTCTCAAACACATAAAAGCATCTTATTTAGGACGCCTTTAAGTAAAACATGCAGCAAATCCATGTAGGCTTAATGGCAGAAAATAATTATAACAGTAAATACAAAAACAAAAAAAGTTACAATTCTTTTCTGTATAATGTTAGGCCATTGCATAGTCATGGCTTCCAGAAGATTAGTTAATGATTACATACTTAAAACATGAATGAGGATCTAAATGCTAGTGAACTATTAGTTAATGAGTAACTCTCAATCAAATTTTTTGGATGATTTTGTTTTAATGATATTCAACTTGATAATATTCAGGGATGTGAATTGTAATGTTTATGTTGTCTGAATATGATGAATAAAACATCTGTTAAGAATTCTGCTGTCTCCGATTCTTTAAAGGAATCAATTGTAATGATGATGAATTAATGAGGGACTCCTCATTAACTATTCAGTATTGTGTCTCACTTTACTGGGGGGGACACAAAAACAATAAGTAATGTTTAACTAATCAGTAATTAATGAGTCGTTACTAGTTTTGTAATGACTTTTGATTCAGAGTTAATCAGGAACAAGTCATGAAAGTGGTGAAGTCAAGTCAATTTCAATTGTATTTTTATAGACCAATAAAATAGTCAGAATGATCAAGTCAAAAATATTCATAAACTAATCATTATTTAATGATTCATTAATATAGGTTCTCCCTGTCAGTTCTCTAGTAACTCATCATTATCTACTATATAATACTCCATTACAAATTATTAGTGAAGTACTCATTAGATCCTGGACAGGTCGCCAGACTATCACAGGGCTGACACGTAGAAACAGACAGCCATTCATACTCACATTCACACCTATAGACCATTTAGAGTCAACAATTAACCCTACATGTCTTTGGACTTTGGGAGGAAGCCGGAGATCCCGGAGAAAACCCACGCTAACATGGGGAGAACATGCAAACTCCACAGACAATGGCCCCAAGCTGGGTTTGTACCTGCGACTCTCTTGCTGTGAGGCAACAAATTGGAGCAACAAGTGAAGAAACAAAGGAGAATTTATGGCCTACTCCCCGGGTTTTAAGACTACCTACATTCCTTTGAGATGTTGGCTCACAGTCGCCCAAAGACACATGCAGCTGTGAATGAGACCAAAATGGAAATTACATTTAATGCAAATGAACATGTACTTTAATTGATGTGTTGTGCTTTGCTAACATATGTCTAATAACAGGAAGTTTTGTTTAACATATATATTTTTGGGACAAGACTAAAATTGAAAGTAGTAGGAACCAGCAGAGACACAAGTCTGTCTCACACGTCTGTCCTCTCCTTGCATTCTTTTGGAAATCCGCATTTGTGACTAAGTTTGTTTAGGTAAATGTATCTAGTTCAGTCATTTTTAGTTTAGATAACTCAAATAGTCATGCTGGTAAGAAGTTAATCATAAGCTGTAGATAAAACATTTCCTTTATATTAATCCCCTGATGAGATCCTGCTACATAAATATTTTTAAGTGTGTATATTATACGTCCCCAGAGATCTTAAACAGAAATTCAGGTGCACACTAATGCTTCAGTTAATCTTATATCTGATATATATATATTTTAATCTAGTTGAAATGTATTACAACTTTTAATGTTGATTGTGAACCATATATAAATTGACTAATTTTGTTAAATATGCTTAGAACATATAGAATTAAGTTCATGATAATTAACTCTGCTTACATTTCCTTTAGTTTCATGTTATGTTGGTAACTTTTATCTCATCAAAGCTCGCAGTCTCATAAACCCAGCAGTCTGTCTTTTTCAGAGCAACCGCTCCCTCTTCTCGGTTGCTCTCACCCACACTGGATGGCTGTTTGATATGCTCTGAAATTAATCTTATCCCTTCATTTACTGTGTAAAAAGCGCACATATTTATCAACATGTATAGGCCTTTCTCTGTAGTGTTTGTATAGCTACATGTTTTGATAACAAGGTTTATCTGTGTTGTGTAATTGGTTAATTCATTTTAATTCAATTGATCAAGTTTTATTCAGTGGTTTATATCCTAAAAATGTTTAACATCTTTCTACTGCAGATGAAGACAAGATGTTAAATATGGAATAATTAATTATGTGAAACAAAAGAAATAACACAACAGGGGGCACGGGCTGCTTGCCTGAAAGAACGACTTTAAATAAAGTACATTTTGATCTGAGAGAGACCACTCAAGCCACTCCATACAGCACAATCCACCAATCTACTCATCAAAGGTGATATATAAATACATTTTCAGAAGGGAAAGTGTTTGATTATTAGATTAATAAACACATTTATAGTCATTTATTAAATAAGGTAATTTTAAGAAATTGATAGTTAATATTAGATGCAAGAAGAATTAGGAAATCCATCAATAAATTCTAAACGTAAATTAGACCAAACTTAAATTTATAAAATGAAACTGCTTCACAATCTTCCTCGATGGTTCTTAAATCATCTGCTGCTGAATGATGCATCAATACCAAAACTAAATTGAATTGATAGGCAAACATCAAATAACAAATTCCAATAAGAAAGATATCAGTCACTGAATTGACCTGGCAACATTTAATTTGTTTCTATTCATAAATGTTCAACATCGTATTCACTGTAATCCTTCAATTATCCTTTATTCAATTTATTCCTTTTTCCTTTTGTTTTATGATTTATTCAATTATCCTCTATTAATAGTTTAGTCATGTAGTTAGTCAAATAAACATGTATTTTATAAAGAACTTTGTTATTTGATTTGTGTGTGTATATAAACAATTTGAATCACTGTTCACCATGCCCAAGAACGCCGTAGCAACCCTGAGATTATGAGACTCAATTGATTTGTATAAAATAGATTTTTCCCTATTTTTATAAAATGGGGTGGTACCTGTGTAAATTCTGATATTAAAACTCATTGTGTGTGACATCTGAAGCTGAGTGTCACCACTCTCCTTCACATTTTACGATACATATACATATTCTGATATAAATTATTGATTGATGATTAATCTGCTCAATGCAATAACGCTACATGATCCAAGTTATTTGTCATCAGCCTACTTTTTCAATTACTAATAACATTACTATTACTACCAACAAATCTTTCTGCCTTCATGTTTGTATTGTATAGAGTAAAAGTATTAATTCTGTCTGAATGTTTTATGACTCAATGCCCCGGGCCATTATTGCTTTCTTTGTGTTCCTCTCGGGTCTCAGCAGGATTATATAACATTTGGGTCCAAACAGTGCAACCAAGAGGCCAAAACTGGAGGCCAGGATGGCGAATACCTCCACTGCATCTGCATATTTGCCTGGTGAGCTAATATAAGCGGGGACAAAGGCCACCCACACAGCACAGAAGATCAGCATGCTGAAAGTGATGAGCTTGGCCTCATTGAAACTATCTGGAAGATTCCTCGCCATGAATGCTAGTAGAAAGCTGAGTATAGCCAGTAAGCCAATGTAACCCAGTAACACTGCAAAACCAACTGTGGACCCAACTACACACTCATAAACTATTTTGTCATTGTGGTATTGAGTGTTTTTATGAGGAGCTGGTGAAGCAGAGACAAGCCAAGCAGTGCAGATTGCTGCCTGAATAGAAGTAAGAACCATAACTGTCCCTCTCTGCTGCACAGCACCAAACCACTTGAGACTGCCTCCTCCTCCTGGTTTGGAGGCCTTGAACACAGCCAGAACCACCACCGTTTTCACCAGGATGCATGAGACACAAAGTACAAAGCTGATCCCAAACGCTGCATGTCTCAATTGGCATGTCCACATCCTGGGACGGCCGATAAACAATAGTGAGCAGAGGAAACATAATTTAAGTGATATCAATAGCTGGAAACTCAGTTCTGAATTGTTGGCGCGTATTATAGGGGTGCTGCGATGATAGATGGAGATGCCCAAGACAACAGCACAGATTAATGTGCCCAACAATGTGGTGGCTGTTAGGAAGATACCTAGAGGCTCTTGATAGGAGAGGAACTCTATTTTCTTAGGAACACAGTGGTCACGCTTGGGACTGGACCAGAAATCCTCTGGACAACTTGTGCACTCCATGGAGTCTAAGAAAACATTGATAGTGTTAAGATTAATGCTTAAATTATATCTTCAAACTGCAATATTTAAATCTGAATACCAACCAGTGTTATTGCTGATCTTTCCCTCAGAACAAGGGATGCAGTCAAAACAGCACTCAGGTTGCCCCTTCTTTCTGGCCATGCGGGTACCTGGAGGACAGCTCTCACTGCACACTGACCGGGGTGGCTGTAGGGAAAAAAATAGACATATGTTATTGAGTCAAATAGCTATAATGAGCCATGCATGGTACACAAAGTAGGTGTCTGAAAAAGCAGAAGCAACCTTTTTGGATTCAAAGTTCCAGAAGATTTTGTCTTCATCGAGTGTGAGTTCTTCACCTTTGGCTGACTCTTTAACCTCGCCCACATACTCAACTTTAGTTCGTCCATCAGGGAGCCACAGCCAGTTCATGACATCATATATTGGTAATGCATCACCATTCTCATCAAATGACACTTGATCACCAAATGGTGTGGTGAAGTTGACCTTTTCCAAGTAATACACAAGCTAAGAATATCAGAATAATGGATAGAGGAAAATCAAAAAGGACAGATGAAAAATCAATTCTATATGACCATGGTGAACACAGTGGTATCTAGTATTCAATAATCAACCTGCCTACTGCACCTATGAACATATGAAGATATCAACAATTCCAACAAAGCATTTCCATTAAAGTGAAGTCATTGATATTGCTGTATACCCAGTTTCAATACACTATTGGGACCCACCAATGTGACTAGTGGCAAGTGACCACATGAACTCAGTCACATGATCCTTGACCCATGGACTCAGCTCAGTAGCCATTGGCTACTGTAGCATTATTTCTCATTCACACATGCTTGTGAAATTCACCCGGGACAAAAGCAAAGGACATTCCTTTTGTTCTTTTTTTTCTTAACCCCCTTCCCACCCCTGCTGACCTGCGGGAGGTGAGCTGCTGCTCTTCCTCCAGACCAGAAGCTGTAGGAGCAGCTCTGCTCGCGAGTGCCTGCCTTTTTGACCATCTAACTTCAAGAAATAAGAGCTAGGAAGTTAGCACCAAGCTACCAAGCTGCAGTAACAGGACTGGACCAGTTTCCCTCCAAACTGCACAACTGGATTCAAGCACAGGAAGGAGAAAGACTTTGACCCTGGAACCACTTTCTCCAGCCTGCTTCCTCCAACTCCTCCATCTTGGAATTGCAACCTTTTCCTCCATGGATTTGTAACGTACTGGGCTTACCTTAGCATTAGCAATTGAACAAGGCTGAGCAACTTTGATTTCCGGAATGTACCTGTATTGATATGTTTAATGTTATTCATTGAGTTTGATTGATGTGATATTATTTGTAGTTAAGATATTTGGGTAGCTGGCATTGACACATCTGATGTGGTTAGTTTATGCTTCACATAGACAAGGTCTTGCATGCAAACTAACCATCTTTTCTAACCCACTGCATTATCTGACACACATTAAGATCACATATATAAACTGTGAATTAGTTTTAAACATAAACATACACATTCAGATAATCTCAACCCCCACATCAACCCCCCTCATTGACCTTCCTGAGCACATGTGCTCCGAAGAACAAAAAGGCCATGTGGTAACATGTTGGCGCCATCTTTGGTCCAGCCATCTTTGTAGTTTTACAGTGCTCGTCATATTGTCTGTAGGCACATGCAGACATCTTGAGACAAGTACCCATCTTGTCTGTGTTTATCTCCCCTCCCCCCCCTCTCTCTCTCTCTCTCACACACACACACACACACACACACACACATGCTCACACACTGTGTTTGGCATGTTTAGTTTAGTTATTTAGTTAGATTAATATTGTGCTTTACACCTTTATTATCTTGTAAATAAATGTTTGTGGATTATACATGCTGGTCTGCTTAATATTGTACAAGAGTGAATAATGCCAACCGCTGCTGTGTCAAGAACTCCAATATCCTTCAACCTTTACTATCTATTTCGGTTATAGTTATTAATTTAAATATTAATCAAAGTTCAAAATGTATAGTTTAGTATATTTAATGGCACTTATCTATGAGACTACATTAATGTGCTATCATTTTCTCTTTGTTTCAAAGAGTGGTGCCCCGAGAATGATTTAATATACATTAAATCATATTATTCAATATAATTAATAATTATTTTGATAATTATTATTGACTTTTGATAGCCATTTTAATGTCTTTGGAGCTTATGTACCAATGTAATTTGGTGCCCTGTTATTATTAGTATATTGTGATAATTTGTTAATATCAATTTTATTAATATTGATAATTATCTTTAATATTTTCTAATAACTAGACCAGCTCCTATCTGCGTCCCCAACAACATTCGGACCTGACAATATTATCCACTGCTGTCACCTTGTGGTAGGGGGAATTGTTTCAGCTATCTGCTATGTGCTTTAACATTAGTAATCTCATAGCATTGTATTTAATCCTATACCTGAAATGTTACTCCACAAGATACCATAGGATTTAGTCACATGAACAGGTGGAGTGTAAACTGATATCCCACCTGCCATAGCTCCAGTCTTTGCAAACTGGCACAGCTGTATCCGCTGAAGGGCCCTCTCCCTGGCACACAGCGCGACATGTCATCAAGAGCATACGCCAGAGCATACACAGCCTTGTACACGTTATACTCTGGCCTGAGGTTTGAAATGTCCAACAACTCAGTCTCCACACTCTCTAGATCTTCCTGTCCAGTGCATAGTTCTCCCCCAGCCTCCACCCAACCTGCTGGAGGTGGTGCAAATCTACACTGAAATGTGTATTCCCAAAACTGATTTACCTGAAATGTATTAAAAACCTTGGGTTAAAAATTATGACAACATACTCTATTATTCTTACAAATATCAGATCAGATTTAAATTTTAAGGTGAGACACTACAGGCAAAAACATTGTTTTTCATGAAGTGGTCAATTTTGAAATGTTAGGGCTATTTTGCTTCCATAACATGTCTTCTTTCAGACTAGTGGAAATAAAACATCCAATTAGGTGTTTATTTTACTACACTTTGTATATACACACGTGGACAAAATTGTTGGTACCCTTCCGTTAAAGAAAGAAAAACCCACAATGGTCACTGAAATAACTTGAAACTGACAAAAGTAATAATAAATAAAAATTCACTGAAAATTATCCATTGAAAATCAGACATTGCTTTTGAATTGTGGTTCAACAGAATCATTTTAAAAAACAAACAAATTAAACTGGCCTGGACAAAAATGATGGTACCCCTAGAAAAGGTTGAAAATAATTTGACCATAGGGACATGTTAAACTAAGCTGTGCCTGTAAATAGCATCACAGGTGTCTTCAAACTTTTAATCAGTCAGTTTGCCTATTTAAAGGGTGAAAAGTAGTCACTGTGCTGTTTGGTATCATGGTGTGTACCACACTGAACATGGACCACAGAAAGCTAAGGAGAGAGTTGTCTCAGGAGATTAGAAAGATAATTATAGACAAGCATGTTAAAGGTAAAGGCTATAAGACCATCTCCAAGCAACTTGATGTTCCTGTGACTTCAGTTGCACATATTATTCAGAAGTTTAAGGTCCACGGGACTGTAGCCTACCTCCCTGGACGTGGCCGCAAGAGGAAAATTGATGACAAATTGAAGAGACGGATAACACGAATGGCAACCAAAGAGCCCAGAACAACTTCCAAAGAGATTAGAGGTGAACTCCAAGGTCAAGGTACATCAGTGTCAGATCGCACCGTCCGTCGCTGTTTGAGCCAAAGTGAACTTAATGGAAGACAACCGAGGAGGACGCAAATCATAAAAAAGCGAGACTGGAATTTGCCAAAATGCATATTGACAAGCCACAACGCTTCTGGGAGAATGTCCTTTGGACAGATGAGACAAAACTGGAGCTTTTTGGCAAGTCCCATCAGCTCTATGTTCACAGACGCAAAAATGAAGCATACAAAGAAAAGAACACTGTATCTAATGTGAAACATGGAGGAGGCTAAGTTGTGTTATGGGGCTGCTTTACTGCATCTGGCACAGGGTGTCTTGAATCTGTGCAGGGTACAATGAAATCTCAAGACCATCAAGGCATTCTGGAGCGAAATGTGCTGCCCAGTGTCAGAAAGCTTGGTCTCAGTCGCAGGTCATGGGTCCTCAAACAGGATAATGACCCAAAACACAGCTAAAAACACCCAAGAATGGCTTAGAACAAAACATTGGACTATTCTGAAGTGGCCTTCTATGAGCCCTGATCTAAATCCTATTGAACATCTGTGGAAGGAGCTGAAACATGCATTCGGAGAAGGCACCCTTCAAACCCGAGACAGCTGGAGCAGTTTGCTCACAAGGAGTGGGCTAAAATACTAGTCGACAGGTGCAGAAGTCTCATTGAGAGTTACAGAAATCGCTTGATTGCATTAATTGCCTCAAAAGGTTGGGCAATAAAATATTAAGTTAAGGGTACCATCATTTTTGTCCAGGCCAGTTTCATTAGTTTGTTTTTTAAAATGATTCTGTTGAACCACAATTCAAAAGCGATATCTAATTTTCATTAGTTAATTTTGAGTACATTTTTATTTATTGTTACTTTTGTCAGTTTCAAGTTATTTAAGTGACCATTGTGGGTTTTTCTTTCTTTAACGGAAGGGTACCAACAATTTTTTCCACGTGTGTATGTGTCTGTTGATTTCTCTTAAATTCACCAAATGTTATCATTAGATAATGCCTCATTTGCATATTTAAACAAAACATTTCAGAAAACTTGCAATAGAAAAAATAAGTGTCTTAGTGTAAGTAATCAACTGGGGAAGTTTCATGGTGAAATCCTAGATTTTTAACCCAATTCACCAGGAGTGTCTTCAAAATGTAGTAAATTTTACAATATATCTTTGAAGGCCGTTTTCTTTGAAAAACCTTTGCCTCTAAAATGTCAACAAAATGAAACAACAATTTTGAACTAAGCTTTATACAATGTTCAGATTCAAACATACAATTTCAGAAAACTTGTAATAAAAAAACATAATTGTCCTAATATAAGTTATCAACTGGGGAAGTTTCCTGGCAATATATAATAGTTAAATATTTTAACCTATACACCTGGGGTATCTCCACTTAAACTCACCACGTTATTTCCATAGTGGTTGTTGTGTTGTATGTCAGGACGTATTCTTAACAGGAAGTCCCTGAATCCTGGTATTTCTCCTCGACGGATGGCAATGCCCAGTGTGCCACTCAGGTACGGCATGAGGTGGGGGGTCTGGAGCGGAGTACCTGCAGTCCAGGCTTCACTGGCCATCCACTGCAGGCCTGTCACATTCTGCCTCACCACCTGTGCATTACATGATATAAAATATATAAATTCATACTGTCATGACATGAATTATGTCTTGTCTCATTCATGCATGTAAAACCCTCTTATTTCAGACAATCAAAACATTAACTTGTAGAATTATATAAACTTATAATTAAGCTTTAATTCAAGTCCAACCTCTTCCATGAGGTTAATCATGTTACTCTGATGTGCAAAGACAATGACCACACGAGCTGTAGATTTCCTCATCAAATCCACAATTCTCCTTAATTCTGCTGCGTCTTTGCCCCAGGGCAAAACTTCTAAATAGGCCAGACAACCTCCACCAGAGTGAGCCAGATCAGATTGAAAGGATCTGGCAGCGTGGAGTCCATAATCATCCTTACTGACCAACAGACCAGCCCAAGTCCAGCCAAAGCGCCTGAGAATCTGAATTATTGCACGCACCTAGGTAAATACAGAGTGGAGGGATTAATGCACTGGCCAGAATAATCTCTCAATGGGAAACCTGCTTAATTGGTCCCTTTCAGCTTTGTTATCTGAGACCAAACGACTCCATCAATGGCAAAAAAATGTGACATGTATTACAAAAACAATATATTTTTCATTGCAGTAAAGGGATGTTATTTCGAAGGAATGATTCAGTGCAGTGTTTTTTTTTATATCATTCTTATTTTGCAGATTAATGGTCACCTGGAAAGCATCACTTGGGATCGTCCTAAAGAAGGATGGAAACTTTTGCCGGTCACTCAGGCACGAACATGTGGCAAAATAACTCACCTGTGAAAGACGCAGACGGTACATCCTAAAAACATTCAAATCCTTCATCGGCTGATTAGTCCACATTGCATTTCAAATTAAAATACTTTAAAAGAATCATGGTGGAAAACTTACCATAGGTAATCTGTACAAACCTAAAACAGCGGTGATGGCAATAGAACTACTAGAAAAAGTATCACCCACAATCCCAAGGACTGGAGGGGTTCCTACACAGGTCTTATCCAATATAAAGTGCTCGTCTTGACCACTGGCTAATGACAACGCTGAACGGAATCCAATTCCTAGGTTGACACAGTTGTCATTAAGACTGTATCCCAGAGTCACATTAGGTAGCAGGTTGGAGTTTCTGTTGATCTCATCAATAGCAAAGGCCATGGTCTGGGCCTGTCTGAATCCTACAATATAAAAACTAACACACAAATACCATTGCTAGAAACCACACCATGATACATTACCTGTGCTGACATGAACATGTTGCACATTTACAGATTTTGTAAACAATTAAGCCAGTTGAATAGCAACAATTATTACAATACTTAATTAATAAAAAAAAATTGAGGAGACAAGTGATACGTCTAAAATGGCATAAATACACAATGTAATTCTGACCGGGTAATATCTTATCATATAAAATACATTTTACTAACGGGATTGGCTTCTTCCAGTTTCTACATTTTGTTGTTTCCCTGACATACTGACCCGTGGCAGGTTGGCTGTTGTGGCTCTGAGGTAAAAGACAGGTCAGGAAAGACAGAAAATAAATGGATCGAAAACAGCCCTCCCAGAACCACATCTCCAGCCTTGTGCATCCCATTTAGAGGAAAATGTCCCTGTAACCGGCAGGAGGTGGAATGGAGAGGGGAGGGCACAGCAGAAGAAAAGTAGGAATACAACAACACAGAGTACATGAGCAAGAGGAGGTTGATATCTAAAAGTGCCCACATGGCTTTCCTCCTGTTTACTCCTTTTCTGACTCTGTGTCATCCCCTTTTAATAACTTGTAGCATTGTTTAAGCTTGCACTCCACCCATCAGAGCATACGTAAAAGTAAGGGCAGAGCCTAATATGCATTTCATTGGAGACTGGTTTTGTATCGAGGTGGAATTAATTTGTGCACTTTTAATTACATCTCACCAAGGCAATTTTAGCAACCTTTCCAACCCAAATTGAAGTTGTGGATGACTGCTATGATTGATGTCTACTGAAATTTGCGTGTGATTTGTGGTGTGATAAGCATACCACATTAAACTCACCAAATGCTCAAATTAGCCCAGAATATGTCCACTAGATGGTAGCAGCATACCAAGACCTTCAGTGAAATATTACATCTTCCCTTGCTCTGTGTTCGTTTGATGGAGAGTTTTTGTATGTGGCTGGCACCCATAGTAACTTGGCAGGTATTAGATATGATTAGTTCTGCAGAAACATGCAGGACAGATTTCCCCATTAGTATGTCCAATTTGCAGTTTTATAGATTTGCTAACTGTATTTCTACGATTACAGGCAAAAACCTGTTACTTATTTACATCAACACATTAATAGTGAGTGCATGCACATACTTTTGAGATTACTTAACTCTATTACCCTTAAAATGAAGTAGAATATTGCATCAATTAAAACACTGGCTTTGTCTGTCTCAAACACATAAAAACATCTTATTTAGGACGCATTTAAGTAAAATATGCAGCAAATCATTATAACAGTAAATACAAAAACAAAAAAAGTTACAATTCTTTACTGTATAATGTTAGGCCATTGCATAGTCATGGCTTCCAGAAGATTAGTTAATGATTACATACTTAAAACATGAATGAGGATCTAAATGCTAGTGAACTATTAGTTAATGAGTAACTCTCAATCAAATTGTTTGGATGATTTTGTTTTAATGATATTCAACTTGATAATAATCAGGGATGTGAATTGTAATGTTTATGTTGTCTGAATATGATGAATAAAACATCTGTTAAGAATTCTACTGTCTCCTATTCTTTAAAGGAATCAATTGTAATGATGATGAATTAATGAGGGACTCCTCACTAACTATTCAGTATTGTGTCTCACTTTACTGGGGGGGACACAAAAACAATAAGTAATGTTTAAGTAATCAGTAATTAATGAGTCGTTACTAGTTTTGTAATGACTTTTGATTCAGAGTTAATCAGGAACAAGTCATGAAAGTGGTGAAGTCAAGTCAATTTCAATTGTATTTTTATAGACCAATAAAATAGTCAGAATGATCAAGTCAAAAATTTTCACAAACTAATCATTATTTAATGATTCATTAATATAGGTTCTCCCTGTCAGTTCTCTAGTAACTCATCATTATCTACTATATAATACTCCATTACAAATTATTAGTGAAGTACTCATGAGCTCCTGGACAGGTCGCCAGACTATCACAGGGCTGACACGTAGAAACAGACAGCCATTCATACTCACATTCACACCTATAGACCATTTAGAGTCAACAATTAACCTAACCTGCATGTCTTTGGACTGTGGGAGGAAGCCGGAGATCCCGGAGAAAACCCACGCTAACATGGGGAGAACAAGTGAAGAAACAAAGGAGAATTTATGGCCTACTCCCTGGTTTTTAAGACTATCTACATTCCTTTGAGATGTTGGCTCACAGTCACCCAAAGACACATGCAGCTGTGAATGAGACCAAAATGGAAATGACATTTAATGCAAATGAACATGTACTTTAATTGATGTGTTGTGCTTTGCTAACATATGTTTAATAAACAGGAAGTTTTGTTTAACATATATATTTTTGGGACAAGACTAAAATTGAAAGTAGTAGGAACCAGCAGAGACACAAGTCTGTCTCACACGTCTGTCCTCTCCTTGCCTTCTTTTGGAAATCCGCATTTGTGACTAAGTTTGTTTAGGTAAATGTCATGTTCTGGCTGTGCCAGCCTCTTATGATTTACTTTTGTGATTTTGGATTTGGTGTTTGTTATATTATTCCGGTGTTTCCTGTTTTATTTTGGTAATTCACTCCTCCTGTGTCTTGTCTGGTTTTACTTCCCTCCTTTGTTTGTTTTCCCGCCTTTTGTTGATTGTCTGCCCCGCCCTGATTTGTTTCACCTGTGTGTAGTCTTGTCTAGTATTTAAGCCTGTGTGTTTCCCCTCTGTCCTTGTTGGTTCGTCTTGTCTCCCCAGTCCCGTCTACCTTGTCCTCCGTGTTCATTGTTTCCTCCATCTCTGGTCTTAGTGTTCCTCCTGCCCGTGTTCTCGTATCCTCTGGTTTGTAGTTTTGTTTTGTTCTCAGTTTGGTTTTGGTATGTTTTCTTTGTACTTTGTTCCCCTCCTTGTTTTGTGGTTTTTTTTGGATTTTGTCAGCTTTAAATAAAGCTCGCTTTTATTTAAAAACTTCCGTTCCTGCTTGTTACTCTGCGTTTGGGTTCCCTCTGTAAACTCACCACATGACAGAACGAACCAACCAGTAAAATGGACCCAGCAGAGCTGCAAAGGTTTTTTTTGAAAGTTTGTAATTTTGAAAGGACTGTGGAAAGACTCTTTTCTGCTGAGTCTGATGCTTGGAGTCCCATCTTGGAACAGCTTGCTGTGCAGAGGCTATATTTTAAGGAGAAGCCATGGGTGAGCCATTTTGTGCCCCACTTAGACATTGTTACAAAGAGACTGAACCAGTTCATGCACACCCATCAGCTCTCTCTGCCTACAAATCACCATTCTCAACTACAGACTGTTAACATTGGCTTCCTGACCTTCCAGCCCATGCCCCAGCAGTCAGCTAGCTCTAAGCTAGCATCAGCCCCAGATCTGTTCTTAGGAACCCGCTTTGCCCTGGGAGGCCCACTAAGTTTCCAGTCTAATCCTCGCCATGCTAGCATCCAGGACACTAGCTTCAAGCCGGATGCCATGCTAGGGGTTGGATCTCCCAGAAGGAAGCGTGGGTCTCAGAGGCGGCGTCCTCCTAAGTTTCTCAGTATTCAAGCCTACTCCTGTGTCAGCGGTCCGGCCGACCTCTGCTCCAAGTGTCCTGTCGGCGGTCCGGCCGACCTCTGCTCCAAGCGCCCTGTTGGCGGTCCGGCCGACCTCTGCTCCAAGTGTCCTGTCGGCGGTCCGGTCGACCTCTGCTCCAAGCGTCCTGTCGAGGATCCGGCCGACCTCTGCTCCAAGCGTCCTGTCGGGGGTCCGGCCGACCTCTGCTCCAAGCGCCCTGTCGGAGGTCCGGCCGACCTCTGCTCCAAGCGTCCTGTCGGGGGTCCGGTCGACCTCTGCTCCAAGCGTCCTGTCGGCGGTCCGGCCGACTCCTGCTCCACGTGTCTTGTCGGCGGTCTGGCCGACTCCTGTTCCAAGTGTCCTGTCGGCGGTCCGGCCGACTCCTGCTCCACGTGTCTTGTCGGCGGTCCGGCCGACTCCTGCTCCACGTGTCTTGTCGGCGGTCCGGCCGACTCCTGCTCCACGTGTCCTGTCGGCGGTCCGGCCGACTTATGTTCCAAGTGTCCTGTCGGCGGTCCGGCCGACTCCTGTTCCAAGGGTCCTGTCGGCGGTCCGGCCGACTCCTGTTCCAAGTGTCTTGTCAGCGGTCCGGCCGACTCCTGCTCCACGTGTCCTGTCGGCGGTCCGACGGACTCCTGCTCCACGTGTCTTGTCGGCGGTCCGGCCGACTCCTGCTCCACGTGTCTTGTCGGCGGTCCGGCCGACTCCTGCTCCACGTGTCTTGTCGGCGGTCCGGCCGACTCCTGCTCCACGTGTCCTGTCGGCGGTCCGGCCGACTTATGTTCCAATTGTCCTGTCGGCGGTCCGGCCGACTCCTGTTCCAAGGGTCCTGTCGGCGGTCCGGCCGACTCCTGTTCCAAGTGTCTTGTCGGCGGTCCGGCCGACTCCTGCTCCACGTGTCCTGTCGGCGGTCCGGCCGACTCCTGTTCCAGGTCTCCTGTCGGGGGTCTGGCCGACCTCCGTTCCGGTTGGACCGCAACCGCCACCTGCTTCTCCGGTTGGGCCGCAACCGCCACCTGCTTCTCCGGTTGGGCCGCAACCTCCACCTGCTTCTCCGGTTGGGCCGCAACCTCCACCTGCTGTTCCGGTTGGGCCGCAACCTCCACCTGCTGTTCCGGTTGGGCCGCAACCGTCACCTGCTGTTCCGGTTGGGTCGCAACCACCACCTGCTTCTCCGGTTGGGCCGCAAACTGCACCTGCTGTTCCGGTTGGGCCGCAACCGCCACCTGCTTCTCCGGTTGGGCCGCAACCGTCACCTCCTGTTTCGCCTGCGTTTCAGCCCAAAAACCTTGTTCCTGTGACTGCTGGGCCACAGTTCCAAGACCCCGAGTTCCCCGGCTCTGACTCTGCCTTGCCCCCGGGTCATCTGCCGGAGTTTCTCGGCTCGGACTCTGCCCTGCCTCCGGGCCGTCCGCCCGAGTTCCCAAACTCTGTCCCGGTTCTGCCCCCGGGCCGTCCGCCCGAGTCCCCAGACTCTGTCTCGGTTCTGCCCCCGGGTCGTCCGCCCGAGTTCCCAGACTCTGTCCCGGTTCTGCCTCCGGGCCATCCGCCCGAGTTCCCAGACTCTGTCCCGGTTCTGCCCCCGGGTCGTCCGCCTGAGTTCCCAGACTCTGTCCCGGTTCTGCCCCCGGGTCATCTGCCGGAGTTTCCCGGCTCTGTCTCTGCTCTGCCCCCGGGCCGTCCGCCCAAGTTCCCAGGCTCTGTCCCGGTTTTGCCCTCGGGCCGTCCGCCTGAGATAATCGGTGCCCAAGGTTCCTGGAGTCCCTCCTCCGGACCCCCCTCCGCCCACCCGGTTCTGTTTGTGGAACGTCTGGGATCCGTCCCTTGAGGGGGAGGCACTGTCATGTTCTGGCTGTGCCAGCCTCTTATGATTTACTTTTGTGATTTTGGATTTGGTGTTTGTTATATTATTCCGGTGTTTCCTGTTTTATTTTGGTAATTCACTCCTCCTGTGTCTTGTCTGGTTTTACTTCCCTCCTTTGTTTGTTTTCCCGCCTTTTGTTGATTGTCTGCCCCGCCCTGATTTGTTTCACCTGTGTGTAGTCTTGTCTAGTATTTAAGCCTGTGTGTTTCCCCTCTCTCCTTGTTGGTTCGTCTTGTCTCCCCAGTCCCGTCTACCTTGTCCTCCGTGTTCATTGTTTCCTCCAGCTCTGGTCTTAGTGTTCCTCCTGCCCGTGTTCTCGTATCCTCTGGTTTGTAGTTTTGTTTTGTTCTCAGTTTGGTTTTGGTATGTTTTCTTTGTACTTTGTTCCCCTCCTTGTTTTGTGGTTTTTTGGATTTTGTCAGCTTTAAATAAAGCTCGCTTTTATTTAAAAAACTTCCGTTCCTGCTTGTTACTCTGCGTTTGGGTTCCCTCTGTAAACTCACCACATGACAGTAAATGTATCTAGTTCAGTCATTTTTAGTTTAGATAACTCAAATAGTCATGCTGGTAAGAAGTTAATCATAAGCTGTAGATAAAACATTTCCTTTATATTAATCCCCTGATGAGATCCTGCTACATAAATATTTTTACGTGTGTATATTATACGTCCCCAGAGATCTTAAACAGAAATTCAGGTGCACACTAATGCTTCAGTTAATCTTATATCTGATATATATTTTAATCTAATTGAAATGTATTACAACTTTTAATGTTGATTGTGAACCGTATATAAATTGACTAATTTTGTTAAATATGCTTAGAACATATAGAATTAAGTTCATGATAATTAACTCTGCTTACATTTCCTTTAGTTTCATGTTATGTTGGTAACTTTTATCTCATCAAAGCTCGCAGTCTCATAAACCCAGCAGCCTGTCTTTTTCAGAGCAACCGCTCCCTCTTCTCGGTTGCTCTCACCCACACTGGATGGCTGTTTGATATACTCTGAAATTAATCTTATCCCTTCATTTACTGTGTAAAAAGCGCACATATTTATCAACATGTATAGGCCTTTCTCTGTAGTGTTTGTATAGCTACATGTTTTGATAACAAGGTTTATCTGTGTTGTGTAATGTGGTTAATTCATTTTAATTCAATTGATCAAGTTTTATTCAGTGGTTTATATCCTAAAAATGTTTAACATCTTTCTACTGCAGATGAAGACAAGATGTTAAATATGGAATAATTAATTATGTGAAACAAAAGAAATAACACAACCGGGGGCACGGGCTGCTTGCCTGAAAGAACGACTTTAAATAAAGTACATTTTGATCTGAGAGACACCTCAAGCCACTCCATACAGCACAATCCACCAATCTACTCATCAAAGGTGATATATAAATACATTTTCAGAAGGGAAAGTGTTTGATTATTAGACTAATAAACACATTTATAGTCATTTATTAAATAAGGTAATTTTAAGAAATTGATAGTTAATATTAGATGCAAGAAGAATTAGGAAATCCATCAATAAATTCTAAACGTAAATTAGACCAAACTTAAATTTATAAAATGAAACTGCTTCACAATCTTCCTCGATGGTTCTTAAATCATCTGCTGCTGAATGATGCATTAATACCAAAACTAAATTGAATTGATAGGCAAACATCAAATAACAAATTCCAATAAGAAAGATACCAGTCACTGAATTGACCTGGTAACATTTAATTTGTTTCTATTCATAAATGTTCAACATCGTATTCACTGTAATTCTTCAATTATCCTTTATTCAATTTATTCCTTTTTCCTTTTGTTTTATGATTTATTCAATTATCCTCTATTAATAGTTTAGTCATGTAGTTAGTCAAATAAACATGTATTTTAAAAAGAACTTTGTTATTTGATTTGTGTGTGTATATAAACAATTTGAATCACTGTTCACCATGCCCAAGAACGCCGTAGCAACCCTGAGATTATGAGACTCAATTGATTTGTATAAAATAGATTTTTCCCTATTTTTATAAAATGGGGTGGTACCTGTGTAAATTCTGATATTAAAACTCATTGTGTGTGACATCTGAAGCTGAGTGTCACCACTCTCCTTCACATTTTACGATACATATACATATTCTGATATAAATTATTGATTGATGATTAATCTGCTCAATGCAATAACGCTACATGATCCAAGTTATTTGTCATCAGCCTACTTTTTCAATTACTAATAACATTACTATTACTACCAACAAATCTTTCTGCCTTCATGTTTGTATTGTATAGAGTAAAAGTATTAATTCTGTCTGAATGTTTTATGACTCAATGCCCCGGGCCATTATTGCTTTCTTTGTGTTCCTCTCTGGTCTCAGCAGGATTATGTAACATTTGGGTCCAAACAGTGCAACCAAGAGGCCAAAACTGGAGGCCAGGATGGCGAATACCTCCACTGCATCTGCATATTTGCCTGGTGAGCTAATATAAGCGGGGACAAAGGCCACCCACACAGCACAGAAGATCAGCATGCTGAAAGTGATGAGCTTGGCCTCATTGAAACTATCTGGAAGATTCCTCGCCATGAATGCTAGTAGGAAGCTGAGTATAGCCAGTAAGCCAATGTAACCCAGTAACACTGCAAAACCAACTGTGGACCCAACTACACACTCATAAACTATTTTGTCATTGTGGTATTGAGTGTTTTTATGAGGAGCTGGTGAAGCAGAGACAAGCCAAGCAGTGCAGATTGCTGCCTGAATAGAAGTAAGAACCATAACTGTCCCTCTCTGCTGCACAGCACCAAACCACTTGAGACTGCCTCCTCCTCCTGGTTTGGAGGCCTTGAACACAGCCAGAACCACCACCGTTTTCACCAGGATGCATGAGACACAAAGTACAAAGCTGATCCCAAACGCTGCATGTCTCAATTGGCATGTCCACCTCCTGGGACGGCCGATAAACAATAGTGAGCAGAGGAAACATAATTTAAGTGATATCAATAGCTGGAAACTCAGTTCTGAATTGTTGGCGCGTATTATAGGGGTGCTGCGATGATAGATGGAGATGCCCAAGACAACAGCACAGATTAATGTGCCCAACAATGTGGTGGCTGTCAGGAAGATACCCAGAGGCTCTTGATAGGAGAGGAACTCTATTTTCTTAGGAACACAGTGGTCACGCTGGGGACTGGACCAGAAATCCTCTGGACAACTTGTGCACTCCATGGAGTCTAAGAAAACATTGATAGTGTTAAGATTAATGCTTAAATTATATCTTCAAACTGCAATATTTAAATCTGAATACCAACCAGTGTTATTGCTGATCTTTCCCTCAGAACAAGGGATGCAGTCAAAACAGCACTCAGGTTGCCCCTTCTTTCTGGCCATGCGGGTACCTGGAGGACAGCTCTCACTGCACACTGACCGGGGTGGCTGTAGGGAAAAAAATAGACATATGTTATTGAGTCAAATAGCTATAATGAGCCATGCATGGTACACAAAGTAGGTGTCTGAAAAAGCAGAAGCAACCTTTTTGGATTCAAAGTTCCAGAAGATTTTGTCTTCATCGAGTGTGAGTTCTTCACCTTTGGCTGACTCTTTAACCTCGCCCACATTCTCAACTTTAGTTCGTCCATCAGGGAGCCACAGCCAGTTCATGACATCATATATTGGTAATGCATCACCATTCTCATCAAATGACACTTGATCACCAAATGGTGTGGTGAAGTTGACCTTTTCCAAGTAATACACAAGCTAAGAATATCAGAATAATGGATAGAGGAAAATCAAAAAGGACAGATGAAAAATTAATTCTATACGACCATGGTGAACACAGTGGTATCTAGTATGCAATAATCAACCTGCCTACTGCACCTATGAACATATGAAGATATCAACAATTCCAACAAAGCATTTCCATTAAAGTGAAGTCATTGATATTGCTGTATACCCAGTTTCAATACACTATTGGGACCCACCAATGTGACTGGTGGCAAGTTACCACATGAACTCAGTCACATGATCCTTGACCCATGGACTCAGCTCAGTAGCCATTGGCTACTGTAGCATTATTTCTCATTCACACATGCTTGTGAAATTCACCCGGGACAAAAGCAAAGGACATTCCTTTTGTTCTTTTTTTTCTTAACCCCCTTCCCACCCCTGCTGACCTGCGGGAGGTGAGCTGCTGCTCTTCCTCCAGACCAGAAGCTGTAGGAGCAGCTCTGCTCGCGAGTGCCTGCCTTTTTGACCATCTAACTTCAAGAAATAAGAGCTAGGAAGTTAGCACCAAGCTACCAAGCTGCAGTAACAGGACTGGACCAGTTTCCCTCCAAACTGCACAACTGGATTCAAGCACAGGAAGGAGAAAGACTTTGACCCTGGAACCACTTTCTCCAGCCTGCTTCCTCCAACTCCTCCATCTTGGAATTGCAACCTTTTCCTCCATGGATTTGTAACGTACTGGGCTTACCTTAGCATTAGCAATTGAACAAGGCTGAGCAACTTTGATTTCCGGAATGTACCTGTATTGATATGTTTAATGTTATTCATTGAGTTTGATTGATGTGATATTATTTGTAGTTAAGATATTTGGGTAGCTGGCATTGACACATCTGATGTGGTTAGTTTATGCTTCACATAGACAAGGTCTTGCATGCAAACTAACCATCTTTTATAACCCACTGCATTATCTGACACACATTAAGATCACATATATAAACTGTGAATTAGTTTTAAACATAAACATACACATTCAGATAATCTCAACCCCCACATCAACCCCCCTCTTTGACCTTCCTGAGCACATGTACTCCGAAGAACAAAGAGGCCATGTGGTAACATGTTGGCGGCCATCTTTGGTTCAGCCATCTTTGTAGTTTTACAGTGCTCGTCATATTGTCTGTAGGCACATGCAGACATCTTGAGACAAGTAGCCATCTTGTCTTTGTTTCTCTCTCCCCTGCCCCCCTCTCTCTCTCTCACACACACACACACACACACACACACACACATGCTCACACACTGTGTTTGGTATGTTTAATTTAGTTATTTAGTTAGATTAATATTGTGCTTTACACCTTTATTATCTTGTAAATAAATGTTTGTGGATTAGACATGCTGGTCTGCTTAATATTGTACAAGAGTGAATAATGCCAACCGCTGCTGTGTCAATAACTCCAATATCCTTCAACCTTTACTATCTATTTTGGTTATAGTTATTAATTTAATTATTAATCAAAGTTCAAAATGTATAGTTTAGTATATTTAATGGTACTTATCTATGAGACTACATTAATGTGCTATCATTTTCTCTTTGTTTCAAAGAGTGGTGCCCCGAGAATGATTTAATATACATTAAATCATATTATTCAATATAATTAATACTTATTTTGATAATTATTATTGACTTTTGATAGCCATTTTAATGTCTTTTGAGCTTATGTACCAATGTAATTTGGTGCCCTGTTATTATTAGTATATAGTGATAATTTGTTAATATCAATTTTATTAATATTGATAATTATCTTTAATATTTTCTAATAACTAGACCAGCTCCTATCTGCGTCCCCAACAACATTCGGACCTGACAATATTATCCACTGCTGTCACCTTGTGGTAGGGGGAATTGTTTCAGCTATCTGCTATGTGCTTTAACATTAGTAATCTCATAGCATTGTATTTAATCCTATTCCTGAAATGTTACTCCACAAGATACCATAGGATTTAGTCACATGAACAGGTGGAGTGTAAACTGATATCCCACCTGCCATAGCTCCAGTCTTTGCAAACTGGCACAGCTGTATCCGCTGAAGGGCCCTCTCCCTGGCACACAGCGCGACATGTCATCAAGAGCATACGCCAGAGCATACACAGCCTTGTACACGTTATACTCTGGCCTGAGGTTTGAAATGTCCAACAACTCAGTCTCCACACTCTCTAGATCTTCCTGTCCAGTGCATAGTTCTCCCCCAGCCTCCACCCAACCTGCTGTAGGTGGTGCAAATCTACACTGAAATGTGTATTCCCAAAACTGATTTACCTGAAATGTATTAAAAACCTTGGGTTAAAAATTATTTGACAACATACTCTATTATTCTTACAAATATCAGATCAGATTTAAATTTTAAGGTGAGACACTACAGGCAAAAACATTGTTTTTCATGAACTGATCAATTTTGAAATGTTAGGGCTATTTTGCTTCCATAACATATCTTCTTTCAGACTAGTGGAAATAAAACTTCCAATTAGGTGTTTATTTTACTACACTTTGTATATACACACGTGGACAAAATTGTTGGTACCCTTCCGTTAAAGAAAGAAAAACCCACAATGGTCACTGAAATAACTTGAAACTGACAAAAATAATAATAAATAAAAATTCACTGAAACTTATCTATTGAAAATCAGACATTGCTTTTGAATTGTGGTTCAACAGAATCATTTTAAAAAACAAACAAATTAAACTGGCCTGGACAAAAATGATGGTACCCCTAGAAAAGATTGAAAATAATTTGACCATAGGGACATGTTAAACTAAGGTGTGTCCTGTAAATAGCATCACAGGTGTCTTCAAACTTTTAATCAGTCAGTCTGCCTATTTAAAGGGTGAAAAGTAGTCACTGTGCTGTTTGGTATCATGGTGTGTACCACACTGAACATGGACCACAGAAATCTAAGGAGAGAGTTGTCTCAGGAGATTAGAAAGACAATTATAGACAAGCATGTTAAAGGTAAAGGCTATAAGACCATCTCCAAGCAGCTTGATGTTCCTGTGACTTCAGTTGCACATATTATTCAGAAGTTTAAGGTCCACGGGACTATAGCCTACCTCCCTGGACGTGGCCGCAAGAGGAAAATTGATGACAAATTGAAGAGACGGATAACACGAATGGCAACCAAAGAGCCCAGAACAACTTCCAAAGAGATTAGAGGTGAACTCCAAGGTCAAGGTAGATCAGTGTCAGATCGCACCGTCCGTCGCTGTTTGAGCCAAAGTGAACTTAATGGAAGACAACCGAGGAGGACGCAAATCATAAAAAAGCGAGACTGGAATTTGCCAAAATGCATATTGACAAGCCACAAAGCTTCTGGGAGAATGTCCTTTGGACAGATGAGACAAAACTGGAGCTTTTTGGCAAGTCCCATCAGCTCTATGTTCACAGACGCAAAAATGAAGCATACAAAGAAAAGAACACTGTATCTAATGTGAAACATGGAGGAGGCTAAGTTGTGTTATGGGGCTGCTTTACTGCATCTGGCACAGGGTGTCTTAAATCCGTGCAGGGTACAGTGAAATCTCAAGACTATCAAGGCATTCTGGGGCGAAATGTGCTGCCCAGTGTCAGAAAGCTTGGTCTCAGTTGCAGGTCATGGGTCCTCAAACAGGATAATGACCCAAAACACAGCTAAAAACACCCAAGAATGGCTTAGAACAAAACATTGGACTATTCTGAAGTGGCCTTCTATGAGCCCTGATCTAAATCCTATTGAACATCTGTGGAAGGAGCTGAAACATGCATTCGGAGAAGGCACCCTTCAAACCCGAGACAGCTGGAGCAGTTTGCTCACGAGGAGTGGGCCAAAATACCTGTCGACAGGTGCAGAAGTCTCATTGAGAGTTACAGAAATCGCTTGATTTCATTGATTGCCTCAAAAGGTTGTGCAACAAAATATTAAATTAAGGGTACCATCATTTTTGTCCAGGCCAGTTTCATTAGTTTGTTTTTTAAAATGATTCTGTTGAACCACAATTCAAAAGCGATATCTAATTTTCATTAGTTAATTTTGAGTAAATTTTTATTTATTATTACTTTTGTCAGTTACAAGTTATTTCAGTGACCATTGTGGGTTTTTCTTTCTTTAATGGAAGGGTACCAACAATTTTTTCCACGTGTGTATGTGTCTGTAGATTTCTCTTAAATTCACCAAATGTTATCATTAGATAATGCCTCATTTGCATATTTAAACAAAAGATTTCAGAAAACTTGCAATAGAAAAAAATAAGTGTCTTAGGGTAAGTAATCAACTGGGGAAGTTTCATGGTGAAATCCTAGATTTTTAACCCAATTCACCAGGAGTGTCTTCAAAATGTAGTAAATTTTACAATATATCTTTGAAGGCCGTTTTCTTTGAAAAACCTTTGCCTCTAAAATGTCAACAAAATGAAATAACAATTTTGAACTAAGCTTTATACAATGTTCAGATTCAAACATACAATTTCAGAAAACTTGTAATAAAAAAACATAATTGTCCTAATATAAGTTATCAACTGGGGAAGTTTCCTGGCAATATATATTAGTTAAATATTTTAACCTATACACCTGGGGTATCTCCACTTAAACTCACCACGTTATTTCCATAGCGGTTGTTGTGTTGTATGTCAGGACTTATTCTTAACAGGAAGTCCCTGAATCCTGGTATTTCTCCTCGACGGATGGCAATGCCCAGTGTGCCACTCAGGTACGGCATGAGGTGGGGGGTCTGGAGCGGAGTACCTGCAGTCCAGGCTTCACTGGCCATCCACTGCAGGCCTGTCACATTCTGCCTCACCACCTGTGCATTACATGATATAAAATATATAAATTCTTACTGTCATGACACAAATTATGTTTTGTCTCATTCATGCATATTAAACCCTCTTATTTCAGACAATCAAAACATTAACTTGTAGAATTATATAAACTTATAATTAAGCTTTAATTCAAGTCCAACCTCTTCCATGAGGTTAATCATGTGACTCAGAGGTGCAAAGACAATGACCACACGAGCTGTAGATTTCCTCATCAAATCCACAATTCTCCTTAATTCTGCTGCGTCTTTGCCCCAGGGCAAAACTTCTAAATAGGCCAGACAACCTCCACCAGATTTAGTCAGATCAGATTGGAAGGATCTGGCAGCGTGGAGTCCATAATCATCATTACTGACCAACAGACCAGCCCAAGTCCAGCCAAAGCGCCTGAGAATCTGAATTATTGCACGCACCTAGGTAAATACAGAGTGGAGGGATTAATGCACTGGCCAGAATAATCTCTCATTGGGAAACCTGTTTAATTGGTCCCTTTCAGCTTTGTTATCTGAGACCAAACGATTCAATCAATGGCAAAAAAATGTGACGTGTTACAAAAATAACATATTTTTCATTGCAGTAAAGGGATGTTATTTCAAAGCAATGATTCAGTGCACATGTTTTTTTTATATCATTCTTATTTTGTAGATTAATGGTCACCTGGAAAGCATCACTTGGGATCGTCCTAAAGAAGGATGGAAACTTTTGCCGGTCACTCAGGCACGAACATGTGGCAAAATAACTCACCTGTGAAAGACGCAGACGGTACATCCTAAAAACATTCAAATCCTTCATCGGCTGATTAGTCCACATTGCATTTCAAATTAAAATACTTTAAAAGAATCATGGTGGAAAACTTACCATAGGTAATCTGTACAAACCTAAAACAGCGGTGATGGCAACAGAACTACTAGAAAAAGTATCACCCACAATCCCAAGGACTGGAGGGGTTCCTACACAGGTCTTGTCCAATATAAAGTGCTCGTCTTGACCACTGGCTAATGACAAAGCTGAACGGAATCCAATTCCTAGGTTGACACAGTTGTCATTAAGACTGTATCCCAGAGTCACATTAGGTAGCAGGTTGGAGTTTCTGTTGATCTCATCAATAGCAAAGGCCATGGTCTGGGCCTGTCTGAATCCTACAATATAAAAACTAACACAAATACCATTGTTAGAAACCACACCATGATACATTACCTGTGCTGACATGAACGTGTTGCACAATTACAGATTTTGCAAACAATTAAGCCCGTTGAATAGCAACAATTATTACAATACTTAATTAATAAAAAAAAATTGAGGAGACAAGTGATACGTCTAAAATGGCATATATACACAATGTAATTCTGACCGGGTAATATCTTATCATATAAAATACATTTTACTAACGGGATTGGCTTCTTCCAGTTTCTACATTTTGTTGTTTCCCTGACATACTGACCCGTGGCAGGTTGGCTGTTGTGGCTCTGAGGTAAAAGACAGGTCAGGAAAGACAGAAAATAAATGGATCGGAAACATCCCTCCCAGAACCACATCTCCAGCCTTGTGCATCCCATTTAGAGGAAACTGTCCCTGTAACCGGCAGGAGGTGGAATGGAGAGGGGAGGGCACAGCAGAAGAAATGTAGGAATACAACAACACAGAGTACATGAGCAAGAGGAGGTTGATATCTAAAAATGCCCACATGGCTTTCCTCCTGTTTACTCCTTTTCTGACTCTGTGTCAACCCCTTTTATTAACTTGTAGCATTGTTTAAGTTTGCACTCCACCCATCAGAGCATACGCAAAAGTAAGGGCAGAGCCTAATATGCATTTCATTGGAGACTGGTTTTGTATCGAGGTGGAATTAATTTGTGCACTTTTAATTACATCTCACCAAGGCAATTTTAGCAACCTTTCCAACCCAAATTGAAGTTGTGGATGACTGCTATGATTGATGTCTACTGAAATTTGCATGTGATTTGTGGTGTGATAAGCATACCACATTAAACTCACCAAATGCTCAAATTAGCCCAGATTATGTCCACTAGATGGTAGCAGCATACCAAGACCCTCAGTGAAATATTACATCTTCCCTTGTTCTGTGTTCGTTTGATGGAGAGTTTTTGTATGTGGCTGGCACCCATAGTAACTTGGCAGGTATTAGATATGATTAGTTCTGCAGAAACATGCAGGACAGATTTCCCCATTAGTATGTCCAATTTGCAGTTTTATAGATTTGCTAACTGTATTTCTACGATTACAGGCAAAAACCTGTTACTTATTTACATCATCACATTAATAGTGAGTGCATGCACATACTTTTGAGATTACTTAACTCTATTACCCCTAAAATGAAGTAGAATTTTGTATCAATTAAAACACTGGCTTTGTCTGTCTCAAACACATAAAAGCATCTCATTTAGGACGCATTTAAGTAAAATATGCAGCAAATCCATGTAGGCTCAATGGCAGAAAATAATTATAACAGTAAATACAAAAACAAACATATTCAGGGATGTGAATTGTAATGTATATGTTGTCTGAATATGATGAATAAAACATCTGTTAAGAATTCTGCTGTCTCCTATTTTTTAAAGGAATCAATTGTAATGATGATGAATTAATGAGGGACTCCTCATTAACTATTCAGTATTGTGTCTCACTTTACTGGGGGGGACACAAAAACAATAAGTAATGTTTAACTAATCAGTAATTAATGAGTCGTTACTAGTTTTGTAATGACTTTTGATTCAGAGTTAATCAGGAACAAGTCATGAAAGTGGTGAAGTCAAGTCAATTTCAATTGTATTTTTATAGACCAATAAATTAGTCAGAATGATCAAGTCAAAAATATTCACAAACTAATCATTATTTAATGATTCATTAATATAGGTTCTCCCTGTCAGTTCTCTAGTAACTCATCATTATCTACTATATAATACTCCATTACAAATTATTAGTGAAGTACTCATTAGACCCTGGACAGGTCGCCAGACTATAACAGGGCTGACACGTAGAAACAGACAGCCATTCATACTCACATTCACACCTATAGACCATTTAGAGTCAACAATTAACCTAACCTACATGTCTTTGGACTTTGGGAGGAAGCTGGAGATCCCGGAGAAAACCCACGCTAACATGGGGAGAACATGCAAACTCCACAGACAATGGCCCCAAGCCGGGTTTGAACCTGCGACTCTCTTGCTGTGAGGCAACAAATTGGAGCAATGAGTGAAGAAACAAAGGAGAATTTATGGCCTACTCCCTGGGTTTTAAGACTACCTACATTTCTTTGAGATGTTGGCTCACAGTCGCCCAAAGACACATGCAGCTGTGAATGAGACCAAAATGGAAATGACATTTAATGCAAATGAACATGTACTTTAATTGATGTGTTGTGCTTTGCTAACATATGTCTAATAACAGGAAGTTTTGTTTAACATATATATTTTTGGGACAAGACTAAAATTGAAAGTAGTAGGAACCAGCAGAGACACAAGTCTGTCTCACACGTCTGTCCTCTCCCTGCCTTCTTTTGGAAATCCACATTTGTGACTCAGTTGGTTTAGTTAAATTTTTCTAGTTTCACTCATTTTTAATTTAGATAACTCAAATACTCATGCTGATAAGTAGTTAATCATAAGCGGTAGATAAAACATTTCCTTTATATTAATCACTTGATGAGATCCTGCTACATAAATATTTGTACGTGTGTATATTATACGTCCCCAGAGATCTTAAACAGAAATTCAGGTGCACACTAATGCTTCAGTTAATCTTATATCTGATATATATATTTTAATCTAGTTGAAATGTATTACAACTTTTAATGTTGATTGTGAACCATATATAAATTGACTGATTTTGTTAAATATGCTTAGAACATATAGAATTAAGTTCATGATAATTAACTCTGCTTACATTTCCTTGTGTAATTGGTTAATTCCTTTTAATTCAATTGATTATTTGGAATAATTAATTATGTGAAACAAAAGAAATAACACAACCGGGGACACGGGCTGCTTGCCTGAAAGAACGACTTTAAATAAAGTACATTTTGATCTGAGAGACCCCTCAAGCTACTCCATACAGCACAATCCACCAATCTACTCATCAAAGGTGATATATAAATACATTTTCAGAGGTGACAGTGTTTGACGATTAGACTAATAAACACATTTATAGTCATTTATTAAATAAGGTAATTTTAAGAAATTGATAGTTAATATTAGATGCAAGAAGAATTAGGAAATCCATCAATAAATTCTAAACGTAATTAGACCACGCTTAAATTTATAATATGAAACTGCTTCACAATCTTCCTTGATGGTTCTTATATTATCTGCTGCTGAATGATGCATTAATTCCAAAACTAATTTGAATTGATAGGCAAACATCAAATAACAAATTTCAAAAATAAAGATATCAGTCACTCAATTGACCTGGTAACATTTAATTTGTTTCTATCCATAAATGTTCAACATTGTATTCACTGTAATCCTTCAATTATCCTTTAGTCAATTTATTCCTTTTTCCTTTTGTTTTATGATTCATTCAATTATCCCCTATTAGTAGTTTAGTCATGTAGTTAGTCAAATAAACATTTAATTTGATAAAGAACTTTGTTATTTGATTTGTTTGAGTAAATAAACAATTTGAATCGCTGTTCACCATGCCCAAGAACTCCGTAGCAACCCTGAGATTATGAGACTCAATTGATTTATATAACATTTTAAATTTGTACTTATTTTTAAAGAATGGGGTGGCACCTGGGTAAATTCTGATATTAAAACTAATTGTTTGTGATATTTGAAGCTGAGTGTCACCACTCCCCTTCACATTTTACGATACATACATATTCTGATATTAATTATTGATTGATGATTAATCTGCTCAATGCAATAACGCTAAATGATCCTACTTTCTCAATTACTAATAACATTGCTATTACTACCAACACATTTTTCTGCCTTTATGTTTGTATTGTATAGATGAAAATATTAATTCTGTCTGAATGTTTTATGACTCAATGCCCCGAGCCATGATTGCTTTCTTTGTGTTCCTCTCTGGTCTCAGCAGGATTATGTAACATTTGGGTCCAAACAGTGCCACCAAGAGACCAAAACTGGAGGCCAGGATGGCGAATACCTCCACTGCATCTGCATATTTGCCTGGTGAGCTAATATAAGCGGGGACAAAGGCCACCCACACTGCACAGAAGATCAGCATGCTGAAAGTGATGAGCTTGGCCTCATTGAAACTATCTGGAAGATTCCTTGCCATGAATGCTAGCAGGAAGCTGAGGATAGCCAGTAAGCCAATGTAACCCAGTAACACTGCAAAACCAACTGTGGATCCGACTACACACTCATAAACTATCTTGTCATTGTAGTATTGAGTATTTTTATGAGGAGCTGGTGAAGCAGAGACAAGCCAAGCAGTGCAGATTGCTGCCTGGATAGAAGTCAGAACCATAACTGTCCCTCTCTGCTGCAGAGCACCAAACCACTTGAGACTGGCTCCACCTCCTGGTTTGGAGGCCTTGAACACAGCCAGAACCACCATGGTTTTCACCAGGATGCATGAGACACAAAGTACAAAGCTGATCCCAAATGCTGCATGTCTCAGTTGGCATGTCCACATCCTGGGATGGCCGATAAACAACAGTGAGCAGAGGAAACATAATTTAAGTGATATCAATAGATGGAAACTCAGTTCTGAATTGTTGGCGCGTACTATAGGGGTGCTGCGATGATAGATGGAGATGCCCAAGACAACAGCACAGATGAATGTGCCCAACAATGTGGTGGCTGTCAGGAAGATACCTAGAGGCTCTTGATAGGAGAGGAACTCTATTTTCTTAGGAACACAGTGGTCATGCTTGGGGCTGGACCAGAAGTCCTCTGGACAACTTGTACACTCCATGGAGTCTAAGAAAACATTGATAGTGTTAAGATTAATGCTTAATTATATCCCTAAACTGCAATGTTTAAAACTGAATACCAACCAGTCTTATTGCTGATCTTTCCCTCAGAACAAGGGATGCAGTCAAAACAGCACTCAGGTTGCCCCTTCTTTCTGGCCATTCGGGCACCTGGAGGACAGCTCTCACTGCACACTGACCGGGGTGGCTGTAGGGAGAAAAATACACATCTGTTATTGAGTCAAATAACTATAATGAGTCATGCATGGTACACAAAATAGGTGTCTAAAAAATCAGAAGCAACCTCTTTGGATTCAAAGTTCCAGAAGATTTTGTCTTCATCAAGTGTGAGTTCTTCACCTTTGGCTGACTCTTTGACCTCGCCCACACTCTCAACTTTAGTTCGTCCATCAGGGAGCCATAGCCAGTTCATGACATCATATATTGGTAAGGCATCACCATTCTCATCAAATGACACTTGATCACCAAATGGTGTGGTGAAGTTGACCTTTTCCAAGTAATACACAAGCTAAGAATATCAGAATAACGGATAGAGGAAAATCAAAAAGGACAGATGAAAACTCAATTCTATATGACCACGGTGAAAACAGTGGTATCTAGTATTCAATAATCAACCTGTCTACTGCACCTATGAACATATGAAGATATTAACAATTCCAACAAAGCATTTCCATTAATTTGAAGTCACTGATATTACTGTATACCCAGTGACAATATACTCTGACCTGATAATATTATCCAATGCTGTCACTTTGTTGTAGGGGGAATTGTTTCAGCTATCTGCTCTGCACTTTAAGATTAGTAATCTCATAGATTTGTATTTAATCCTATACCTGAAATGTTACTCCACAAGATAACATAGGATTTAGTCACATGAACAGGTGGAGTGTAAACTGATATCCCACCTGCCATAGCTCCAGTCTTTGCAATCTGGCACAGCTGTGTCCGCTGAAAGGCCCTCTCCCTGGCACACAGCGCAGCATGTCATCAAGAGCATACGCCAGAGCATACACAGCCTTGTACACGTTATACTCTGGCCTGAGGTTTGAAATGTCCAAGAACTCAGTCTCCACACTCTCTAGATCTTCCTGTCCAGTGCATAGTACTCCCCCAGCCTCCACCCAACCTGCTGGTGGTGGTGCAAATCTACACTGAAATGTGTATTCCCAAAACTGATTTACCTGAATGTATTAAAAACTTTGTTATACATGATGACATCATACTCTATTATTCTTACGAATACCAGATTACTACACTTTGTCTATATCTGTCTGTAGATTTCTGCTAAATTCACCAAACGTTATCATTAGATAATGCCTCATTTGCATATTTAAACATACCATTTCAGAAAACAAGTAATATAAAAAATAATTTTCTTAGTATAAGTTATCAACTGGGGAGGTTTCATGGTGTTATCTTAGATTTTTAACCCAATTCAGCAGGAGTGTCTTCAAAATGTATTGAATTTTATAATACATATCCTTAAAGACCGTTTTCTCAAAATGAGTTATGTAAAGACCTTTGCCTCTAATATGTCAACAAAATGAAACAACAATTTTGAACTTAGCATTATCCAATGTTCAGATTTAAACATAAAATTTCAGAAAACTTGTAATAAAAAAATAATTGTCCTAATATAAGTTATCAACTGGGGAAGTTTCCTGGCAATATATATTAGTTAAATGTTTTAAGCTATACACCTGGGGTGCCTCCACTTAAACTCACCACGTTATTTCCGCGGCTGTTCTGTTGTATGTCAGGACGTATTCTTAACAGGAAGTCCCTGAGTCCTGGTATTTCTCCTCGACGGATGGCAATGCCCAGTGTTCCACTGAGGTACGGCATGAGGTGGGGGGTCTGGAGTACAGTAGCTGCAGTCCAGGCTTCACTGGCCATCCACTGCAGGCCTGTCACATTCTGCCTCACCACCTGTGCATTGCATTATATAAAATATATAAATTCATACTGTCATGACACGATTGATGTCTTGTCTCATTCAAACACATGTAAAACCCTTTTATTTCAGACAATCAAAACATTAAATTGTAGAATTATATAAACATATAATTAAGCTATAATTGAAGCCACACCTCTTCCATGAGGTTAATCACGTGACTCTGATGTGCAAAAACAATGACCACACGAGCTGTAGATTTCCTCATCAAATCCACAATTCTCCTTAGTTCAGCTGGGTCTTTGTCCCAGGGCAAAACTTCTAAATAGGCCAGACAACCTCCACCAGACTGAGCCAGATCAGATTGGAAGGATCGTGCAGCGTGGAGTCCATAATCATCATTACTGATCAGCAGACCAGCCCAAGTCCAGCCAAAGCGCCTGAGAATCTGAATCATAGCACGCACCTAAGTAAATACAGAGTGGAGGGATTAACGCACAGGCAAGAATAATCTCTCAGTGGGAAACCTGATAAACAGATTCCACAATTGACCATGTTTAATTGGTGCCTTTCAGCTTTGTTATCTGAGACCAAACGACTCCATCAATGGCACAAACAATCTGACAAGTTTTACAAAAAAACAACATATTTTTCATTGCAGTAAAGGGATGTTATTTCAAAGGAATGTTTCAGTGCACATGCTTTTTTTTAATGCATTCTTATTTTGCCGATTGATGGTCACCTGGAAAGCATCACTTGGGATCGTCCTAAAGAAGGATGGAAACTTTTGCCGGTCACTCAGGCACGAACATGTGGCAAAATAACTCACCTGTGAAAGACACAGACTGTACATCCTAAAAACATTCAAATCCTTCATTGGCTGATTAATCCAATGTTAACAATTGACATTCCATTTAAAATTAAAATACTTTACAAGAATCATGGTGGAAAACTTACCATAGGTAATCTGTACAAACCTAAGACAGCGGAGATGGCAATAGAACCTCTAGAGAAAGTATCACCCACAATACCAAGGACTGGAGGGGTTCCTACACAGGTCTTGTCCAATATAAACTGCTCCTCTGGACCACTGGCTAATGACAACGCTGCGCGGAATCCAATTCCTAGGTTGTTGCAGTTGTCATTAAGACTGTATCCAAGAGTCACATTAGGTAGCAGGTTGGAGTTTCTGTTGATCTCATCAATAGCAAAGGCCATGGTCTGGGCCTGTCTGAATCCTAGAACATCAAAACTAACAGAAAAATACCATTGTTGGAAAATTCAACATGACACAGTAACCTGTGCTGACATTAATGTGTTGCACAGTTACAGATTTTGAAAACAATTAAGCCAGTTGAATAGCAACAATTATTACAATACTTGGTTAAAAAAAAAATAGAGGAGACAAGTGATATGTCTAAAATGGCATGAATACACAATGTAATTCTGACTGGGTAATATCTTATCATATAAAATACATTTTACTAATGGAATTAGCTTCTTCCAGTTTCTGCATTTTGTTGTTTCCCTGACATACTGACCTGTGGCAGGTTGGCTGTTGTGGCTCTGAGGTAAAAGACAGGTCAGGAAAGACAGAAAAGAAGTTGATCTGAAACAGCCCTCCCAGAACCACATCTCCAGCCTTGTGCATCCCATTTAGATGAAACTGTCCCTGTAACCAGCAGGAGGTGGAATGCAGAGGGTTCCCTCCAGCACAAGAAAAGTAGGAATACAACAACACAGAGTACATGAGCAATAGGAGGTTGATATCTAAAAATGCCCACATGGCTTTCCTCCTGTTTACTCCTTTTCTGACTCAGTGTCAACCCCTTTTATTGACTTGTAGCATTGTTTAATCTTGCACACCACCCATCAGCGCATACGCAAAAGTCAGGGCAGGGCCTAATATACATTTCATTAGAGACTGATTTTGTATTGAGGTGGAATTCATTTTGTGCACTTTTAATTACATCTCACCAAGGCAACTTTTGAAACCTTTCCAACCCAAATTGAAGTTGTGGATGACCGCTATGATTGATCTATACTGAAACTTGAGTGTGATTTGTTGTGTGATAAGCATACTGAATTAAACTCACCAAATGCTCAAATTAGCCCCAAGTATGTCCACTAGATGGTAGCAGCATACTAAGATCCTCAGTGAAATATTACATCTTCCCTTGCTCTGTGTTTGTTTGATGGAGGGTTATTGTATGTGGCTGGCAACCAATAGTAACTTGGCAGGTATTAGATATGATCAGTTCTGCAGAAACATGTGGGCAGGACAGATTTCCCCATCAGCCTGTCTAATTTGCAATTGTATAGATCTGCTAACTGTAGTTCTACGATTACAGGCAGAAACCTGTTAACACATTGATAGTGAGTGCATGCACATACTTTTCCAGGCAGGATGACATAACTTAACTCTATTCCCCCTAAAATGTAGCAGAATATTGCATTAAATAAAACACTGGCTTTGTCTGACTCAAACACATAAAAGCATCTTATTTAGGACATATTTAAGTAAAACATCCAGCAAATCCATGCAGGCTTAATGGCAGAAAATAATTATAACAGTAAATACAAAAACAAAAAAATGTACAATTCGATTCTGTATACTGTTAGGCCATTGCATAGTCATGGCTTCCAGAAGATTAGTTAATGATTACGTACTTAAAACATGAATGAGGATCTAAATGCTAGTGAACTATTAGTTAATGAGTAACTCTCAATCAAATTTTTTGGATGATTTTGTTTTAATGATATTCAACTTGATAATATTCAGGGATGTGAATTGTAATGTATATGTTGTCTGAATATGATGAATAAAACATCTGTTAAGAATTCTGCTGTCTCCTATTTTTTAAAGGAATCAATTGTAATGATGATGAATTAATGAGGGACTCCTCACTAACTATTCAGTATTGTGTCTCACTTTACTGGGGGGGACACAAAAACAATAAGTAATGTTTAACTAATCAGTAATTAATGAGTCGTTACTAGTTTTGTAATGACTTTTGATTCAGAGTTAATCAGGAACAAGTCATGAAAGTGGTGAAGTCAAGTCAATTTCAATTGCATTTTTATAGACCAATAAAATAGTCAGAATGATCAAGTCAAAAATATTCACAAACTAATCATTATTTAATGATTCATTAATATAGGTTCTCCCTGTCAGTTCTCTAGTATCTCATCATTATCTACTATATAATACTCCATTACAAATTATTAGTGAAGTACTCATTAGACCCTGGACAGGTCGCCAGACTATAACAGGGCTGACACGTAGAAACATACAGACATTCATACTCACATTCACACCTATAGACCATTTAGAGTCAACAATTAACCTAACCTACATGTCTTTGGACTTTGGGAGGAAGCCGGAGATCCCGGAGAAAACCCACGCTAACATGGGGAGAACATGCAAACTCCACAGACAATGGCCCCAAGCCGGGTTTGAACCTGCGACTCTCTTGCTGTGAGGCAACAAATTGGAGCAACGAGTGAAGAAACAAAGGAGAATTTATGGCCTACTCCCTGGGTTTTAAGACTACCTACATTCCTTTGAGATGTTGGCTCACAGTCACCCAAAGACACATGCAGCTGTGAATGAGACCAAAATGGAAATGACATTTAATGCAAATGAACATGTACTTTAATTGATGTGTTGTGCTTTGCTAACATGTTTAATAACAGGAAGTTTTTTTTAACATATACATTTTTGGGACAAGACTAAAATTGAAAGTAGTAGGAACCAGCAGAGACACAAGTCTATCTCACACGTCTGTCCTCTCCCTGCTTTCTTTTGGAAATCCACATTTGTGACTCAGTTGGTTTAGGTAAATTTATCTAGTTTCACTAATTTTTAATTTAGATAACTCAAATACTCATGCTGATAAGTAGTTAATCATAAGCTGTAGATAAAACATTTCCTTTATATTAATCACTTGATGAGATCCTGCTACATAAATCTTTTTACGTGTGTATATTATACGTCCCCAGAGATCTTAAACAGAAATTCAGGTGCACACTAATGCTTCAGTTAATCTTATATCTGATATATATATTTTAATCTAGTTGAAATATATTACAACTTTTAATGTTGATTGTGAGCCATATATAAATTGACTAATTTTGTTAAATATGCTTAGAACATATAGAATTAAGTTCATGATAATTAACTCTGCTTACATTTCCTTTAGTTTCATGTTATGTTGGTAACTTTTATCTCATCAAAGCTCACAGTCTCATAAACCCAGCAGTCTGTCTTTTTCAGAGCAACCGCTCCCTCTTCTCGGTTGCTCTCACCCACACTGGATGGCTGTTTGATATGCTCTGAAATTAATCTTATCTCTTCATTTACTGTGTAAAAAGCGCACATATTTATCAACATGTATAGGCCTTTCTCTGTAGTGTTTGTATAGCTACATGTTTTGATAACAAGGTTTATCTGTGTTGTATAATTGGTTAATTCCTTTTAATTGAATTGATCAAGTTTTATTCAGTGGTTTATATCCTAAAAATGTTTAACATCTTTCTACTGCAGATGAAGACAAGATGTTAAATATGGAATAATTAATTATGTGAAAGAAAATAAATAACACAACCGGGGACACGGGCTGCTTGCCTGAAAGAACGAATTTAAATAAAGGACATTTTGATCTGAGAGACCCCTCAAGCCACTCCATACAGCACAATCCACCAATCTACTCATCAAAGGTGATATATAAATACATTTTCAGAAGTGAAAGTGTTTGACGATTAGACTAATGAACACATTTATAGTAATTTATTAAATAAGGTAATTTTAAGAAATTAATAGTTAATATTAGATACAAGAAGAATTAGGAAATCAATCAATAAATTCTAAACGTAAATTAGACCACGCTTAAATTTATAATATGAAACTGCTTCACAATCTTCCTCGATGGTTCTTATATTATCTGCTGCTGAATGATGCATTAATACCAAAACTAAATTGAATTGATAGGCAAACATCAAACAACAAATTCCAAAAAGAAAGATATCAGTCACTCAATTGACCTGGTAACATTTAATTTTTTTTTATCCATAAATGTTCAACATTGTATTCACAGTAATCCTTCAATTATCCTTTATTCAATTTATTCCTTTTTCCTTTTGTTTAATGATTCATTCAATTATCCCCTATTAGTAGTTTAGTCATGTAGTTAGTCAAATAAACATTTAATTTTATAAAGAACTTGGTTATTTGATTTGTTTGTGTAAATAAACAATTTGAATCGCTGTTCACCATGCCCACGAACTCCGTAGCAACCCTGAGATTATGAGACTCAATTGATTTATATAAAATTTTAAATGTTTCCTTATTTTTATAGAATGGGGTGGCACCTGGGTAAATTCTGATATTAAAACTAATTGTTTGTGATATTTGAAGCTGAGTGTCACCACTCCACTTCACATTTTACGATACATACATATTCTGATATTAATTATTGATTGATGATTAATCTGCTCTATGCAATAACGCTAAATGATCCTACTTTCTCAATTACTAATAACATTGCTATTACTACCAACACATTTTTCTGCCTTTATGTTTGTATTGTATAGATAAAAATATTAATTCTGTCTGAATGTTTTATGACTCAATGCCCCGAGCCATAATTGCTTTCTTTGTGTTCCTCTCTGGTCTCAGCAGGATTATGTAACATTTGGGTCCAAACAGTGCAACCAAGAGGCCAAAACTGGAGGCCAGGATGGCGAATACCTCCACTGCATCTGCATATTTGCCTGGTGAGCTGACATAAGCGGGGACAAAGGCCACCCACACAGCACAGAATATCAGCATGCTGAAAGTGATGAGCTTGGCCTCATTGAAACTATCTGGAAGATTCCTCGCCATGAATGCTAGAAGGAAGCTGAGGATGGCCAGTAAGCCAATGTAACCCAGTAACACTGCAAAACCAACTGTGGATCCGACTACGCACTCATAAACTATCTTGTCATTGTGGTATTGAGTGTTTTTATGAGGAGCTGGTGAAGCAGAGACAAGCCAAGCAGTGCAGATTGCTGCCTGGATAGAAGTCAGAACCATAACTGTCCCTCTCTGCTGCACAGCACCAAACCACTTGAGACTGGCTCCACCTCCTGGTTTGGAGGCCTTGAACACAGCCAGAACCACCATGGTTTTCACCAGGATGCATGAGACACAAAGTACAAAGCTGATCCCAAATGCTGCATGTCTCAGCTGGCATGTCCACATCCTGGGACGGCCGATAAACAACAGTGAGCAAAGGAAACATAATTTAAGTGATATCAATAGCTGGAAACTCAGTTCTGAATTGTTGGCGCGTATTATAGGGGTGCTGCGATGATAGATGGAGATGCCCAAGACAACAGCACAGATGAATGTGCCCAACAATGTGGTGGCTGTCAGGAAGATACCCAGAGGCTCTTGATAGGAGAGGAACTCTATTTTCTTAGGAACACAGTGGTCACGCTGGGGGCTGGACCAGAAGTCCTCTGGACAACTGGTGCACTCCATGGAGTCTAAGAAAACATTGATAGTGTTAAGATTAATGATTCATTATATCTCCAAACTGCAATATTTAAAACTGAATACCAACCAGTCTTATTGCTGATCTTTCCCTCAGAACAAGGGATACAGTCAAAACAGCACTCAGGTTGCCCCTTCTTTCTGGCCATTCGGGTACCTGGAGGACAGCTCTCACTGCACACTGACCGGGGTGGCTGTAGGGAGAAAAATACACATCTGTTATTGAGTCAAATAATTATAATGAGTCATGCATGGTACACAAAATAGGTGTCTGAAAAATCAGAAGCGACCTCTTTGGATTCAAAGTTCCAGAAGATTTTGTCTTCATCAAGTGTGAGTTCTTCACCTTTGGCTGACTCTTTGACCTCGCCCACACTCTCAACTTTAGTTCGTCCATCAGGGAGCCACAGCCAGTTCATGACATCATATATTGGTAATGCATCACCATTCTCATCAAATGATACTTGATCACCAAATGGTGCGGTGAAGTTGACCTTTTCCAAGTAATACACAAGCTAAGAATATCAGAATAACGGATGGAGGAAAATCAAAAAGGACAGATGAAAAATCAATTCTATATGACCACGGTGAACACAGTGATATCTAGTATTCAATAATCAACCTGTCTACTACACCTATGAACATATGAAGATATTAACAATTCCAACAAAGGATTTCCATTTAATTTAAGTCACTGATATTACTGTATACCCAGTGTGAATATACTCTGACCTGATAATATTATCCAATGCTGTTACTTTGTGGTAGGGGGAATCCTTTCAGCTATCTGCTATGCACTTTAAGATTAGTAATCTCATAGCTTTGTATTTAATCCTATACCTGAAATGTTACTCTACAAGATAGCATAGGATTTAGTCACATGAACAAGTGGAGTGTAAACTGATATCCCACCTGCCATAGCTCCAGTCTTTGCAATCTGGTACAGCTGTGTCCGCTGAAAGGCCCTCTCCCTGGCACACAGCGCAGCATGTCATCAAGAGCATACGCCAGAGCATACACAGCCTTGTACACGTTATACTCTGGCCTGAGGTTTGAAATGTCCAAGAACTCAGTCTCCACACTCTCTAGATCTTCCTGTCCAGTGCATAGTTCTCCCCCAGCCTCCACCCAACCTGCTGGAGGTGGTGCAAATCTACACTGAAATGTGTATTCCCAAAACTGATTTACCTGAATGTATTAAAAACTTTGTGTTATACATGATGACATCATACTGTATTATTCTTACAAATACCAGATTACTACACTTTGTCTATATCTGTCTGTAGATTTCTGCTAAATTCACCAAAAGTTATCATTAGATAATGCCCTCATTTGCATATTTAAACATAACATTTTTGAAAAAAAGTAACATAAAAAATAATTGTCTTAGTGTAAGTAATCAACTGGGGAAGTTTCATGGTGTTATCTTAGATTTTTAACCCAATTCAGCAGGAGTGTCTTCAAAATGTATTGAATTTTATATTACATACCCCTAAAGACCGTTTTCTCAAAAATTAGTTATGTAAAGACCTTTGCCTCTAATATGTCAACAAAATGAAAGAACAATTTTGAACATAGCATTATCCAATGTTCAGATTTAAACATAAAATTTCAGAAAACTTTTAATAAAAAAATAATTGTCCTAATATAAGTTATCAACTGTGGAAGTTTCCTGGCAATATATATTAGTTAAATGTTTTAACCTATACACCTGGGGTGCCTCCACTTAAACTCACCACATTATTTCCATAGAGGTCTTTGTGTTGCATGTCAGGACGTATTCTTAACAGGAAGTCCCTGAATCCTGGTATTTCTCCTCGACGGATGGCAATGCCCAGTGTTCCACTCAGGTACGGCATGAGGTGGGGGGTCTGGAGCACAGTAGCTGCAGTCCAGGCTTCACTGGCCATCCACTGCAGGCCTGTCACATTCTGCCTCACCACCTGTGCATTGCATTATATAAAATATATAAATTCATACTGTCATGACACGATTGATGTCTTGTCTCATTCAAACACATGTAAAACCCTTTTATTTCAGACAATCAAAACATTAAGTTGTAGAATTATATAAACATATAATTAAGCTATAATTGAAGCCACACCTCTTCCATGAGGTTAATCACGTGACTCTGATGTGCAAAGACAATGACCACACGAGCTGTAGATTTCCTCATCAAATCCACAATTCTCCTTAGTTCAGCTGGGTCCTTGCCCCAGGGCAAAACTTCTAAATAGGCCAGACAACCTCCACCAGACTGAGCCAGATCAGATTGGAAGGATCGGGCAGCGTGGAGTCCATAATCATCATTACTGACCAACAGACCTGTCCAAGTCCAGCCAAAGCGCCTGAGAATCTGAATCATAGCACGCACCTAAGTAAATACAGAGTGGAGGGATTAATGCACAGGCAAGAATAATCTTTCAGTGGGAAACCTGCTTAATTGGTCCCTTTCAGCTTTGTTATCTCAGACCAAACGACTCCATCAATGGCAAAAAATTTGACAAGTATTACAAAAACAACATATTTTTCATTGCAGTAAAGGGATGTTATTTCGAAGGAAAATTTCAGTGCACATGCTTGTTTTATATCAATCTTATTTTGCCAATTAATGGTCACCTGGAAAGAATCACTTGGGATCGTCCTAAAGAAGGATGGAAACGTTTGCCGGTCACTCAGGCACGAACATGTGGCAAAATAACTCACCTGTGAAAGACACAGACTGTACATCCTAAAAACATTCAAATCCTTCATCGGCTGATTAGTCCAATGTTTACAATTGACATTGCATTTCAAATTAAAATACTATAAAAGAATCATGGCGGAAAACTTACCATAGGTAATCTGTACAAACCTAAGACAGTGGAGATGGCAATAGAACGTCTAGAGGAAGAATCACCCACAATCCCAAGGACTGGAGGGGTACCTACACAGGTCTTGTCCAATATAAAGTGCTCGTCTTGACTACTGACTAATGACAACGCTGCACGGAATCCAATTCCTAGGTTGACACAGTTGTCATAAAGACTGTATCCCAGAGTCAGATTAGGTAGCAGGTTGGTATTTCTGTTGATCTCATCAATAGCAAAGGCCATGGTCTGGGCCTGTTTGAATCCTAGAATATCAAAACTGACACAAAAATATCATTGTTAAAAACTACACCATGATACATTACCTGTGCTGACATGAATATGTTGCACAATTACAGATTTTGCAAACAATTAAACCAGTTGAATAGCAACAATTATTACAATACTTAATTAATTAAAAAAAATTGAGGAGACAAGTGAAACGTCTAAAATGGCATAAATACACAATGTAATTCTGACCAGGTAATATCTTATCATATAAAATACATTTTACTAATGAGATTGGCGTCTTCCAGTTTCTGCATTTTGTTGTTTCCCTGACATACTGACCCGTGGCAGGGTGGCTGTTGTGGCTCTGAGGTAAAAGACAGGTCAGGAAAGACAGAAAATAAATGGATCTTAAACAGCCCTCCCAGAACCACATCTCCAGCCTTGTGCATCCCATTTAGAGGAAGCTGTCCCTGTAACCGGCAGGAAGTGGAATGGAGAGGGTTCCCTCCAGCACAAGAAAAGTAGGAATACAACAACACAGAGTACATGAGTAAGAGGAGGTTGATATCTAAAAATGCCCACATGGCTTTCCTCCTGTTTGCTCCTTTTCTGACTCTGTGTCAACCCCTTTTATTAACTTGTAGCATTGTTTAAGTTTGCACTCCACCCATCAGCGCATACGCAAAAGTATGGGCAGGGCCTAATATGCATTTCATTGGAGACCGGTTTTGTATCGAGGTGGAATTAATTTGTGCACTTTTAATTACATCTCACCAAGGCAATTTTAGCAACCTTTCCAACCCAAATTGAAGTTGTGGATGACCGCTATGATTGATCTCTACTGAAACTTGCGTGTGATTTGTTGTGTGATAAGCATACCACATTAAACTCACCAAATGCTCAAATTAGCCCAGAGTATGTCCACTAGATGGTAGCAGCATACCAAGACCCTCAGTGAAATATTACATCTTCCCTTGTTCTGTGTTCGTTTGATGGAGAATTTTTGTATGTGGCTGGCACCCATAGTAACTTGGCAGGTATTAGATATGATTAGTTCTGCAGAAACATGCAGGACAGATTTCCCCATTAGTATGTCCAATTTCCAGTTTTATAGATTGGCTAACTGTATTTCTACGATTACAGGCAGAAACCTGTTACTTATTTACATCAACACATTAATAGTGAGTGCATGCACATACTTTTGAGATTACTTAACTCTATTCCCCCTAAAATGAAGTAGAATATTGCATCAATTAATACACTGGCTTTGTCTGTCTCAAACACATAAAAGCATCTTATTTAGGACGCATTTAAGTAAAATATGCAGCAAATCCATGTAGGCTCAATGGCAGAAAATAATTATAACAGTAAATACAAAAACAAAAAAATTTACAATTCTATTCTGTATAATGTTAGGCCATTGCATAGTCATGGCTTCCAGAAGATTAGTTAATGATTACGTACTTAAAACATGAATGAGGATCTAAATGCTAGTGAACTATTAGTTAATGAGTAACTCTCAATCAAATTTTTTGGATGATTTTGTTTTAATGATATTCAACTTGATAATATTCAGGGATGTGAATTGTAATGTATATGTTGTCTGAATATGATGAATAAAACATCTGTTAAGAATTCTGCTGTCTCCTATTTTTTAAAGGAATCAATTGTAATGATGATGAATTAATGAGGGACTCCTCATTAACTATTCAGTATTGTGTCTCACTTTACTGGGGGGGACACAAAAACAATAAGTAATGTTTAACTAATCAGTAATTAATGAGTCGTTACTAGTTTTGTAATGGCTTTTGATTCAGAGTTAATCAGGAACAAGTCATGAAAGTGGTGAAGTCAAGTCAATTTCAATTTTATTTTTATAGACCAATAAATTAGTCAGAATGATCAAGTCAAAAATATTCACAAACTAATCATTATTTAATGATTCATTAATGTAGGTTCTCCCTGTCAGTTCTCTAGTAACTCATCAGTATCTACTATATAATACTCCATTACAAATTATTAGTGAAGTACTCATTAGACCCTGGACAGGTCGCCAGACTATCACAGGGCTGACACGTAGAAACAGACGGCCATTCATACTCACATTCACACCTATAGACCATTTAAAGTCAACAATTAACCTAACCTACATGTCTTTGGACTTTGGGAGGAAGCCGGAGATCCCGGAGAAAACCCACGCTAACATGGGGAGAACATGCAAACTCTACAGACAATGGCCCCAAGCCGGGTTTGAACCTGCGACTCTCTTGCTGTGAGGCAACAAATTGGAGCAACGAGTGAAGAAACAAAGGAGAATTTATGGCCTACTCCCTGGGTTTTAAGACTACCTACATTTTTTTGAGATGTTGGCTCACAGTCGCCCAAAGACACATGCAGCTGTGAATGAGACCAAAATGGAAATTACATTTAATGCAAATGAACATGTACTTTAATTGATGTGTTGTGCTTTGCTAACATATGTCTAATAACAGGAAGTTTTGTTTAACATATATATTTTTGGGACAAGACTAAAATTGAAAGTAGTAGGAACCAGCAGAGACACAAGTCTGTCTCACACGTCTGTCCTCTCCCTGCCTTCTTTTGGAAATCCACATTTGTGACTCAGTTGGTTTAGTTAAATTTTTCTAGTTTCACTCATTTTTAATTTAGATAACTCAAATACTCATGCTGATAAGTAGTTAATCATAAGCTGTAGATAAAACATTTCCTTTATATTAATCACTTGATGAGATCCTGCTACATAAATATTTGTACGTGTGTATATTATACGTCCCCAGAGATCTTAAACAGAAATTCAGGTGCACACTAATGCTTCAGTTATATAATTAAGTTCATGATAATTAACTCTGCTTACATTTCCTTTAGTTTCATGTTATGTTGGTAACTTTTATCTCATCAAAGCTCACAGTCTCATAAACCCAGCAGTCTGTCTTTTTCAGAGCAACCGCTCCCTCTTCTCGGTTGCTCTCACCCACACTGGATGACTGTTTGATATGCTCTGAAAATAATCTTATCCCTTCATTTACTGTGTAATAAGCGCACATATTTATCACCATGTACAAACGTAGGCAAAGTTGTTGGTACCCTTCCGTTAAAGAAAGAAAAATTTATGGTCACTGAAATAACTTGAAACTGACAAAAGTAATAATAAATAAAAATTTACTGAAAATTAACTAATGAAAATCAGTCATTGCTTTTGAATTGTGGTTCAACAGAATCATTTTAAAAAACAAACTAATGAAACTGGCCTGGACAAAAATGATGGTACCCCTAGAAAATATGTAAAATAATGTGACTATAGGGACATGATAAACTAAGGTGTGTCCGGTAAATAGCATCACAGGTATCTTCAAACTTGTAATCAGTCAGTCTGCCTATTTAAAGGGTGAAAAGTAGTCACTGTGCTGTTTGGTATCATGGTGTGTACCACACTGAACATGGACCACAGAAAGCTAAGGAGAGAGTTGTCTCAGGAGATCAGAAAGAACATTATAGACCTTCATGTTAAAGGTAAAGGCTATAAGACCATCTCCAAGCAGCTTGATGTTCCTGTGACTACAGCTGCACATATTATTCAGAAGTTTAAGGTCCATGAGACTGTAGCCTACCTCCCTGGACATGGCCGCAAGAGGAAAATTGATGACATATTGAAGAGACGGATAATACGAATGGTAACCAAAGAGCCCAGAACAACTTCCAAAGAGATTAGAGGTGAACTCCAAGGTCAAGGTACATCAGTGTCAGATCGCACCATCCGTCACTGTTTGAGCCAAAGTGGACTTAATGGAAGACAACCGAGGAGGACACCAAATCATAAAAAAGCGAGACTGGAATTTTCCAAAATGCATATTGACAAGCCACAAAGCTTCTGGGAGAATGTCCTTTGGACAGATGAGACAAAACTGGAGCTTTTTGGCAAGTCACATCAGCTCTATGTTCACAGACGCAAAAATGAAGCATCCAAAGAAAAGAACACTGTACCTAATGTGAAACATGGAGGAGGCTCGGTTTTGTTATGGGGCTGCTTTACTGCATCTGGCACAGGGTGTCTTGAATCTGTGCATGGTACAATGAAATCTCAAGACTATCAAGGCATTCTGGAGCGAAATGTGCTGCCCAGTGTCAGAAAGCTTGGTCTCAGTTGCAGGTCATGGGTCCTCAAACAGGATAATGACCCAAAACACAGCTAAAAACACCCAAGAATGGCTAAGAACAAAACATTGGACTATTCTGAAGTGGCCTTCCATGAGCCCTGATCTAAATCCTATTGAACATCTGTGGAAGGAGCTGAAACATGCAGTCTGGAGAAGGCACCCTTCAAACCTGAGACAGCTGGAGCAGTTTGCCCACGAGGAGTGGGCCAACATACCTGTCGACAGGTGCAGAAGTCTCATTGAGAGTTACAGAAATCACTCCATTGAAGTGATTGCCTCAAAAGGTCGTGCAACAAAATATTAAGTTAAGGGTACCATCATTTTTGTCCAGGCCAGTTTCATTAGTTTGTTTTTTTAAATGATTCTGCTGAACCATAATTCAAAAACAATATCTGATTTTCATTAGTTAATTTTCAGTGAATTTTTATTTATTATTACTTTTGTCAGTTTCAAGTTATTTCAGTGACCATTGTTGGTTTTTCTTTCTTTAACGGAAGGGTACCAATGATTTTGCCTATGTCTGTATAGGCCTTTCTCTTTAGTGTTTGTATAGCTACATGTTTTGATATCAAGGTTTATCTGTGTTGTGTAATTGGTTAATTCCTTTTAATTCAATTGATTATTTGGAATAATTAATTATGTGAAACAAAAGAAATAACACAACCGGGGACACGGGCTGCTTGCCTGAAAGAACGACTTTAAATAAAGTACATTTTGATCTGAGAGACCCCTCAAGCCACTCCATACAGCACAATCCACCAATCTACTCATCAAAGGTGATATATAAATACATTTTCAGAGGTGACAGCGTTTGACGATTAGACTAATAAACACATTTATAGTCATTTATTAAATAAGGTAATTTTAAGAAATTGATAGTTAATATTAGATGCAAGAAGAATTAGGAAATCCATCAATAAATTCTAAACGTAAATTAGACCACGCTTAAATTTATAATATGAAACTGCTTCACAATCTTCCTCGATGGTTCTTATCTTATCTGCTGCTGAATGATGCATTAATTCCAAAACTAATTTGAATTGATAAGCAAACATCAAACAACAAATTCCAAAAAGAAAGATATCAGTCACTCAATTGACCTGGTAACATTTAATTTGTTTCTATCCATAAATGATCAACATTGTATTCACTGTAATCCTTCAATTATCCTTTATTCAATTTATTCCTTTTTCCTTTTGTTTTATGATTCATTCAATTATCCCCTATTAGTAGTTTAGTCATGTAGTTAGTCAAATAAACATTTAATTTGATAAAGAACTTTGTTATTTGATTTGTTTGTGTAAATAAACAATTTGAATCGCTGTTCACCATGCCCAAGAACGCCGTAGCAACCCTGAGATTATGAGACTCAATTGATTAATATAACATTATAAATTTGTCCTTATTTTTATAGAATGGGGTGGCACCTGGGTAAATTCTGATATTAAAACTAATTGTTTGTGATATTTGAAGCTGAGTGTCACCATTCCCCTTCACATTTTACGATACATATTGTGATATTAATTATTGATTGATGATTAATCTGCTCTATGCAATAACGCTAAATGATCCTACTTTCTCAATTACTAATAACATTGCTATTACTACCAACACATTTTTCTGCCTTTATGTTTGTATTGTATAGATAAAAATATTAATTCTGTCTGAATGTTTTATGACTCAATGCCCCGACCCATGATTGCTTTCTTTGTGTTCCTCTCTGGTCTCAGCAGGATTATGTAACATTTGGGTCCAAACAGTGCAACCAAGAGACCAAAACTGGAGGCCAGGATGGCGAATACCTCCACTGCATCTGCATATTTGCCTGGTGAGCTAATATAAGCGGGGACAAAGGCCACCCACACTGCACAGAAGATCAGCATGCTGAAAGTGATGAGCTTGGCCTCATTGAAACTATCTGGAAGATTCCTTGCCATGAATGCTAGCAGGAAGCTAAGGATAGCCAGTAAGCCAATGTAACCCAGTAACACTGCAAAACCAACTGTGGATCCGACTACACACTCATAAACTATCTTGTCATTGTGGTATTGAGTATTTTTATGAGGAGCTGGTGAAGCAGAGACAAGCCAAGCAGTGCAGATTGCTGCCTGAATAGAAGTAAGAACCATAACTGTCCCTCTCTGCTGCACAGCACCAAACCACTTGAGACTGGCTCCACCTCCTGGTTTGGAGGCCTTGAACACAGCCAGAACCACCATGGTTTTCACCAGGATGCATGAGACACAAAGTACAAAGCTGATCCCAAATGCTGCATGTCTCAGCTGGCATGTCCACATCCTGGGACGGCCGATAAACAACAGTGAGCAGAGGAAACATAATTTAAGTGACATCAAAAGCTGGAAACTCAGTTCTGAATTGTTGGCGCGTACTATAGGGGTGCTGTGATGATATGTGAAGATGCCCAAGATAACAGCACAGATGAATGTGCCCAACAATGTGGTGGTTGTCAGGAAGATACCCAGAGGCTCTTGATAGGAGAGGAACTCTATTTTCTTAGGAACACAGTGGTCACGCTGGGGGCTGGACCAGAAGTCTTCTGGACAACTGGTGCACTCCATGGAGTCTAAGAAAACATTGATAGTGTTAAGATTAATGCTTAAATTATATCTTCAAACTGCAGTATTTAAAACTGAATACCAACCAGTCTTATTGCTGATCTTTCCCTCGGAACAAGGGATGCAGTCAAAACAGCACTCAGGTTGCCCCTTCTTTCTGGCCATGCGGGTACCTGGAGGACAGCTCTCACTGCACACTGACCGGGGTGGCTGTAGGGAGAAAACTACGCATCTGTTATTAAGTCAAATAACTATAACAAGTCATGCATGGTACACAAAATAGGTGTCTGAAAAATTAAAGGCAACCTCTTTGGATTCAAAGTTCCAGAAGATTTTGTCTTCATCAAGTGTGAGTTCTTCACCTTTGGCTGACTCTTTGACCTCGCCCACACTCTCAACTTTAGTTCGTCCATCAGGGAGCCACAGCCAGTTCATGACATCATATATTGGTAAGGCATCACCATTCTCATCAAATGACACTTGATCACCAAATGGTGTGGTGAAGTTGACCTTTTCCAAGTAATACACAAGCTAAGAATATCAGAATAACGGATAGAGGAAAATCAAAAAGGACAGATGAAAAATCAATTCTTTATGACCACGGTGAACACAGTGGTATCTAATATTCATTAATCAACCTGCCTACTGCACCTATGAACATATGAAGATATCAACAATTCCAACAAAGCATTTCCATTAAATTGAAGTCACTGATATTACTGTATACCCAGTGACAATACACTCTATCCTGATAATATTATTCACTGCAGTCACCTTATGGTGGGGGAATTGTTTCAGCTATCTGCTATGCACTTTAAGATTAGTAATCTCATAGAACTGTATTTAATCCTATATTTGAAATATTACTCCAGAAAATAGCATAGGATTTAGTCTTATGAACTTGTGGAGTGTAAACTGATATCCCACCTGCCATAGCTCCAGTCTTTGCAAACTGGCACAGCTGTGTTCGCTGAAAGGCCCTCTCCCTGGCACACAGCGCAGCATGTCATCAAGAGCATACGCCAGAGCATATACAGCCTTGTACACGTTATACTCTGGCCTGAGGTTTGAAATGTCCAACAACTCAGTCTCCACACTCTCTAGATCTTCCTGTCCAGTGCATAGTTCTCCCCCAGCCTCCACCCAACCTGCTGGAGCTGGTGCAAATCTACACTGAAATGTGTATTCCCAAAATTGATTTACCTGAATGTATTAAAAACTTTGTGTTATACATGATGACAACATACTGTATTAGTCTTACAAATACCAGATTAATACACTTTGTCTATATGTGTCTGTAGATTTCTTTTAAATTGCCAAAAAGTAATCATTAGTTAATGCCTCATTTGCATATTTAAACATAACATTTCAGAAAACTTGTAGTACAAAAAATAATTGTCTTAGTGTAAGTAATCAACTGGGGAAGTTTCATGGTGATATCTTAGATGTTTATCCCAATTCACCAGGAGTGTCTTCAAAATGTATTGAATTTTACAATACATTTCTTTGTACGCCGTTTTCTTAAAAATGAGTTTTGTAAAGATCTTTCACTTTAATATTTAAACAAAATGAAAGAACAATTTTGAACTTAGCTTTATCCAATGTTCAGATATAAACATAAAATTTCAGAAAACTTGTAATACATTTTTTTTTTTTCCTAATATAAGTAATCAACTGGGGAAGTTTCCTGGCAATATATATTAGTTAAATGTTTGAACCCATACACCAGGGGTGCCTCCACTTAACCTCACCACATTATTTCCATAGCGGATGTTGTGCTGTATGTCAGGACGTATTCTTAACAGGAAGTCCCTGAGTCCTGTTATTTCTCCTCGACGGATGGCAATGCCCAGTGTGCCACCCAGGTATGGCATGAGGTGGGGGGTCTGGAGCACAGGAGCTGCAGTCCAGGATTCACTGGCCATCCACTGCAGGCCTGTCACATTCTGCCTCACCACCTGTGCATTTCATAATATAAAATATATAAATTCATACTGTCATGACACGATTGATGTCTTGTCTCATTCATACACATGTAAAACCCTATTATTTTAGACAATCAAAATATTAAATTGTAGAATTATATAAATATATATTATAATTAAGCTGTAATTCAAGCCCGACCTCTTCCATGAGGTTAATAACGTGACTCTGATGAGCAAAGACAATGACCACACGAGCTGTAGATTTCTTCATCAAATTCACAATTCTCCTTAGTTCAGCTGCGTCTTTGCCCCAGGGCAAAACTTCTAAATAGGCCAGACACCCTCCTCCAGACTGATCCAGATCAGATTGAAAGGATCGGGCAGCGTGGAGTCCATAATCATCATCACTGACCAGCAGACCTGTCCAAGTCCAGCCAAAGCGCCTGAGAATCTGAATCATAGCACGCACCTAAGTAAATACATAGTGGAGGGATTAATGCACAGGAAAGGATATTCTTTCAGTCGGGAAACTGCTAAACAGGTTATTTCAAAGGAATGTTTCAGTGCACATGCTTTTTTTTATGGATTTTTATTTTGCTGATTGATGGTCACCTGGAAAGCATCACTTGGGATCGTCCTAAAGAAGGATGGAAACTTTTGCCGGTCACTCAGGCACGAACATGTTGCAAAATAACTCACCTGTGAAAGACACAGACTGTACATCCTAAAAACATTCAATTTCTTCATTGGCTGATTAGTCCAATGTTTACAATTGACATTGTATTTCAAATTCAAAAATATAAAAGAATTATGGTGGAAAACTTACCATAGGTAATCTGTACAAACCTAAGACAGCGGAGATGGCAATAGAACCACTAGAGAAAGTATCACCCACAATCCCAAGGACTGGAGGGGTTCCTACACAGGTCTTGTCCAATATAAACTGCTCCTCTCGACCACTGGCTAATGACAATGCTGCACGGAATCCAATTCCTAGGTTGACGCAGTTGTCATTAAGACTGTATCCCAGAGTCACATTAGGTAGCAGGTTGGAGTTTCTGTTGATCTCATCAATAGCAAAGGCCATGGTCTGGGCCTGTCTGAATCCTAGAATATCAAAACTAACAAGCAAATACCACTGTTGGAAAATACAACATGATACAGTACCTGTGCTGACATGAACGTTTTGCACAATTACAGGTTTTTCAAAAAATTAAGCCAGTTGAATGCAACAATTATTACAGTACTTGATTAACAAAAAAATAGAGGAGACAAGTGATATGTCTAAAATGGCAGGAATACACAATGTAATTCTGACCAGGTAATATCTTATCATATAAAATACATTTTACTAATGGGATTGGCTTCTTCTAGCTTCTGCATTTCGTTTGTTTTCCTGAAATACTGACCTGTGGCAGATTGGCTGTTGTGGCTCTGAGGTAAAAGACAGGTCAGGAAAGACAGAAAAGAAGTGGACCTTAAACAGCCCTCCCAGAACCATATCTCCAGCCTTGTGCATCCCATTTAGATGAAATTGTCCCTGTAACCGGCAGGAGGTGGAATGGAGAGGGGAGGGCACAGCAGAAGAAAAGTAGGAATACAACAACACAGAGTACATGAGCATGAGCAGGTTGATATGTAAAAATGCCCACATGGCTTTCCTCCTGTTTACTCCTTTTCTGACACAGTGTCAACCCCTTTTATTGACTTGCAGCATTGTTTAATCTTGCACACCACCCATCAGCGCTTACACAAAAGTAAGGGCAGGGCCTAGTATGCACTTCATTTGAGATTTATTTTGTATTGTAATTTTATTTGTCTGACTCAAACCCAAAAAAGCATCATATGTAGGAAGCATTTAAGAAAAACATGCAGCAAATCCATGCAGGCTTAATTGTAGAAAATAATTATAACAGTAAATACAAAAACACAAAAGTTACAATTCTTTTCTGTATAATGTTGACCTTTGCATAGTCATGGCTTCCAGAAGATTAGTTAATGATTACGTAATGAAAAAATTAATGAGGATCTAAACGCTAGTGACTATTAGTTAATCAGTAACTCTCAATACAAATGTTTTGATAATTTCTTTGAATTATATTCAGCTTGATAATATTCAGGGATGTGAATTTTAATGTATATGTTGTCTGAATATGATGAACAAACCCTCTGTTAAGACTTCTACTGTCTCTGAATTTTTAAAGTAGTCAATTGTAAAGATAATGATTAAGTAATGAGGGACTCTTCATTAACTATTCAGGATTATGTCTCACTTTACTTGGAGGGACACAAAAACAGTAAGTTATGTTTAAGTTCTCAGTAATTAATGAGTCGTTTTTGTGCTGATCAGCAGCTTATTCAGAGTTAATCAGGAACAAGTCATGAAAGTGGTCAGTATGATCAAGTCAAAAATATTCACAAACAAATGTTTACTTAATGATTCATTAATATAGGTTCTCCCTGTCTATCTTCTAGTAACTCATTATTATCTGCTATATAACACTCCATTACGAATTATTAGAGAAGTACTCATTAGACCCTGGACAGGTCGCCAGACTATCACAGGACTGACACGTAGAAACAGACATCCACTCATACTGACATTCACACCTACAGGCCATTTAGAGTCAACAATGAACCTAACCTGCATATCTTTGGACTGTGGGAGGAAGCCGGAGATCCCGGAGAAAACCCACGCCAACATGGGGAGAACATGCAAACTTCACAGAGAAGGGCCCCAAACCGGATTTGAGGCTGTGAACCTCTTTCTGTGAGGCAACAAATTGGAGGAACAAGTGAAGAAACAAAGGATAATGTATGGCCTACTCCCTAGGTTTTAAGACTATCTACATTCCTTTGAGATGTTGGCTCACAGTCACCCAAAGACACATGCAGCTGTGAGTACCTAAACTAAATTTGATTGATAGGTAAACATCAAACAACAAATTCAATCAGAGATATTAGTGACTGAATTGACCTGGTCACTTTAAATTGTTTCTAACCATTAATGTTCATGATTGTATTCACAATAATATTCAATTATCCTTTTTTTATGTATTCCTTTTTCTTTTTGTTTGATCATTTACAGTATGCAATATCTTCTGTTAGTAGTTTAGTTATGTAATTAGTCAAATAAACATTTAATTTTATACAGAACTTGGTTCTTGGTTTTTATAAAATTGGGTGGCACCTGGGTAAATTCTGATTTTAAGACTAATTCTTTGTGATTTTTGAAGCTGAGTGTCACTACTTTTCTTCACATCTTACCAAAAATTCATGGTTTTAGGATTAATAATTTTGGGTTATAAATTATTGATACATATTTTGATATTAATTATTGATAGATGATTAATCTGCTCTATGCAATAACGCTACACGATCCAATTTATTTGTCATCAGCCTTCTTTCTCAATTACTAATAACATTGCTATTTCTACCAACACATTTTTCTTCCTTTATGTTTGTATTGTATAGAGAAAAAGTAATAATTCTGTTTGAATGTTTTATGACTCAATGCCCCGACCCATGATTGCTTTCTTTGTGTTCCTCTCTGGTCTCAGCAGGATTATGTAACATTTGGGTCCAAACAGTGCCACCAAGAGGCCAAAACTGGAGGCCAGGATGGCAAATACCTCCACTGCATCTGCATATTTGCCTGGTGAGCTAATATAAGCGGGGACAAAGGCCACCCACACAGCACAGAAGATCAGCATGCTGAAAGTGATGAACTTGGCTTCATTGAAGTTGTCTGGAAGATTCCTCGCCATGAAAGCTAACAGGAAGCTGAGGATAGCCAGTAAGCCAATGTAACCTAGTAACACTGCAAAACCAACTGTGGATCCGACTACACACTCATAAACTATGTTGTCGTTGTGGTATTGAGTATTTTTATGAGGAGCTGGTGAAGCAGAGACAAGCCAAGCAGTGCAGATTGCTGCCTGAATAGAAGTAAGAACCATAACGGTCCCTCTCTGCTGCACAGCACCAAACCACTTGAGACTGGCTCCTCCTCCTGGTTTGGAGGCCTTGAACACAGCCAGAACCACCATGGTTTTCACCAGGATGCATGAGACACAAAGTACAAAGCTGATCCCAAATGCTGCATGTCTCATTTGGCATGTCCACATCCTGGGACGGCCAATGAACAACAGTGAGCAGAGGAAACATAATTTAAGTGATATCAATAGCTGGAAACTCAGTTCTGAATTGTTGGCGCGTACTATAGGGGTGCTGCGATGATAGATGAAGATGCACAGGACAACAGCAGAGATGAATGTGCCCAAGAATGTGATGGCTGTCAGGCAGATACCTAGAGGCTCTTGATAGGAGAGGAACTCTGTTTTCTTAGGAACACAGTGGTCACGCTGGGGGCTGGACCAGAAGTCCTCCGGACAACCGGTGCAATCCATGGAGTCTAAGAAAACAGAGGAGTTGTTGTGATATATGCTTAAATTATATCTCCAAACTGCAACGTTTAAAACTGAATACCAACCAGTCTCATTGCTGATATTTCCCTCAGAACAAGGGATGCAGTCAAAACAGCACTCAGGTTGCCCCTTCTTTCTGGCTATGCGGGTACCTGGAGGACAGCTCTCACTGCACACTGACCGGGGTGGCTGTCAGAAGAAAAATAAATATCTGTTATTCTACGCTCCTTCTACACTGCTATAATGAGTCATTCATGGCACACAGAACAGGTGTCTGAAAAAGCAGAAATAACCTGTTTTGAGTCAAAGTTCCAGAAGATTTTGTCTTCATCAAGTGTGAGTTCTTCACCTTTGGCTGACTCTTTGACCTCGCCCACATTCTCAACTTTTGTTCCTCCATCGGGGAGCCCAAACCAGTTCATGATATCATATATTGGTAAGGCATCACCATTCTCATCAAATGACAATTGATCACCAAATGGTGTGGTGAAGTTGACCTTTTCCAAGTAGTACACAAGCTAAAAACAGTTAAAAGAAATAAACCTATATGACCATGGTGAACACACCGGTATTTGGTATTCAATAATCAAACTGTATACTGCACCTATGAACATATGAAGACATTAACATTTCCAACAAAGCATTTTCTTTAAAGTGAAGATATTAGCGTATACGCAGAGACAAGACATTTTTGTCTCTGACCTGATACTATTATCCACTGCTGTCACCCAGCAGTAGGGGAAATCCTTTCAGCTATCTGCTATTCACTTTAAGATTAGTAATCATATAGTTTTTTATTTAATCATATACCTTAAATGTTACTCCAGAAGATAGCATAGGATTTAGTCAAATAAATATGTGCACTGTAAACTGACATCCCACCTGCCATAGCTCCAGTCTTTGCAAACTGCCACAGCTGTGTCCGCTGAAAGGCCCTCTCCCCGGCACACAGTGCAGCATGTCATCAAGAGCATACGCCAGAGCATACACAGCCTTGTACACGTTATACTCTGGCCTGAGGTTTGAAATGTCCAACAACTCAGTCTCCACACTCTCTAGATCTTCCTGTCCAGTGCATAGTTCTCCCCCAGCCTCCACCCAACCTGCTGGTGGTGGTGCAAATCTACACTGAAATGTGTATTCCCAAAACTGATTTACCTGAAATGTATTAAAAACTGTGTGTTATAAATTATCACAATATACTGTATTATTCTTAAAAATACCAGATCATATTGCAAGGTTCAGGTTAGACACTACAGTCTGAAACATTGTTTTTCATGAACTGGTAAATTTTTAAATTTTGGGCTATTTTGCTTCCATAACATGTCTTCTTTCAGACTAGTGGAAAGAAAACATTCAATTTAGGTGTTTATTTTACTACACTTTGTCTATATCTGTCTGTAGATTTCTCCTAAAATCCCCAAAAGTTATCATTAGATAATGCCTCATTTGCATATTTAAACATAATATTTCAGAAACTTGTAATACTAAAAATAATTGTGTTAGTGTTAGTAATCAACTGGGGAAGTTTCATGGTGATATCTTAGATTTTTAAACCAATTCACCAGGAGTGTCTTCAAAATGTATTGAATTTTACAATATATAATTTTAAAGGCCGTTTTCTCATATTGAGTTTTGTAAAAACCTTTGACTCTAATATGTGAACAAAATGAAAAAATAATTTTAAACTTAGCTTTATCCAATGTTCAGATTTAAACATACAATGTCAGTTTTAACCTATACTCCTGGGGTGTCTCCACTTAAACTCACCATGTTATTTCCATAGCGGTTGTTGTGTTGTATGTCAGGACGTATTCTTAACAGGAAGTCCCTGAGTCCTGGTATTTCTCCTCGACGTATGGCAATGCCCAGTGTGCCACTCAGGTACGGCATGAGGTGGGGGGTTTGGAGCACAGTACCTGTCGTCCAGGATTCACTGGCCATCCACTGCAGGCCTGTCACATTCTGCCTCACCACCTGTGCATTGCATTATATAAAATATATAAATTCATACTGTCATGACACGTTTGATATCTTGTCTCTTTCATACACGTTTAAAACTCTCTTATTTTAGACAATCAAAATATTAAATTGTAGAATTTTGTAAATATATATTATAATTAAGCTGTAATTCAAGCCCGACCTCTTCCATGAGGTTAATCATGTGCCTCGGTTGTGCAAAGACAATGACCACACGAGCTGTAGATTTCTTCATCAAATCCACAATTCTCCTTAGTTCAGCTGGGTCCTTGCCCCAAGGCAAAACTTCTAAGTAGGCCAGACACCCTCCTCCAGACTGACCCAGATCAGATTGAAAGGATCGGGCAGCGTGGAGTCCATAATCATCATTACTAACCAGCAGACCTGCCCAAGTCCAGCCAAAGCGCCTGAGTATCTGAATCATAGCACGTACCTAAGTAAATACAGAGTGGAGGGATTAATGCACAGGCCAGAATAATCTCTCAGTGGGGAACCTGCTAAACAGGTTCCACAATTGACCATGTTTAATCGGTGCTTTTCAGCTTTGTTAGCTGAGACCAAAGGGCTCCATCAATGGCACAAACAATGTGACAAGTATTACACAAAAACAACATATTTTTCATTGCAGTACAAGGGAGGTTATTTCTAAGGAATGTTTCAGTGCATATGCTTTTTGTTTATGCATTCTTATTTTGCCGATTGATGGTCACCTGGAAAGCATCACTTGGGATCGTCCTAAAGAAGGATGGAAACTTTTGCCGGTCACTCAGGCACGAACATGTGGCAAAATAACTCACCTGTGAAAGACACAGACTGCACATCCTAAAAACATTCAAATCCTTCATCGGCTGTTTAGTCCAATATTTACAATTCACACTGCATTTAAAATTAAAATGCTATAAAAGAATCATGGTGGAAAACTTACCATTGGTAATCTGTACAAACCTAAGACAGTGGAGATGGCAATAGAACGTGTAGAGGTAGAATCACCCAAAATCCCTAGGACTGGAGGGGTTCCTACACAGGTCTTGTCCAATATAAACTGCTCCTCTAGACCACTTGCCAGTGATAATGCACCACTGAATCCAACAAAAAGCGCACCGCAGTTATCATAAAGACTGTATCCCAGAGTCACATTAGGTAGCAGGTTGGAGTTTCTGTTGATCTCATCAATAGCAAAGGCCATGGTCTGGGCCTGTCTGAATCCTAGAATATCAAAACTAACAAAAAAATACCATTGTTGGAAAATTCAACATGATACAGTAACTGTACTGAAATGAACATTTTGCACAATTACAGATTTTGCAAACAAGCCAGTTGAATAGAAATAATTATAATACTTGAATAAAAAAAAATTAGAGGAGACAAGTGATCTGTCTAAAATGGCATGAATACATAATGTAATTCTGACTGAGTGATATCTTAGCATATAAAATACATTTTACTAATGAGATTGGCTTCTTCCAGTTTCTACATTTTGTTGTTTCCCTTACAGACTGACCTGTTGCAGGTAGGCTGTTGTGGCTCTGAGGTAAAAGACAAGTCATGAAAGGAAGAAAAAAAGTTGATATGAAACAGCCCTCCCAGAACCACATCTCCAGCCTTGTGTATCCCATTTAGATTAAACTGTCCCTGTAACCTGCAGGAGGTGGAATGGAGAGGGGAGGGCACAGCAGAAGAAAAGTAGGAATATAACAACACAGAGTACATGAGCAAGAGGAGGTTGATGTCTAAAAATGCCCACATGGCTTTCCTCCTGTCTACTTCTTTTTTGACTCAGTGTCAACCCCTTTTATTGACTTGTAGCATTGTTTAATCCTGCACACCACCCATCAGCGCATACGCAAAAGTAAGGGCAGGGCCTAATATGCATTTAATTTGAGATTGATCTTGTATTGAGGCAAAATTATTCGTGCATTTTTAATAACGTCTCACCAAAGCAATTTTAGCAACCTTTCCAACCCAAATTGAAGTTGTGGATGACCGCTATGATTGATCTCTACTGAAATTTGCGTGTGATTTTTTGTGTGATATGCATACCGAATTAAATTCACCAGATGCTCAAATTAGACCCAAGTATGTCCACTAGATGGTAGCAGCATACCAAAACACTCAGTGAAAGATTACATCTTCCCTTGCTCTGTGTCTGTTTGATGGAGTGTTATGGTATCTGGCTAGCACCCATAGTAACTTGGCATTAGATATGATCAGTTCTGCAGAAATGTGAGCAGGACAGATTTCCCCATTAGTATGTCCAATTTTCAATTTTATTTTCTGACTCAAACCCAAAAAAGCATCATATTTAGGAGGCATTTAAGAAAAACATGCAGCAAATCCATGCAGGCTTAATTGCAGAAAATAATTATTAAAGTAAATACAAAATCACAATAAATTACAATTCTTTTCTGTATAATGTTGACCATTGCATAGTCATGTCTTCCAGAAGATTAGTTAATGATTACGTAATTAAAAAATGAATGAGGATCTAAATGCTTGTGAACTATTAGTTAATCAGTAACTCTCAATAAAAACGTTTTTCATAATTTCTTTGAATTATATTCAACTTGATAATATTCAGGGATGTGAATTTTAATGTTTATGTTGTCTGAATATGATGAACAAAACATCTGTTAAGAATTCTACTGTCTCTGAATTTTTAAAGTAGTCAATTGTAAAGATAATGATTAAGTAATGAGGGACTCTTCATTAACTATTCAGGATTATGTCTCACTTTACTTGGAGGGACACAAAAACAGTAAGTTATGTTTAAGTTCTCAGTAATTAATGAGTCGTTACTATTTTTGTGCTGCTCAGCAGCTTATTCAGAGTTAATCAGGAACAAGTCATGAAAGTGGTCAGTATGATCAAGTCAAAAATATTCACAAACTAATTTTTACTTAATGATTCATTAATATAGGTTCTCCCTGTCTGTTATCTAGTAACTCATCATTATATGCTATATAACACTCCATTACGAATTATTAGAGAAGTACTCATTAGACCCTGGACAGGTCGCCAGACTATCACAGGACTGACAAGTAGAAACAGACAACCACTCTTACTGACATTCACACCTACAGGCCATTTAGAGTCACCAATGAACCTAACCTGCATATCTTTGGACTGTGGGAGGAAGCCGGAGATCCCTGAGACAACCCACGCCAACATGGGGAGAACATGTAAACTTCACAGAGAAGGGCCCCAAACCGGATATGAGGCTGCGAACCTCTTTCTGTGAGGCAACAAATTGGAGGAACAAGTGAAGAAACAAAGGATAATTTATGGCCTACTCCCTGGGTTTAAGACTATCTACATTCCTTTGAGATAATGGCTCACAGGCATCCAAAGACACATGCAGCTGTGAATACCAAAACTAAATTCAATTGATAGGCAAACATCAAACAACAAATTCAATCAGAGATATTAGTGACTGAATTGACCTGGTCACTTTAATTTGTTTCTAACCATAAATGTTCATGATTGTATTCACTATATATCTTCAAATATCCTTTTTTTAATGTATTCCTTTTTCTTTTTGTTCGATAATTTATGCAATATCCTCTGTTAGTAGTTTAGTTATGTAGTTAGTGAAATAAACATTTAATTTTATACAGAACTTGGTTCTTGGTTTTCATAAAATTGGGTGGCACCTGGGTAAATTCTGATTTTAAGACTAATTGTGTGTGATTTTTGAAGCTGAGTGTCACTATTTTCCTTCACATGTTACCAAAAATTCATGAGTTTAGGATTAATAATTTTGGGTTATTAATTATTAATACATATTTTGAAATTAATTATTGATAGATGATTAATCTGCTCTATGCAATAACGCTACATGATCCAAGTTATTTGTCATCAGCCTTCTTTCTCAATTACTAATAACATTGCTATTTCTACCAACATATTTTTATTCCTTTATGTTTGTATTGTATAGAGAAAAAGTCATAATTCTGTTTGAATGTTTTATGACTCAATGCCCCGACCCATGATTGCTTTCTTTGTGTTCCTCTCTGGTCTCAGCAGGATTATGTAACATTTGGGTCCAAACAGTGCCACCAAGAGACCAAAACTGGAGGCCAGGATGGCAAATACCTCCACTGCATCTGCATATTTGCCTGGTGAGCTAATATAAGCGGGGACAAAGGCCACCCACACAGCACAGAAGATCAGCATGCTGAAAGTGATGAACTTGGCTTCATTGAAGTTGTCTGGAAGATTCCTCGCCATGAATGCTAGTAGGAAGCTGAGGATAGCCAGTAAGCCAATGTAACCTAGTAACACTGCAAAACCAACTGTGGATCCGACTACACATTCATAAACTATCTTATCATTGTGGTATTGAGTATTTTTATGAGGAGCTGGTGAAGCAGAGACAAGCCAAGCAGTGCAGATTGCTGCCTGAATAGAAGTAAGAACCATAACTGTCCCTCTCTGCTGCACAGCACCAAACCACTTGAGACTGGCTCCACCTCCTGGTTTGGAGGCCTTGAACACAGCCAGAACCACCATGGTTTTCACCAGGATGCATGAGACACAAAGTACAAAGCTGATCCCAAATGCTGCATGTCTCAGTTGGCATGTCCACATCCTGGGACGACCAATAAACAACAGTGAGCAGAGGAAACATAATTTAAGTGATATCAATAGCTGGAAACTCAGTTCTGAGTTGTTGGCGCGTACTATAGGGGTACTGCGATGATAGATGAAGATGCCCAGGACAACAGCACAGATGAATGTGCCCAAGAATGTGATGGCTGTCAGGCAGATACCTAGAGGCTCTTGATAGGAGAGGAATTCTGATTTCTTAGGAACACAGTGGTCACGCTGGGGGCTGGACCAGAAGTCCTCTGGACAACTGGTGCAATCCATGGATTCTAAAAAAACAGAGGAGTTGTTGAGATACATGCTTAAATTATATCTCCAAACTGCTACGTTTAAAACTGAATACCAACCAGTCTCATTGCTGATCTTTCCCTCAGAACAAGGGATACAGTCAAAACAGCACTCAGGTTGCCCCTTCTTTCTGGCCATGCGGGTACCTGGTGGACAACTCTCACTGCACACTGACCGCGGTGGCTGTCAGAAGAAAAATAAATATATGTTATTCTACGATACTTCTACACTGCTATAATGAGTCATTCATGGTACACAAAATAGGTGTCTGAAAAAGCAGAAATAACCTGTTTGGATTCAAAGTTCCAGAAGATTTTGTCTTCATCAAGTGTGAGTTTTTCACCTTTGGCTGACTCTTTGACCTCGCCCACATTCTCAACTTTAGTTGTTCCATCAGGGAGCCACAGCCAGTTCATAATATCATATATTGGTAAGGCATCACCATTCTCATCAAATGACACTTGATCACCAAATGGTGTGGTGAAGTTGACCTTTTCCAAGTAATACACAAGCTAAGAACAGATACAAAAAATAAGTCTATATGACCATGGTGAACAACACAGTATTTAGTATTCAATAATCAAACTGTATACTGCAACTATGAACATATGTAGACATTAACATTTCCAACAAAGCATTTTCTTTAAAGTGAAGATATTAGCGTATACCCAGAGACAAGACATTTTTGTCGCTGACCTGATACTGTTATCCACTGCTGTCACCCAGCAGTATGGAAAATCCTTTCAGCTATCTGCTATTCAGTTCACAAGATTAGTAATCTCATAGCTTTGTATTTAATCATATACCTGAAATGTTACTCCAGAAGATAGCATTGGATTTAGTCACATAAACAAGTGCACTGTAAACTGACATCCCACCTGCCATAGCTCCAGTCTTTGCAAACTGCCACAGCTGTGTCCGCTGAATGGCCCTCTCCCTGGCACACAGCGCAGCATGTCATCAAGAGCATACGCCAGTGCATACACAGCCTTGTACACGTTATACTCTGGCCTTAGGTTTGAAATGTCCAACAACTCAGTCTCCACACTCTCTAGATCTTCCTGTCCAGTGCATAGTTCTCCCCCAGCCTCCACCCAACCTGCTGGAGGTGGTGCAAATCTACACTGAAATGTGTGTTCCCAAAACTGATTTACCTGAAATGTATTAAAAACTGTGTGTTATAAATTATCACAATATACTGTATTATTCTTAAAAATACCAGATCAGATTACAAGGTAAAGGTGAGACACTACAGTCTAAAACATTATGGAAGTTTCATGGTGTTATTTTCGAATTTTAACCCGATTCACCAGGAGTGTCTTCAAAATGTATTGAATTTTACAATACATGTCTTTAAAGGTCGTTTTTCTCATATTGAGTTTTGTAAAAACCTTTGACTCTAATATGTCAACAAAATGAAAAAAATATTTTGAACTTAGCTTTAGCCAATGTTCAGATTTAAACATACAATTTCACTTTTAACCTATACACCTGGGGTGTCTCCACTTAAACTCACCATGTTATTTCCATAGCTGTTGTTGTGTTTTATGTCAGTACGTATTCTTAACAGGAAGTCCCTGAGTCCTGGTATTTCTCCTCGACGGATGGCAATGCCCAGTGTTCCACTCAGGTACGGCATGAGGTGGGGGGTCTGGAGCACAGTAGCTGCAGTCCAGGCTTCACTGGCCATCCACTGCAGGCCTGTCACATTCTGCCTCACCACCTGTGCATTACATGATATAAAATATATAAATTCTTACTGTGATGACACAAATTATGTCTTGTCTCATTCATGCATGTAAAACCCTCTTATTTCAGACAATCAAAACATTAACTTGTAGAATTATATAAACTTATAATTAAGCTTTAATTCAAGTCCAACCTCTTCCATGAGGTTAATCATGTGACTCTGTTGTGAAAAGACAATGACCACACGAGCTGAAGATTTCCTCATCAAATCCACAATTCTCCTTAGTTCAGCTGGGTCCTTGCCCCTGGGCAAAACTTCTAAGTAGGCCAGACACCCTCCTCCAGACTGACCCAGATCAGATTGAAAGGATCGGGCGGCGTGGAGTCCGTAATCATCATTACTAACCAACAGACCTGCCCAAGTCCAGCCAAAGTGCCTGAGAATCTGAATCATAGCACGCACCTAAGTAAATACAGAGTGGAGGGATTAATGCACAGGCCAGAATAATCTCTCAGTGGGGAACCTGCTAAACGGGTTCCACAATTGACCGTGTTTAAGCGGTGCCTTTCAGCTTTGTTATCTGAGACCAAAGGGCTCCATCAATAGCACAAACAATGTGACAAGTATTACACAAAAACAACATATTTTTCAATGCAGTACAGGGAGGTTATTTCTAAGGAATGTTTCAGTGCATATTTTTTTTGTTTATGCATTCTTATTTTGCCAATTGATGGTCACCTGGAAAGCATCACTTGGGATCGTCCTAAAGAAGGATGGAAACTTTTGCCGGTCACTCAGGCACGAACATGTGGCAAAATAACTCACCTGTGAAAGACACAGACTGCACATCCTAAAAACATTCAAATCCTTCATCGGCTGTTTAGTCCAATATTTACAATTCACATTGCATTTAAAATTAAAATGCTATAAAAGAATCATGGTGGAAAACTTACCATTGGTAATCTGTACAAACCTAAGACCGTGGAGATGGCAATAGAACGTGTAGAGGTAGAATCACCCAAAATCCCTAGGACTGGAAGGGTTCCTACACAGGTCTTGTCCAATATAAACTGCTCCTCTAGACCACTTGCCAGTGATAATGCACCACTGAATCCAACAAAAAGCGCACCACAGTTATCATAAAGACTGTATCCCAGAGTCACATTAGGTAGCAGGTTGGAGTTTCTGTTGATCTCATCAATAGCAAAGGCCATGGTCTGGGCCTGTCTGAATCCTAGAATATCAAAACTAACAAAAAAATACCATTGTTGGAAAATTCAATATGATACAGTAACTGTCCTGAAATGAACATTTTGCACAATTACAGATTTTGCAAACAAGCCAGTTGAATAGAAATAATTATTATAATACTTGAATAAAATAAAATTAGAGGAGACAAGTGATCTGTCTAAAATGGCATGAATACATAATGTAATTCTGACTGAGTGATATCTTAGCATATAAAATACATTTTACTAATGAGATTGGCTTCTTCCAGTTTCTACATTTTGTTGTTTCCCTTACAGACTGACCTGTTGCAGGTAGGCTGTTGTGGTTCTGAGGTAAAAGACAAGTCATGAAAGGAAGAAAAAAAGTTGATATGAAACAGCCCACCCAGAACCACATCTCCAGCCTTGTGTATCCCATTTAGATTAAACTGTCCCTGTAACCTGCAGGAGGTGGAATGGAGAGGCGAGGGCACAGCAGAAGAAAAGTAGGAATATAACAACACAGAGTACATGAGCAAGAGGAGGTTGATGTCTAAAAATGCCCACATGGCTTTCCTCCTGTCTACTCCTTTTTTGACTCAGTGTCAACCCCTTTTATTGACTTGTAGCATTGTTTAATCCTGCACACCACCCATCAGCGCATACGCAAAAGTAAGGGCAGGGCCTAATATGCACTTCATTTTCAGATTGATTTTGTATTGAGGCAAAATTATTTGTGCATTTTTAATAACGTCTCACCAAAGCAATTTTAGCAACCTTTCCAAACAAAGTTGAAGTTGTGGGTGACCGCTATGATTGATCTCTACTGAAATTTGCGTGTGATTTTTTGTGTGATATGCATACCGAATTAAATTCACCAGATGCTCAAATTAGACCCAGGTATCAAATCAAATCAAATCAAATCAATTTATTTTTGTATAGCGTCAAATCACAACAGAAGTTATCTCAAGACGCTTTATATATAGAGCAGGTCTATGACCGTACACCATAGTTTAGAGACCCAACAGGATCCACCAAGCGCACTGTGGCCAGGAAAAACTCCCCGATTACTGGGAAGAAACCTGGAGCAGAACCAGGCGCAGGGCGGGCGGCCATCTGCCGAGACCGGCTGGGGGGATAGATAGATAGAGAGAGAGTGAGAGAGAGAGAGAGAGAGAGTGAGAGAGATAGAGAGAGAGAGAGAGAGAGAGATAGAGAAGCAGCCACAATAGTAGCCTAGCAGCTGTAATAGCTAATACAAGTAGGACTGATAACACAAAACCAATAGTGGTGGATGGAAAGAGTGATAATACAACTATCAGAAATGATATCATTGGGTCGTCCCCAGACGGGCTTTCAAGTGGAGCTTCCAGCTGTCTCAGTCCACCATACATCTGGCTAGCTCGCCAGCACTGTCCAGCATCTCTCCTCAGTACGTTCATGTGTGTTGGTGTGGGACGTCCCTGCGATCGATGCCCGTGCGTTGGTTCCTGCAGCATTAGCATGCTTGCTGGGAGCTCTTGATGTCTTTGGCAGTGACTGAGAAGTGTTATTCTCCAGGCTGCCACATTGTCACTAGGTGTTGGAAATCCCTCGTTAGCATTGGTAGTCCCTCGTACAGACGTAGTTAATTAAGGATGGTAGCAGTTGGTGTCAAGCAGGCACCGACGCGGCAGCAGATGCAGCCACAATACCGGAGACCACCAAGATCCAGGTGAAACCCTGCTCCAAGTGTACCCCTGCTCCAGGTATAACCTCGCTCCCGGTGTGATCCCGCTCCAGGTATGACCTCGCTCCAGGTGTGACCCCGCTCCACGGTTAGCTGCGAGACAAGGAGGCACAAGGACTCCCGGGAAGGAATGAAGTTAGTAACAACATGGACATGGGACATGAGTATATACAGAAGGAGAGGGGAGCTCAGTGTGTCATAGGAAGTTCCTTATGACAGTGTGTCATAGGAAGTCCCCCGGCAGTCTATGCCTATAGCAGCTTAAGTATAAGCGTTATCAAAGAGGAAAGTCTTTAGCCTACTCTTAAATGTAGAGACGGTGTCTGCCTCCTGGACTGAAACTGGGAGCTGGTTCCAGAGAAGAGGAGCTTGATAGCTGAAGGCTCTTGCTCCCATTCTACTTTTGGAGACTCTAGGAACCTCAAGTAACCCTGCATTCTGTGAGCGCAGTGCTCTAGTGGGGTAGTAGGGTACTATGAGCTCTTTAAGATATGATGGGGCCTGACCGTTTAGCGCTTTGTAGGTGAGGAGGACGATTTTAAAATCTATTCTGGATTTTACAGGCAGCCAGTGTAGAGAAGCTAATACAGGCGTAATATGATCTCTTTTTCTAGTTCTAGTCAGTACACGTGCTGCAGCATTCTGGATCAACTGGAGAGTCTTAAGAGACTTATTGGAGCAGCCTGATAATAAGGAATTGCAGTAATCGAGTCTAGAGGTAACAAATGCATGGACTAATTTTTCTGCATCATTTTGACACAGGATGTGTCTGATCTTCGCAATGTTACGTAGATGAAAGAAGGCAGTCCGTGAGGTTTGTTTTATGTGAGAGTTAAAGGACATATCCTGATCGAAGATAACTCCCAGATTCCTTACGGTGGTGCTGGAGGCCAGGGCAATGCCATCTAGAGTAACTATATCATTAGATAATTTGTTTCGGAGGTGCTCAGGGCCTAGTACAATAACTTCAGTTTTGTCTGAGTTTAACATCAGGGAATTGCAGGTCATCCAGGTTTTTATGTCCTTAAGGCATGCTTGAAGTTTAGTTAACTGGTTTGTTTCGTCTGGCTTGATCGATAGATATAATTGGGTATCATCTGCATAACAATGAAAGTTTATGGAGTGTTTTCTAATAACATTGCCTAAGGGAAGCATATATAAGGTAAATAGAATTGGTCCAAGTACAGAACCCTGTGGAACTCCGTGACTAACTTTGGCGTGCATGGAGGACTCATCGTTGACATGTACAAACTGAGATCGATCTGATAAATAGGACTTAAACCAACTTAGTGCAGTTCCTTTAATGCCAATTAAATGTTCCAGTCTTTATAATAGGATGTCATGGTCAATGGTGTCGAAAGCAGCACTGAGATCTAGCAAGACAAGTACAGAGACAAGTCCTTTGTCCGATGCCATTAGAAGGTCATTTGTAATTTTCACTAGTGCTGTCTCTGTGCTATGGTGCACTCTAAATCCTGACTGATAATCTTCGAATAAATGATTGTTCTGTAGAAAGTCACACAGCTGACTGGCAACTACTTTCTCGAGTATTTTGGAGGTAAAGGGAAGGTTAGATATAAGTCTATAGTTGGCTAGGACCTCTGGATCAAGAGTGGGCTTTTTAAGAAGAGGTTTAATTACAGCTACTTTAAAGGACTGTGGTACATAGCCTGTTAGTAAAGACACATTGATCATATCCAGTAAAGAGGTGCTAACTAGAGGTAAAACTTCTTTAAGCAGTCTAGTTGGAATAGGGTCTAGGAGACAGGTAGATGATTTAGATGAGGAGATCAGTGAAGTTAGTTTGTGGAGATCGATAGGAGAAAAGCAGTCTAAATATATATCAGGTTGTACAGCTGTTTCTAAGGTTCCTAAGTTTGAGGATAAATTGGTACCAGTTGACGGTAGGAGGTGATTAATTTTGTCTCTAATAGTTATGATTTTATCATTAAAGAAACTCATGAAGTCACTACTACTGAGGGTTGTAGGAATACATGGCTCAATAGAGCTGTGACTTTCTGTCAGCCTGGCTACAGTGCTGAATAGAAACCTAGGGTTGTTCTTATTTTTCTCTATTAATGACGAGTAATGGGCTGCTCTGGCATCACAGAGAGCCTTCCTATATGTTTTAAGACTATCTTGCTAGACTAAATGAGATTCTTCCTGTTTGGTGGAAAGCCATATCCTTTCCAGTTTCCTCGATGCTTGCTTTAATTTGCGTGTTTGAGGGTTATACCATGGAGCTGACTTCCTTTGTTTTATTAACTTCTTTTTTAGAGGGGCAACAGAATCAAGTGTGACTCGCAGTGAGTCTGTAGCACTATCTACAAGATGATCAATTTGGGTAGGGCTAAAATTAACATACGAGTCCTCTGTTATATTGAGACATGGTATTGAATTTAATGCTGATGGAATCGCTTCCTTAAATTTAGCTACAACACTATCGGATAGACATCTAGTGTACACACTTTTGTCTGATGGTGTATAGTCTAGTAATAAGAATTCAAAAGTGATTAAATAATGGTCTGATAAAAGAGAGTTCTGTGGAAAAACAATTAAATGTTCAATTTCAACGCCATATGACATAACAAGGTCGAGGGTGTGGTTAAAGCGGTGAGTGGGTTTATGCACGTTCTGCGAGAAACCAATTGAATCTAATAAAGAGATAAACGCAGTACTGAGGCTATCATTATCAACGTCCACATGAATATTAAAATCACCTACTATAATGACTTTATCTGTTTTCAGGACTAAGCTTGATAGAAACTCTGAGAATTCAGATAGAAATTCAGAATATGGGCCTGGAGCGCAGTACACTATAACAAATAAAATTGGCTGTAGTGCTTCCCAGGTTGGGTGTGAAAGACTAAGAACAAGGCTTTCAAATGAGTTAGAATTTAGTTTAGTTTTAGGGTTTATTAATAGGCTTGAGTCGAAGATGGCTGCAACTCCACCTCCTCGGCCGGTGTCTCGAGGAATGTGAGTATTAATATGACTCGGGGGAGTGGATTTGTTTAGGCTGACATATTCTTCCTGACACAGCCAGGTTTCAGTAAGACAAAATAAATCAATGTGATTATCTGATATTAAATCATTTACTAGTAGAGCTTTAGATGACAGAGATCTGATATTTAAGAGTCCACATTTAATTCTCCTGTTTTGTTGCTTTATTGCAGTGCTAGTGTTAGATTTTATTAGATTATTATGTTTAACTCCTCTTCTGTTTACTTTTGATTTAATTAATTTAGGTGGGGCAGACACAGTCTCAGTTAGGTTTGGGGTTAAGCTATGGGTGGGTAACTGCTCTAATGGAAGCGCAGAGAAGTGTGTAAGACTATAGCTCTGCGTCCTGGAATGACCCCTGGTTTGTCATGGATTTGTTCCACCGACAATCTTGGTCAGATTTCTAGATAAGAGAGCCGCACCATCCAAAGTAGGATGAATGCCGTCTCTCCTAATCAGACCAGGAATTCCCCAGAAAGGGTTCCAATTGTCAATGAAGCCCACATCGTTTGCTGGACACCACCTCGACAGCCAGCTGTGGAATGACTTCATGCGGCTATACATGTCGTCACTGGTCAAGTTGGGGATGTCCACTAGATGGTAGCAGCATACCAAAACACTCAGTGAAAGATTACATCTTCCCTTGCTCTGTGTCTGTTTGATGGAGTGTTATGGTATCTGGCTGGCACCCATAGTAACTTGGCATTAGATATGATCAGTTCTGCAGAAACGTGAGCAGGACAGATTTCCCCATTCGTATGTCCAATTTTCAATTTTATTCTTCTGACTCAAACCCCAAAAAGCATCATATTTAGGAGGCATTTAAGAAAAACATGCAGCAAATCCATGCAGGCTTAATTGCAGAAAATAATTATTAAAGTAAATACAAAATCACAATAAGTTACAATTCTTTTCTGTATAATGTTGACCATTGCATAGTCATGGCTTCCAGAAGATTAGTTAATGATTACGTAATTAAAAAATGAATGAGGATCTAAATGCTTGTGAACTATTAGTTAATCAGTAACTCTCAATAAAAATGTTGTCTGAATATGATGAACAAAACATCTGTTAAGAATTCTGCTGTCTCTGAATTTTTAAAGGAATCAATTGTAAAGATAATGATTAAGTAATGAGGGACTCCTCATTAACTATTCAGTATTATGTCTCACTTTACTTGGAGGGACACAAAAACAGTAAGTTATGTTTAAGTTCTCAGTAATTAATGAGTCGTTACTGTTTTTGTGCTGCTCAGCAGCTGATTCAGAGTTAATCAGGAACAATTCATGAAAGTGGTCAGGTTGATCAAGTCAAAAATATTCACAAGCTAATTTTTACTTAATGATTCATTAATATAGGTTCTCCCTGTCTGTTCTCTAGTAACTCATCATTATCTGCTCTATAACACTAAATTTAGAATTATTAGAGAAGTACTCATTAGACCCTGGACAGTTTGCCAGACTATCACAGGGCTGACACATAGAAACAGACAACTAATCTTACTGACATTCACACCTACAGGCCATTTTGAATCAACAATGAACCTAAACCGCATATCTTTGGACTGTGGGAGGAAGCAGTAGAACACGGAGAAAACCCACGCTAACATGGGGAGAACATGCAAACTCCACAGAGAAGGGCCCCAAGCCATATTTCAACCTGCAACCCTCTTGCTGTGAGGCAACAAATTGGAGGAACAAGTGAAGAAACAAAGGAGAATTTATGGCCTACTCCCTGGGTTTTAAGACTACCTACATTTCTTTGAGATGTTGGCTCACAGTCACCCAAAGACACACGCAGCTGTGAATGAGACCAAAATGGAAATGACATTTAATGCAAATTAACATGTACTTGAATTGATGTGTTGTGCTTTGCTAACATATGTTTGATAACAGGCAGTTTTGTTCAACATGTACATGTTTGGGACAAGAAGAAAACTGAAATTAGTAGGTGCCAGCAGAGACAACAAAAGCCTGTCTCACACTTCTGTCCTCTCCCTGCCTTCTTTTGGAAATCCACATTTGTGACTAAGTTTGTTTAGAACAATTTATCTAGTTCAGTCATTTTTAATTTAGATAACCCAAATACTCAATGCTGATAAGTACATAATCATAAGCTGTAGATAAAAACCTTCCCTTTATATTAATCACTTGATGAGATCTTGCTACATAATTATTTTCATATTTTATATGTGTGTGTGTATATTATACTACTTAAACTCTACGATGCTGAATGGTGCATTAATACCAAAACTAAATTTAATTGATAGGCAAACATCAAACAACAAATTCAATCAGAGATATCAGTCACTGAATTGACCCGCTCACTTTAATTTGTTTTTTTTCCATAAATGTTCATCATTGTATTCACTATATTTCTTCAATTATCCTTTATTCAATTTATTCATTTTTCTTTTTGTTTGACCATTTATGCAATGTTCTCTGTTAGTAGTTTAGTTATGTAGTTAGTCAAATAAACATTTAATCTTATACAGAACTTGGTTCTTGTTTTTTATAAAATTGGTTGGCACCTGGGTAAATTCTGATATTAAAGCTAATTGTGTATTATATCTGAAGCTGAGTGTCACTACTTTCCTTCACATTTTACCACAATTCATGGGTTTATGATTAATAATTTGGGGTTATTAATTATAGATACATATTTTGATATTAATTATTGATTAATGATGAATCTGCTCTATGCAATAACGCTACATGATCCTACTTTCTCAATTACTAATAACATTGCTATTACTACCAACAGATTTTTCTTCTTTTATGTTTGTATTGTAAAGAGCAAAGTAATAATTCTGTTTGAATGTTTTATGACTCAATGCCCCGACCCATTATTGCTTTCTTTGTGTTCCTCTCTGGTCTCAGCAGGATGATGTAACATTTGGGTCCAAACAGCGCCACCAAGAGACCAAAACTGGAGGCCAGGATGG